>NW_024081124.1:631806-633616 GCF_003009895.1 Hyaena hyaena
CCCAAACAAGCCGGAACACGACGAGAAGCCCACCTACCCGCTCTTCCTTGCCGGAAGAGAAATCTCACAGAGTAGACGGCGGCTCCGCTGTGCGTCCGGCCACAGGGTGGGTCACTTGGCTCCGTGGGGCCCCGACCTCACCCCCCGACGCGCCTCCTCTCCCGCCAGAGTGGCCGGACTTCGTCAACAGCTACGCGGCCTGGTGGTCGTCGCACGCGCTGGACTGGCTGCGCTTCGGGAAGCGGCTGCTGGTGGTGCACTACGAGGAGCTGCGCCGCAGCCTGGTGCCCACGCTGCGCGCCATGGTGGCCTTCCTCAACGTGTCCGTGAGCGAGGAGCGCCTGCTCTGCGTGGAGAACAACAAAGAGGGCAGCTTCCGGCGGCGCGGCCGGCGCCCCCACGACCCCGAGCCCTTCACCCCCGAGATGAGGGCTCTCATCGACGGCTACATCCGGACAGTGGACCGGGCGCTGCGCGAGCGCGGCGGGGCGGGGCTGCCGGGCGAGTACGTGCCCAGATGACGGCCCGGCGACCTCGCCGGGGGACCCTGAACCCCCGAGGCCGCGGGGTGCGCACCCGCCACGGGGTGCCCGGTTAGCGCACACGCAGGCTTGCCGGCGCCCGGCTTTCCCGCTTCCGGCCCCGCCGCAGACTCGTGCCCGGACGCCAGGCGGGCAGCGGGCACCCTGCGGGGGTGTGAGCTCGCAGGCGCCGCGGGGCTTTGTGACCCTGACTGCACGTCTGATGCCCGGTGACCACGTGTGGGGAGACGGCCAGGCGCCGCCGTCCACGGCTGCCTCTCCCCTCCCCGCGGACCGGCTGGGGGCGGGACAGAGTGGCGCCCCCACCCTGCACACACCCACCCCTGACTGCACGTCTGATGCCCGGTGACCACGTGTGGGGAGACGGCCAGGCGCCGCCGTCCACGGCTGCCTCTCCCCTCCCCGCGGACCGGCTGGGGGCGGGACAGAGTGGCGCCCCCACCCTGCACACACCCACCTCAGGACCTGCCGCCAGCTCCGTGCCGCCCGCCGCCGGGTCCAGCTTCAGCACGTGCGGGGGCCCCTTGCCTGGCCTCTTCCTCCTGCGTCCTGGGAAAGCTAGGGTTCACACCGTCCAAGAGGGGGGCCATGAGGGGAGCCCCAGACCCCAGGGGTCCACGGGCCAGCAGGAGGGGGCTCGGGGAGGGGAGGCCAGGAGGACCCGGTGCCAACCCATCTTGATGGCCCTGCTCCCGTGGGGTCCCACGCTGGGGGCATGAGGAACGGGCTGCCTGGTCCATCCGCCTGGCCCATGTGGGGGGGGAGGGGCTGGCTGCACCTTCCGCCTGTCCCCGAGGCCCTGTCCCTCTGTGCCACACCGTGTCTCCGTGGGAGGTGGATGCCAGAAGAAAGGCCGTCACGACACCGTGGCCCACTGTGCGCCAGCCTAGGGGCAGGGAGTGTGGTTAGGAGCAGAGCTAGAAGCTCAACACGGGGGCAGCGTGTGACGTGTAGGCTCGGGGGTCCCGTGGGCCTGGGCCTCCGGGGAGTGCACAGCCGGGACGGCCCTGAGGAGTCTGCAGGCATTGACTCAGCAGGCCAGAGGGAAGGGTACGTAGGCAGAGAGAACAGCACGTACAAAGGCTCAGAGGCTAGGAAAACCCTGATGTGCTTTGCGGAACAGATGAATAGGGTTGGCGGGGGGGGGGGGGGGGGGGGGACAGGAGTGGGCAGGTGAGGACAGGGCTGGGGACCCAGGAAAGGACTGTCCTTACGGCCGGGGAGTGCACAGCCGGGACGGCCCTGAGGAGTCTGCAGGCATTGACTCA
>NW_024081124.1:637018-715370 GCF_003009895.1 Hyaena hyaena
GGGGGGGGGGGGGGGAGCCGCGGGGCAGCTCATCGGCGGCCGCTTCCCTCCCTGCCACCCCTGCCGTCCCGCTTGCGCCCTGGGATCGGCCTGAGGCTGACGTCACACCTCACCTGAATCACCTGCGTTCACTTTTCATGGTCGCGTGACAAGTTACCGCGAACCCGGCAGCTCTAGGCGACCCACGGTCACCGACGTGCAGCTCCCCGGGGTCGGCGACTCGGTGGGGCTCCGCCCGGCCTCCGCTTCCGGGCCGCAGCAGGCCGCCCGCCGTCAGGCCACCAGTGGGCTGCACCCCGACCGCGGCGGTGTCCGCGCCCAGCCTCACCCACACTGTTGGCAGAACTGCGTGTTTGTGGTCACAGGGCCGAGGCCCCGGGGCCCCCTGGCCCACGCACGGCCCTGACACGTGGGCCTCTCCTAGGAGGCTCCAGACGTGGCTGTTGGCTTCACCGTGGCTGGCGGGAGGGGGACACGGGGTCCCACCTGTGTCACAGCATCGTGGGGACGCCCTCTGTGACCTATGTCACACCCCACTGCGCAGGAGCACCTCACGGCCCTACCCTTGCCTGGGGGCAGGGGTCCCACGCAGGCATGAACGCCTCGAGGCCAGGCCCCTGGGGCCCCCTCTGGGTCTGTCTGCCGACCACCAATGTGGGAAGAGCCCAGAAGCCTGTGCCTTCCGTGGGGCCTGCCGCGGAGCATCGCTCCCCACCGGCCGCAGGGTGCTGGGCATTTGGGCATCAGCGCCAGCCAGGGCCGTGTCCCCAGTTCCCCCTGCCACCCGCAGGCGCCTGTTTAATCAGTCCCGACCCGTGCAGCGCGTAGCGGGCCCCCCCCCCCCCCCCGCCTCGTCCTTCCTCCCGCGCGCGCTCGCCGGAGCGGGACCGTGTGCCTGCCCGTCTCTCAACCCCACGGCTCGGGGTCTCACAGCCGTTCTGCACTTCGATTGTCCAAAACCGTCATTTGCTCTTCACTGCAAACACTTGCCTTCAAGCTGCCTATCGACGTCCTCGATTGTGGTGCGGCTGGCGTTCCCGCGAGTGCTGAGTGATGTTGGCCACAATCTGAATGGCTCTGCGGACGCTGCCCCTTCACGTCTGCTCGAGGACGTTACGTACGCTCCGAGCTGCCAGCTCTGCTTCCTCGGGGGTGAGCTGCTCCGCGTCCACCTTGCCGTCTCTTCCATGAAAGCTCCTGGTTTTCATCAAATGTTGGCGGCTGTGCGTTCATTACAGGAGAGGGGGAGGGGCACAGCCAACCATGCTGGGGATCTTGGGTCTGGGACCGCAGCCAACGACCCTGGGACTCACCCCAGGTCACCTCCAGCTCCCCGACCCCAGTGGGACGCGCCCGCCTTCCTGAGGCACGAACCCGGCTGTGTCCTGGGCTCTTTCTGCCTCGTATTTCCCGTCTGTCGGCCGCCTCCCGGGGTGCGTGCCATTTCTGCCCGCTCCCCGCCCTCCTGGCGCTCCAGCACAAACACGCCGTGGTGTCTCATTCAGGGACCGGAGAGCTCAGCACGCGCTTGCTTCACCAGCCCCGTGGGGTCCAGATCCCTGATGGGGAAAGTCTGATCAGGTGACTCGGGAGCATCCCAGGCAAGTGCTGTGTGACCCTGGGCGACTGTCTTCTCCTCTCTGAATCTCAAGTTCTTCATTAAAGGAACAGAAACTTGGGGATCCTGGGTGGCTCAGCCCGATAAGCGTCTGACTTCAGCTCAGGTCATGATCTTGTATTTTGTGAGTTCGAGCCCCGAGTTGGGCTCTGTGCTGACAGCTCGGAGCCTGGAGCTGCTTCGGACTCTGTGTCTCCCTCTCTCTCTGATCCTCCCCTGCCTGTGCTCTCTCTCTCTCAAAAATAAATAAAGATTAAAAAAAAAAAAACCCAACCCTGAGACGTTTGGAAGAACTGTCAGACACCTCACCCGGCCTGGGCCTCCTAAACTTCTGCTGGTGTCGTCCACACGGTCTGGTGAAGGACCACGCGTGCCCTGCTGCGGACGCTGGCCGGCCCGGTGACGCCATCACGGCCCGACCTTCGCCTGAGAGGCCGGTCTCCGCCAGGGCCTCCCGGAGACGCGTGGTGCCACGGACAAACCAAACACCGTCAGGATGATTTTTGTGTCTTCCTTCCATTCTTCACGCTGTAAACTTGATAAACACCATTTTCACTGGAAAAGCCAGATTTTCCACACGTTCACAGGGAGGGCGAGGTGTTCTGTCTACCTTTCCAGCCGGGGCTCCTGGCGCCGGACGGCGGGCGACAGCGGGCGGAGGCGGAGCGGGTATCGGGAAGGAGGTGGGGACGCACGACAGTCCCGAGCCATCTGGCTTCTACAAGTTTTCCGGCAGCACAACCGCTTCCCGGGAAACGCTGCCTCGCTCTCCCGTTTGTGACTGAATTTGCGCACGAGGCCGCGACACCAGGAGCGGGTGAGCGCTGAGGGGACGGAGCAGATGTGGTGCCACCCCCCCCGGGACCCGTCCCGGCCTGAGACGCGAGCCCCCGGCGGCCACCGGCTCCTGTGTCTGCAGCACAGGAGACCCGGCGGCAGGGTGTGTGTGCAGAGCCGGGGGGGGGGCAACGGCACCCCTCCACCTTTGTCCCCGTCCAGCCGCCCCGCACTGAGGTGACACCTGCTCTAAATGGGAACCTCCTTTGTGTCATGGGCCCCGAAGGGTGACACAGACACACCCCTCCTCCCGAGGGCAGCAGAGGAGGGCAGGGCGTTTGGGTGCAAAGCAAACAGAGGGCACACAGACCCCTGGACTCTCGCACGCACACACACACACATGCACACACGCACGTGCACACACACACATGCACACACACGTGTGCACGCACGCACAGACACACGCCGGCCCAGGCTGGGAGCATCCAGCGTGTCTCCCAGCCCATGTGCCCAGGGAGGGGGTGGGCGGGGGGTCTGCCTCCCAGGCAGCCAGAGCCCCCACCCCAGCAGCGCCGCAGAGTCTGAACCTCACTGTTAGCGACCTGTCACCACCACGCAACAAGCCCCCCCAAACCAGCCACGTTAAACCACAGGGAGAAGCCAACATTCGCGGACTCAGAGCTTCTGTGGCTCAGGAGTCCAGGCAGCGCTGACGAGGGCCCTGAGGCCCGCGGACCGGGAGGCGGGAGGCTCTCTGTGGGGCCCTCGCCCGCGTGGCTCACTCGCCCCGTCAGAGACCGGGGGGGGGGGGGCACAGGGTGTGAGCAAGGCGGACACCAGTCTTGCGACCAGCCCTGCGGGTCCCATCGCTTTGCTGCACTTTCTAGAAGCGCCCCGAGGAGGGGCCACGCAGGGGCACGCGGGCCAGACGGCAGCCCCTTTGGGAACAGCGCCCTCTCGGAAGCCCCTCCCCCCAGCCCCGCACAGCAGGCCCCGCATCGGCCCCACCTCTGCACCCCGGCTTCCTGCAGCCTCCGCCCTCCGGCTGCGGACGCAGACAACTGTATGTTCCCCACATTCCGCCTGGAAGGGGACCCGGAAGGTGAAAAACCTGCCCAGACATCCCGCCGGACGGCCGGGTCCTTGGGCTCACCCACAGAACAGCTCTAAGCGTGACCCGCTGTCCCCATCACCCACGCTCCCTCCTCCAGGGCCACATGACCCTCCATCAAGTGATTAAGGGCCTGGCTCTCCGTGAGACGCCTTACATGCCCCCTTCTGCCAGCCTGCGCTCCTGGGTGACACAGAGTCTAATGAGACGCTCAAACACAGGACACTGAGCGACTGCTCGCTTCCGTCCTGACGCCCACTCTGCCGCACTGGCTCGGATCCCCCCCCCCCCCGCCGCCGCCAGGGATGGTGCCCACCTGACCTGGGCAGGGCAGCGCGATCTCTGGGGAAAGGACACACGTACTGTCCCCACTGTATTAGCAGTTATCTACTACGACGCATTTCCAGATGGTGGAGGCTGACAGGATTCCAGTTCAGCTTTCGTCTCAAATGGCCCAGCAGCCAAGGGCAGGGGGCCTCCCACGACCCAGAGTCTGGTGGAGGAAGCTGGGGGTCCGGCTCCGTCCCCCGCCCCTCAGGGCACTGACAAGGCTCATCCCAGCCACAGTGGCCTCAGTACCCCCAGCCAGGACCACTCCCTGTCTGTCTCAGTCGCTGTCCTCGGGCTCAGCTGCTGACCACCCCCCCCCCCAGGGCCCGGATGGGGACATCCGACACGCAGGAGGCGGCAAACCCCAGACCTGACGCCGCGCCCGACCGCAGCTGGAAGCGAACTGCTTGGTGCGCGCTCTGATCTCGGGGAGCCGCCGAGGGAAGCGCCGTGTTCCGTAACAGCCACCCGGTGACCTGGTGCCATGGGTCCCTTTCCTGCAGGAAACCCCGTCCAAACCCCAGACCACTGAGCCTTCCTGCCTCACGTCACCAGCCCTCGGACGTGGGGAGCGAGGAGACTCGGGCGAGTGGACAGCTGGGGCTGGGGGCTCGGGCTCTGGGCCTGCACAGGACGGGGCTGCGAAGCACATACCCGCTCTGACCCCATGACCGTGTCCCCTGACCTGACCCGGGGCGGTCGGACTCTCCCTTTCCAGCACCAGGACTCGGGCCCAAAAGACCTAGCCAGTTTGCTTGGTGTGAGAGGGGAGGCACGCAGTCGCAGGGTCTCCCTGCAGGGGACCAGGCCCGGCCCCTGTGCTGCGAGTCCGAGCACTGCGGTGACAACGGAAACCCCAGCAAGACTGTGCCCCTCATCCCACCAAAATCTGCCCTGGTCCCTGGACGTCCCAGGGCCTTCCTCAGCCGACCTGCTCCCCGCGTGGCCGGACGCAATGCTCGGCCGCCTCCTTCCCTTCCTGGTTAGCCAAACCGCGAGCATCTTCTCAGTTTGCGTTACCTTTTTAATCCCTCGTTTCTGCCCGCTCCTCTCCTTTCCCCGTTTTCCTGTCCAGCCCCCACGGTGGGTCAGGGGGAGGGCAGAGGAGCGCCCCACCCACGCCGCTCTGTACACCCGGATAAACGCACAAAGGCGGCCGCGTGCGTCCAGGCCCGCATCTCTGCGCCCAGGAAGCGTTACCCACAGTGCGGGGACCGAGGCGGAGAGCTCTGAAGGCCGCCCGGGTCTCTGCAGCACCGTGACCACACAAGGCCCAGGCCTATTTCCTCTCCACCAAATGTGCTTGAGAAACGCGGCACAGCATCGCCCCGTTGGCACAAGGGACGGGTGTTCAGTGTTTTGTCTCATCTCTTTAAAATGTCTGTTTTGTTTGTTTACAAAACATTCGTTCACGCAAAAAAAATTTGGAGGTGCGGGGGCACCACAGGGGCGGCCGGGAGCCCTCGGACCCGCAGCTACAGAAGCCGGGCTCTTCCTCCAGGCCCCCCTTGGGCGGGTGGGCAGCTGCTGCCGGCCCAGCACCCGCTGCCACAGCGAGCGCGGGTGTGCATGAACACCTACGACGGAGCACCTTCAGGTCTGGAGGGTCAGACCCCACGGTGCGTGCTGGCCTAGGGGTAGGTGGCGCGCTTACTGACACGGATGTTAGGTGGCCTCATCTCTCAGCGATTCCTGTCCCCACCCGGACGTCCAAAATACCTGTTTCCCGCATCCGTGTGGTTTTGCTGATCAGGAGGGTGGGGCTTTGAAGGGGCTCCGGTCTGTCGGGCACCTTTGTGGGTGAGTGAGGGCGTCGGGCATGGTGACCCCCCAAGCTCTTTCCTGCTCAAGCGTCCGTGACTCCCTAGTGGCTCTTCGCGTAGCTCATCTGCTCCAGGGGTGTCTTGCCCCGCCCCCTGCCAGACACCCAGAGATGGGCCTGACGATGGCAAAACCAACCAATCAGGGGCCAGGAGGGGAAGGAGCCTGATGCCAAGCTTGACGCGTGCACAGTCTTGCCAACCGTGCTCGGCTTGTAACCCCCACCTAGGCCAACCCCCTGCGATTTCGTCCAGAACAGATAATGACGAGAGCGGGTAACATTTCGGACATGAGCACATTGCTAGTAAATACTTTAAGATCGATGGCTGCTCAAAATGCATTTCCTGGGAGCTTCACTAAAACAGCTTTGTATTAAGAGTGCCATTTCAGGGGCGCGTGGGTGGCTCAGTCGGTTAAGCGTCCGATCTCGGCTCAGGTCATGGTCTCGTGGTTCGTGGATTGGAGCCCCGCGTCGGGCTCTGTGCCAACAGCTCGGAGCCTGGAGCTGTTTCAGATTCTGTGTCTCCCTCTCTCTCTGACCCTCCCCTGTTCTCTCTCTCTCTCTCCCTCAGAAATAAAACACACACAAAAAAAACTAAAAGTGCCATTTCAATAAATATTCGTGGGGAGATTTATTGGTGTGTTTTACCACTTAGAGCGGAAACTTCAAAGGTCCTGGGAGAAAAGATGTAGGATGCACGTTTCACCCTTTCGGGGGAGAGTGGAGAAAAGAGCACGATGCGCTTTGGTTTTCTGTGATGCCAACCCCTCCAGGGTTGGGTGCCCCGTCCAGCCCACCCACCGCAGGCAGAGCTTGAAGGCAGGAAGGGGTGCGGGACGCAGGGGTGCGGGAGGCGGGGTGTAGGCAGCAGGAGTGCGGGATGCAGGGGTGCGGGAGGCGAGCCTTGCTCACGTGCCCGAGGCCCTACCCTCAGCTGCCCCGAGAGCACCTCTGCAGCCCCGCAGGGTGCCCGGGAGGTCCCTGCTGTCCTGAGTCCTCCCCACCGCCCGCGACGGCCGGCTGGGCCCCCCTCCCCCGCGAGGCCACGGCGCCGGAAAGGCAAGCTCACCGGCCCGGGTCACAGGCGGGGTCCAGTGGCAGAACGAGGCAGAAGGCGGGCCGGCCGGGCGCCAGCCTGCCGCGTCTGCTTCCCCACTGCCTCAGTTTCCCCGCTGGGGTCCCTCCGGGGCCTGATGCCGTCTGTGTCCCTCGCGGCCCCCGGCGAGCACAGGCTGGCCGCCTGCTGTGGACGGGAGGCAGCGAGCCGCGTGAGTCTCCCGTCCTGGCCCCGCTTCCTGCGGCAGGAGGTGGACTGGCGCGGGCAGGGAACCTGGCGGCTCGCGTCTGCCGAGCTCCTCAGCCCTGCGTAAGGGGGCACGTAAGCGCGGCAAGCTGTGCCCTTGGCAACGACCAGATCCTACCGCTCTTTGTTTCAGGCGCTGGAGCCACTCCCCGTGGCCAAGAGAATAAGACCCAGACGCCCCGCCTGACCTGGCGTTCGAGGCCCTCTGTGATCCGGCCGCACAGCCACGCCCTCCAGCCTCCTGGCCGGCCTCTCCCCCCCCCCCCCCCCCCGGCACCGCTTCACCTCCGTCAGGGCCCAGCTCCCCGCCGCCCCCGCCGGCCGGCCGCACCCCCAGGCCGTCTGACACCTCACGGGCTGCTCCCCATCACGGGCGCCCTCCCTCCCTGCCCTGGGCCGACTGTGAACCTCCGCGGGGCGGGTGCCCCACACCCTGCTCGTCAGCGAGAACCCCAGCAGCAGCTCACAGCTACGCGGGCTTTAACATGTGGTTTTACTGGGTTCCTCAGACCCACCTCCCGGGGCCCACACTACGCTTGTGCCCATTTCACACACAGGCGAACGGGGTTCGCAGAGAGTGGGCAGGACTGGTTCCTGAGCTAATGGCCCTGACCCACCGGCTTCGCGAGGTGCTCGTTAAATGCTTGCTGACTGAATATTCAAACACGTCACTGAGTAAATGAGTCACGGGGGGCGTCACCCGAGGAACGGTGGTCAGCTTGCTGACCACCTAGGGCCCACGGTGAAGGTCAGCACGTCGCTGGCGGGCCTCCCTCCCGCTCAGGAAAGTCCCACCGACACACCTGCCACGGAGCCACCCAGGGGATCACGCCGGCGCGCTCCCGAGGGACACACTCACGAGCGTCCCGTCCTGGGTCCGGGGCAGCGACGGAAGACAGACACTCGGAGGAGGGCGCGGGCCGCAGCCCCACGCGGAGGCTCCGGGAGAAGCCGGGCAGCCGCCCACGGCCACGCGGCCCGGGAGCCTCGGAAGGCCGGGCGGGCGCGGGAAAGGAGGGGGGCAGGCGGAGAGCCCCCCAGAGCGACGCCAGGCTGCAGCTGCGACTCGGAGCGGAAACGCAGGCGCTGGCGGAGCGGCGGCCGCTGTGGGAGCGCGGGAGGGTGAGCCGGGTCTCCGACCCAGACGGGCCTCGGGTGCCGACGAGCCCGCGGCAGTCACGCTCGCTCGGGGAGCGGCCACGTGCACGCCGGGCACAGCCGGGGGCAAGCCCACGCCTGCCGGCCGCCCGCCGCCCCACCTGGCCCGCCGCTCTGCGGGGGGCAGGCCCCGGGGCGTCCCCCTCCTCATCCTGGGGACTTCTGGAGACACGGGGACATCTGGGCACACACACCCACGTGAACACACACGTTCACACGTGCACACTCGTGCACACACACGCTCACACTCACACACTCCCCGAAGGTTCGTCGGGCTTCACGGCACCAGCGGAGGGTGGGCCGCGTCTCTGGAGAGAGGCTCGCTCTGAAGGCTGGTGAGTGGGTGCCCCCCCCCCGAGCCGGCTGCGACCCCATCGGCGCTGGCATCTGGCCCTGCTCGCGGCGGGAGGGGGGCCCGGGGCCCGGGGGTGAGACGGGCCCGGAGAAGCGGGTGGAGCTGCCGAAGGAGCCAGAGGAAAGGAGACTCATCTGGTACGGAGGCTCCAAGGTCCCCTCGGGAGACTGAACCCCGTCCTGAGGTGGCTTTGGGACCACGGGGAAGCGATTTCCTTCCTGAACGGGGAGGGTCTGGAGGCTGTGACCACCCCCGAGGCCCCTGGTTTTCTTGCTGCCTGAGCCGGGAGTCGGGGCGGGGGGGGCCTCTGTGGGGACGACGCAGAGCGGGACGCGGGAAGTCCAGCGCCGTTCACTCGTACCATTCGTTACCGCTCGTCGTGTCTCCCCCTTCGGCCTGGCCTGGGGGTCCCTGACCCCCGAAAGGACCTCAAGCCCCCGTGTGATTATCGACAGAAGGGACAGGATACCAGATCGGTCACAAGGGCCCCTCCTGTTTTCATACAAACGCCAGACAGAGGACCAGCCCCTCGGGGTGAAGGTGCGATGGTCAGCCTTGGTGCCCGGGAAGGGCCCGCTGACTTGCACACCGCCAGACGCCCTCCGGGACCCCACACCTTCCGCCTTTGGGAGTCTCTCTTCGGGCTTTCACGAGGGAAGGAAGCTGAGAGATTATGTAAGGCCGTTTTTTTGCAACAAGTTTATGGATATATTTCAAAGGAGGCAAGCATGTGCCTACTAAGCATGGGGGAAATTATCAGCGAATGTTTTAAAATGACCAATAAAAATGAAATTATCATTGCTCATTGTTTTTTATGGATCGTAATATGTGTATTTTTTTTTTTTTTTGATGGAAACATCCAACAAAGTCCCCTCCTAGACGCCGGCCCCTAATGACATAGTTAGCACACAGTAATCCATGCAAGCGAGTTCCCGCCTGTCATAATTCATCTTCATAAATGTAATTGGCCCGATGAAAGAGACCACAAAATCACTCTGCAAACAGCAGACAAATTCAATAAAAACCGATTTCACTCCCCTCTCTTCCAAAGCCACAAGCTTCAGATGGGAGCTTTTAAGAACACATCGGATTTCTCCTCCGATCGGCACCTCCCCACAATGTGACTCCGACCCGCCTATTTACCGAGGACCCACTCGATTTGAATCACTGGCTAAGTATCAGGGGAAAGCAGAGCTCGGGGCGAATCCCCCGCGGCCGGCGAGGAACCGGCATCAGGTGGGGAAGGCGCAAGAGCAGACAGAATAGTGGGGCGAGCTGGACGGTAGTAACTGTCCCGGAAGAGGCGGGGCTGAGCCTCGGTGGTTTCCTGCAAGGGAAGAATCCTCAAGGGCTTCCCGGAGGAAGTGGTGTTTGTGCTGAACTTTGCTGGGGGAGGGGGCCGGGGGAGGGCACGCCCAGACTACCACAGGGGCAGTGTCTGGAGTGTGAACGGAGGCTCGGGCTGCAAGGCAGCTGGAAGGCGGTGGGGGAAGCAGTCTTTATGTCCACAGGTCAAGGACGGCCCCTCCCCCTGCAGCGCCCCCCAGGATGGGTCCGTCTGCACAAGTGCCCCCTGCACACCGCGCATGGAGGTGACGTGGCCGCCAGCCTGCCCCCCGGGGAGCTCGGAAGGGTAGAAGTGATGTGGCCACCGCCACCGAGCTCACGTCTGCATTTAGGGGCGGGAGCGGGTCACGGATGAGCCGCCACCCCCCCGACCCCACGTCACAGCGGACGCGTGAGCGGGAGGCGGCAGCCGCTCCCGAGGCTGGAGGCGGTGGGCCGCTTCCTGCCGACGCCCCTCTCCGCCTCGCCCCAACGTCTCCCCCTCGAGCTCTGCGAGGAGCCAGGAAGCGATGTGGAGAAGAGAGGCAACGTGGGAGCCGGGAAGCGGGGGCCCCCGGGAGGGACGGGCGCAGGGGTGCGGCCAGTGCCCGCTGCCCCGCGTGGAGGGCGTGTGGGGCCGCGGGCGGGCCGGGTCACAAGAGCGGCGCGCGGAGCCCAGGAGGCCACGGTGCGGGGGGGAGTGGCTGGCGTGGAAGGAGACGCACGCCCGTGGGGCCTCTGCTCGTCAGAGGCGACTAACGTGGGGAAGAGGCCCTGCTTTCCTAGGAAGGACGTGTGTTCTCCGCCTCCCCACCAGGGGGCTTCGGGCTGCGTCCCCTGGGACGCCCAGCATCCACGGCGGGGGCCGTCACCCCTGGCGGGACTGAAGCCTCGCTGGGTGGCCTGCGTGTGTCGCACACGCGCCCCACCTGCTCCCAGCCTCCTCCGTTTCCTCGGCTTCTCCTCCGCTTAGCTGCTCCCCACTCTCCACCCCATGGCTTCTGCAGGACAGGCTGAGCCTTCGGATCCAACGCTCACTGCTTTGTGACACGCTACTTGCACCCCTTCCGCCCCACGCCCTCCCCACTCCCTGACTTCCAGGTGAACCGTGTGACTCGTCCGGGCCAATGAGATGCAACCAGAGGCTTGCAAGGGCCTCGAGCGATTGAGGTTGCTGTTTCTAGGACTCCTGTGATCCACCGAGAAGATTATGCCCCAGGCCGAGGCCACCACTCCCGACGGGGCCCAGGAGACACATGAGAAAGAGACCCGAGTCTACCCCGTAGCCCTGAGTCCTGCCCTGCTGCCCGGCATCCTGAGTCAGATTAGCCTAGATTAGCCATAGTGCCGTCCACCCGCACGCCCATGGTCTGAAGAAATGCGTTTTGCCTTAAGCCACTGAGTTTTGAGGCACTTTGTTACACAGCACGGCTGCATTAGCTGACTGACACAACGCTGCTCGTTCAAGCCCTCCGCGCTCACTCTAGAAGCCCGGCTGTCAGAGGCAATGCTGGAAGCAAGAAAGACTTCCTCATTGGGATTATTCACTATTTCTTCCAGAAGGTTTACCCCTTAAGTTCATACGCTAAACACACAGAGACCTGTGCTCAGCGTTAGCAGGAGCGATGGGGGACAGGCGTGGGGTGGCTCTAAATCAGCACGAGACTCATTCCGTTTCTTTAAGTGAGAGAGACAGGCCCGTAAGCACATAATTACATCCCAAGTACCGGCCGTATCTCTTATCCTAAGGCAAACCAAGTGGGGATAAGACCATCATTTCTGCAAATGCCCTTGTTTATACTTAAGAGAAATTATCTGTGTGTATTGAAAAAAAAAAAACTCTACAGTAATTACGAGTTTTCCTTCCTCCTTCTCACATACCACAGGAGCCGGCGAGCAAGCGGAACGCGGTACGGTCTTACCATATGTCAGCATCAAATACGTTTTCCTTTAACGTGTGTTTTGTGCATCCTTCTGGAAGACGGGGAATGAAATGTTCTCATAAACAGACAGAAATGATTCACGGGATCGTGATTGCTTTTCATCAGCTGTATCAATTATGCACAGCGATGGGACGCGGGCAGACATATTTACAACCTGTTAAAAACACTCCCTGGAACAATCCAGACCTAGTCAGGTCCTGGCGTGCTCAGCCGGACACGGCCGGGCTGGGGGTGGGCCGAACCGGACCCTCCCAGTGGGTGCAGGCTGACCCAGCCCAGGGGGTGGCACGCGGGGTGGGGAGTCCCGCGGGCCTCGTTCCCGAGATGGAGACGCAGGCGGCCGGCCGCGAGACGGGCACAGACGCTCCTGGAATGTCAATGAAGCGTGTGGTCATCGCTCCAGGTGACAGGGACACAGCGACAGAGCGCAGGAACGAACACGCGGTCCCTCCCCCGTCTCAGTTTCACGGCGAGCTCCTCCATCGGCCGCGTCTTCGGGAAAACGTGACCTGCCCTGCCCTGCCCGCCCCTCATTCTCTCCCCGTAAGACGACAGCCTCAGACCGCTGTCACAACTAGAGACCAACGCGTCGTATGCCAGACGCGGCCAGGTGCCCACCCGACACCCACAATGCCCTCCTTCGCCAGGGGCACCCCCGCATCCGGACGGAACGCTCGCCTCCCCGGGCTCCCTCGCGGCCGTGGGGGCCGCGCACCTCCCTTCCCATCCGCGAAAGGAGACGGAGGTTTGGCGAGCGCGTTGCTTCCCGAATAAACGGACGGAGTTTCACGAGACACTTCCCGTCCGCCTTCTCGCCAGAAACACACATTCGGGACAGCCGGCCGCCTGGGCCCCGGCGGTGAAGCGACGCCTCCCTGGGCACCTGCTCGGCGCTGTCCTCGCGTGCTCAGCCCCGGCCACCCTCTGGGGCCCTCGCGCTCCACGCGGGCGGACGGATCCCCAACCTCCAGCGAGCGAGAGCCGGGCGCGCCTCCAGCGCCGCTGATGCTGTGACCACACAGCACGACAGCGCGGGGAGGGCAGGGCACACAGGTGTCACACGCTTAGCGGGGCCTCGATCCAGGCCAGAGGGCGAGCTCTCGGGGAGGCGGGCAGCGGGGGCGCCCGCCCGCTCCTGAGAGCCTCCCGCCTCCATCTGCCACGTTTGTTTCCGGACAGGTCTGCCCACCGTGGGTCTGCTTACAGGGAGCCCCTCAAGGTTTCCGTCCGTCGGGCCCTGGGCACCAAAGCCGCCCCTCCACAGAGGCTCCCGCAGGGCCTGGAAAGGCACAAAATGCCTTTGAATCTTTCAAATTCAATCCTTAAAAAAATCAAGTGATACGTTCTTGCTGGCGTCAACACACAGGAGTCTGAACCTCCCGCTGATGGACCGAATTCGTTTTCCAGGGAGACGCCTGTCTGCAGCCAGCGGTGCCGGGCGTCCCCAGGGAGGGTGTCCCCAAGCTCCCTGTCCCGGCGTCCGGACAGGACCCGAGGGGCCTCCCGTGACACCTCCTTGCCTTTCTGTGCACCGTCCCCCACTCCCTGGCAGTCCCCCCTCCCTCAACACACCCCCTCCCTGGGTGCCCCCCTCCCGGGCTGTCCCCCCTCCCCGGGCATCCGGCAAATTCCGTGGTGCCCCGTGTGCCGCCGTGACTCTGTCAACACGAGGGATGAATCTGGCTCATCACGAGAAGTGTTCCCGCTCGCCCCGGCGCGACAAACTGCCCCAGACCCAGAGGCCCAAAGCAACTCTTGGGTTTTGCCCAGACTCTGGTGGGCCAGGGTCCTGGAAGGGCCCCCGAAGGCGCCAGGGGCTGGGACGCCTGAGGCGGGACCCCACGTGTCATGCGGGGCCACGTCCAGCTACATCATACTGGCCACGGGTCAACGCAGACTCGGGGAGTGGAGACCCAGCCCCCAGCCCCCGACCAGGGACGGCACAGCACTTAACCCAGTTCACTGCGAGCCAGCGAGTGAGCGAGGACCTGCGTCCTGAGAACCCAGGGCAGGCGACACCTCTGCGCCGGGACCCGCCGCCTCGCCCCACCTGAGAGCAAAGGTCGAGGCTGCAGGGGAAGGCGCAGGGGGCAGCCGGCGTGCAGGGAACAGGTCCCCTCCCTCGGGACTCCACATCCCCCCTTCCACAAACAGGGAGCAGAGGCCGCCGTTGTTTGGGGCCACACCCAGGGCCGGCACGGGCGACGGGAATCGGGTTCAGCAGTCCACACTTCCCGACCGGAGCCACGTCTGTGACCTCCCTCGGGGCCCCTGCGGAACAAGGGGGCTTCGGGCAGCTCCTCTGAGCCCCTCCCGGGCAGAACCCTGCCGCCCCGCCCCACCCCCACCGGCGGCTCAGCCTCCCGGGAGAGGCCGCCGCCGCCAGAGAGCTCGGCGTCCCCGCTCTGATATCCCCCCGTCTCCCATTAGCAGCTGGGTTATGGGAGCCTTCGTAGCAGGTGTCATTAAATAGACATTAAGACCCAACAGGGCATGTTTTACGGGACCATTACCATATGCTGAGGACGGCGGAGAAACACCCCCTGGGGTGAGGTCACGTGATCGGAGGGCGAGGCGCCGCTGCCTGGTGCCCTCCGCCCGCCTCGGCTGGCTCCTGGCGGCCGGCGCGGCCCGGAGGTCACCCCACCCCCGCCGGCCGGCCGAGGCCTGAAGGTGTGCTGGGCTCCTCGTCCTTCTGCTGGCCTGGCGGCTCCGCGGCCCCGACCTCAGGGACCCCGCACGGCGTCGAGGGTGACGGGTGCTGCCCCCACGCTCTCGCGCCTGGGGCCGCGGTGACCGGCAGCCGGGGGCTTCTGCCTTCCCGGGTCGGCAGCCCAGCCCTGACACCTGTCACGCAGACTCCTTTCCCCCCCTTTCCTTCCCCTGGGCAGCAGGCCCGCGCCTTCCAGACGGCGACCTCGGGGGTCCTGGCGCTCACCATTCGAACCCCCGCCTCAGGCTGGCACTTACTGCAGGCCAGGAGCCGGGCGGGACCAGGGTCCAGAACGTTCCAGGGAGGGGGCGGGGGACCCCGGGCGAACAGGGCCATGTCCCTGGGGGGAAGCGGGGGCGGGGGCTGCCCTGAGACCCAGGACCTGGCGGCCCTGCCGCGCACGCCGTGTCTTCCGCGGGTGGGGGGCAGGTGCTGCGTCTCCTCTGAGGCTTCCCGCCCATCTGCCGTGCGGGGTCCCCGCTCACAGACGCAGGTGTCAGCGTCCGCCGTGGGCTGACTGGTGGCCCCGGAGAGGCGTGTCTGCACCGGAGCCCGCGGCCACTACCTCCGTGGGAAACAAGTGTGTCCTGGGGAGTGTGATTAAATTAGGGATTTCAACGTGAAATCCTCCAAGTTTATCCCTAAATCCAGCGGCAGTCTCACTACCAGACACACGTACACAGAGGAGAGGCCACGTGGGGAAACAGAGATGGGGTGTAGTAGCCACAGCTGACGACACGCGGGGCCCGGTGGCGGGGAGAGGCTGTCCTGCCCACACCCTGATTGTGGGCGGCCGGCCTCCAGAGCTGCCAGCGAATACACTTCTGCTGCTCGCGGCTGGCACCCTCGCGGTCACCCGCACGGCGCTCGGGGTCACCCGCATGGCACCCTCGCGGTCACCCGCACGGCGCTCGGGGTCACCCGCACGGTGTCCTTGCGATTACCGGCACAGCACTCACGGTCACCCGCACGGCACTCGCGGTCACCCGCGCGGCGGCCCCGGGAAGCTAGGGCAGGGTCCCTCAGGGAGCCGTCAAGGAAACGGAGTCTCAGAGCAGCTGGGCGGCTCGTCAAGGTCACGTGCATACCGGGCGGCAGAGCCAGGGCCTGCACGCGGTCCGGGCGGCTCCGACGTCGGGGATGTGTGGCTCTCGGAGGTGAGAACAAACCGCCCCCCCCCCGGGGCCAGGCCAACCCGACGCCAAGCGCAGCCCCGCAGCCCAGGAGCCCTGCGATTTGGGGCAGAGCACTCACCCCTCCCCCCCGCCCCCCATCTCTGCGTCTGTAAAATGGGGGGCAGTGAAAACAGAGCTCTGCTCCGGTGGATTTAGGGGGCAGGTGGTGGACCCGCGGACGGCACAGGAGCCGCACCTGGACACGGCGGCCGAGGAGGCACCGTCCTAACCGTCGTCAGCAGGGCCAGCGTTCCCCACCCTCGAGGCTTCGGGCGCTGTGGGATTTGGGCCGCGCCCCTGCCCCCCGCCCGCCCATCCCCAAGTTATGAAGAACTTGCCAAATCTGGGAGACCCCGCGGCCCCTGGTCAGACCTTCCACTGCGGCCGAGGGCGGGAGCAGGGCTGGAGCTGTTGGGGACCCTTAGCGGGGGGCCCTGGGGGCAGGGGTCCCCGGGAAGCAGACGGACCGTGTGGGGCGCCCGCGCCGCCCCATGGGTCTCTGACCGCTGAGCCTCCGTCCACACGGTCAGCGGGGGCAGAAGCATCGGCCGCCCGCGGACACAGGCCTCACGTGAAGCGTCAAGCGGGAGACACACGGCATGCTGGGTGCGGGGTCGGCCTCCGGTCTGTCGCGGCCGGGGCGGCACTGCGTTCGCCCTTCCCGTTCAGTCAGGGGCGCGGGGGGAGAGGCCCCAAATCGGAGCGTGTCCGACGGCCACCGTCAAACACACACGCCCGGGACGAGGGTGGCAGCCGGGCGTGTGATGTAATTCGGAGGAAGGGCTTTGCCAGAGCAGACGGAAGCCGTGAGGCCCACCCGTGTGACACAAGTTCCCGACAGCAGTGCGCCCCGCCCCCCCAGCCTGCAGTGATGATATTCGCTGTTGGCAGATGCAGCTGAATTGGAAAAAGAGAGACTGCGCTCGAGGACTGTCACTTCACTTTGCTCTCCGGTGGCTGCCGTCCAGCGGGCTCAAGCGCCAGCCCCTCCTGGGGCCCCGCTCAGGGTCTTTCTTCTCCCCCTCCCTCCCGTCCTGCAGGGAAGCCTAGGCAAGGACGTGCTAAGGCCCTGGGGTCAGGAGGTCTGAGGTGATGTGGTTCTGCACTTTGCCGGCGGTGTGACCTCAGGCGGGCCACCTGCCTCTCCGCGGGCGGGGCTCCCGGCCGGCCTCCGTGGGCGTGCCTGGGCCACCTTTCTGAAAATAACAGCAGCAGCTGCAATGGCACCAATTCCATTGACTATTATTCCAGAGTTCACCTGCATCGTGTCGTCAGACACTCAGGATAACACTGAGGGAGATGACCTCACGACTCCCGTTTTACAGAAGACACAGGAGTAGAGAGGGAAGATACTTTGCCCAAGGTCACGCAGCTCATCAGGCTACCCCGTACGGTTGTTCAGATTGCGTACTGCACGAAGAAGCTATTCCTCAGAGGATGACGTTTACGTTTGTGGGATCCTGGGAGGAACTGAGCCCGTGAGTCATTTTAGGGAGAGGCAGGTGCTCCTCTGGGTGCACCTCCTCCCTGGGTGGGAGGCCCAGGGCACCTGCCTGGGGATCAGGAGACAGGCTGGCCCCTCCCCCGCCCTCCCCCACGTCCTTCTCGGTGCCTCCGCCCCCATTCCCGCCCTGTCGCCCACCCCGTGTCCTCACCTCGGCCCCTCCCTCCTGCACCTGTGGGCGTGGGACCCGAGGACTCTGCTCGCCGCAGACTCTGGCGGCCCCGGGGCCCCAGCGTGACTGTGCCCTGCCCCTTCCCGTCTGCGGGTGCAGGCGGCTCTGGCTGCTCCCGGGAGGGCGTCAGGCACTGTCTGCAAGTTCCACACAGGGACGGCTGCCTGGCCTCCCTGGCCTTGACCTTGGCCCTGACTGTGACCTGGGTCTGAGTCCCAGTCCCGCTGCTCTCACCCCAGTGAACCCCTCCACTCTGCCTCAGACACACCCAGACGGCGCCCCCCCAAACACGACTTGCCCCCACCCCCCCGCCCGTTCAACGTCTAAGCGGGAGGAGGACGGAGCTCCCCCTCGGACTTCAGCCCCCACATGCAGTCTGGGGTCTGCCTCTGGGAGGCAGCTCTGTGGGCCTCAGTTTCCCTCTCTCCCCTCACAGGGACGTCCTGAGGGCCCCAGATTCAGGGGCTCCCGGGGCCGACTGACCCGCCTCTCCCCGGCCGGGCAGGGCCGCCCCCCACACGGCAGGCTTGGGGCCTGCGGGTCCTCACACAGCTCCGCGAGCCCCGCCCGCTGCCGCGACCTACTTTCCTCCTCGTCCCGGAAAAGCAGCTTGCTCTGTGCCGTCTCTTTATCGGGGCGAACCGGCCCCGGGAGGCGGCGCGGCCCCAAGCTGGCAAGGTTGCCATGGAAATTATCTGCCTTTGCTGAATTATTCATTTATGCCGCCCAGGCTCACGGTCCGACGCGCAGGGCCGCGGGGACTCGACCCACCGTGGTTCCTGCACAGACTCGAACTCCAGACCCCGGGGGCCTCCCCCACCCCACCGCAACCACCTCACCACCCGGAGGAGGCAGTGAGGACGCCCCCCCATAGGGCTGCTACCACGCTTCAGACTTAAAGTGCCGAGGACGCGGCTCCCACGGAGTTCTCGCACGCCGTGTGACGGCCCTCGGTCCCCCATCCATTACACGGGGACGCAGACCAGCCCGTGTTCTCTGCAGCTGAGCCCCGAAAGCTGCTCCTTGCCTGACCTGGTGGATTTCCTGGGGGCACACAGCCCTCCCCTCCCCTCCCCTCCCGCAGGCTCCGCCCTCCTCTCAGCAGAGGTGGCGGGTGCGGGAGAGGGTGTGTTACGGGCTCCGGGGCAGCGACGCGGTCTCTGTGGAGCTTCTGAACCCTCAACGGCCAGAAGGACTCGGTGTTAAACCAGCAGCACCGGCCACAGCGGCAGTGCTGGCCCGGCCTTCAAACAGCCACTCTCCGTAGGAAGGGGCGAGTCAACCACGAGTTTTGCTTTTTGATATTCTGAACCGAGACCCTTATTTAAGTGGCCACCTGGACTCATGTGCAATGACGTCAATGGGGACGGTGACTGCGGAAGTGTCTGAAATCCCCAAAAGGCGATCAGTGCGCGGCTGGGCTCCTCTGACCGCTCACCGTCTGGACTTCGGGGCGAGTGGGGTGGACACGCCCCACGCGGGACGATGGAGGGAAAAGATACAGAAGAGACGACACGGACAGACCCACGTGAACAAACCTGGCCCCCAAACCGTGTGAGTTCCCGCGGGGCTCTGTTCCCGTGGTCACACCTGGATTCCTCGTCACCCCGGCCCCCTCCCTGTGCCCTGCAGGGGCTCCAGACCGTGACGGCCCCGTGTGTCCCGGGAACACGCACACGCGTGTGGGCAGATGCGTGCCGAAGGCCTGGGGACCCAGCGGAAGCACCTGAAATTCAGTCCAGGTGTTTTGCCTGCTTACGGAAGGGGCCGTGGCCGTGAGCGCTGCCCGCCATGCTCCCTCCTTACTTTCCCTCCTATTTTCGGCTCCACTGCTCCCCCTGCCCTTGACTGGCCCCAGGACCCCGAGCGCGTTCCCGCCTGGTGAGGCAGGTGACCCCCTTCTCCTTGGCTGTCCCGAACCCTGAGTCCAGACCTAGGCCAGCCATGCACGTATCTAAACCCACTGAGGGGCTCAGGGCCAGCTCCCCATAGGCCTTTCCTAAATAAACCCATCCTCCTCAGAAAGCAGTTCACACACGCACACATATGTGCACACACACACACACACACGTGCACACATGCACACACATGACAGAAAATCAGCCCGGAATCACGCTCACAACGTTAGCACTGGTTGTCTGGGTAATGACATTCTGGGTGACCTTTTTTAAAAAAGTTTTTTGAGTTATTTTGTGAGAGAGAGAGAAAGAGAGCATGTGCAGATGCAGAAGCAGGGGAGGGTCAGAGAGAGAGGGAGTCACAGACCGAAACAGGCTCCAGGCTCTGAGCTGGCAGTCAGCACAGAGCCCGACGCGGGGCTTGAACCCACGAACCGCGAGATCATGACCTGAGCGAAAGTCAGACGCTTAACCGACTAAGCCACCCAGGCGCCCCAAGGGTGACCTTTTTTAAAAAAGTTTTTTGAGTTTTTTATTTTGTGAGAGAGAGAGAGAGCGTGTGCAGATGCAGAAGCAGGGGAGGGGCAGAGAGAAGGAGAGAGAATCCCAAGCAGGCTCTACGCCGTCAGCATACATGCTAACGTGGGGCTCGAACTCACAAACCACAAGCGCCCAACCTGAGTTGAGGCCAGGAGTCGGACGCCCAATCGGCTGAGCCACCCGGTGCCCCCTTTTCTTTTTGCTTTTCCTCCTTCATGTGTTTTTATTTCGCTTGAATTCCCTAAAACGAGCCCAGGTTAGCATCACGGTCTGAGCAGGGAGCCGGGGGCCACTTCCATCGAGCGCCATCCTGTCCTCTGTGGCAGGGTGCCCGGGGTCCAGGGCTCCCGCGGCTCCCCCGTGCGCGCCTTCGTGGACGCCAGGCGGGCAGCACCGGCCTCGCCCCCGCCCCCGCCCCCCACCTGTCCCGCCATCGGCCGACCCCACGCCTGTCGGGAGCCCAGCTCGATGGAAACTCACTCACCACCCTGCTGGCTCTCGGCCCCGAGGCGCCATCCCCTCCAGTTTCCCAGAAGCCCCTAAATCACCCACGCAGAAAACAGGCGGACGCACAGAGCAGGGCTCCGCGGCGTCTGTTGGCTGGAGAGCGGGGCCTCATCCCTGCAGCAGGGTGCAGGCCTGGAGGGCACTCTGGCCGCAGCGGACAAGGAGGAAGCAGGTTACTTTTATTGGCCAGAAACTCATAAAAAAGACAGGTAACCCCAGGTGGAGAGGGAGGCTGCGTTGCTGGGCGGGCGCCTCGGGCTGCAGGCAGGTTGGGTGGAGAGGCTCAGGCTCCGCCCCTGCCCCATCGCCAGCCCGGCCCGAGCTTTGCTGCAGGCAGACCTGTCGGAAGCTAATACGAGTCATGTAACAGGAGGAGGATTTTAAATCCATCCCCGACGGTGCCTGGCCCTGAGCCGTCCACGGTGGGCACGCGGTACTCCTTCGTTGAGCCCAGCTCTTACAGAACGGCTTCTTTTTAAAACCACAGCTTACCGAGAGCCTCCTGGGGGCCCGCAGCTCCTCTGTGGCCCACAAACCCTCACGCCCGGGCTGCAAGGCGCGAGTGGGCATTTTACAGCGACGAGCAAACGGCATCCACAGGAATTAACTAAGTATCCAAAGTTCCCACAGCCCATCAGTCCGCTGTCATGATGTTAATGCTGCATAACAAATACCCCCAAACCCCACAGACCACGAGCACTTGCCTCCCCTGACAGTGTGGCTCTGCTAGGCTCGGCTCAGGGCTGCTCCAGGAGCCTGTCCATTCTCCTGAGCCCGGGGCTCCCCCAGGACACGGGACCCTCGTGGCAGACAGGAGGAGGGGAAGCCAAAGCAAACACACAACAGCCGCTTCAGGAAACCAAGCCCCACATCTCCAGTCTTTAGCTGGGAGTGACTTCAGGTGCCACGCAAAGGGCACGGGAGCATGTTGGCAGCAGGGGTAGGAAGTGGAGCCAGTCGGTCAGAGCCCACAGGGAGCTGCCTGCCTTCTCCCTGGGCAGAGCCTGAGCTGGTGGCTCCTGGGGGTCAGTGGCTCTCGGATGGAGGGATGGAGGGAGGGATGGAGGGAGGGATGGAGGGATGGATGGGCAGATGGATAGATGAAACGAGGCATGGAGGGGTGGATGGAAGGAGGGATGGATGGACGGACAGATGGATGGAAGGAGGGATGGATGGAGGGAGGGGGTAGAATGGATGGATGGATGGGTGGATGGACAGATGGCGGACGGAGGAACGGATGGATAGATGGAGGGGCCTGCGAGTCGGCAGCCCTCAGGAGGAGAGCAGGCTGGGGCCCCGGCGCATCTTGCTGTGTGACCGGCCTCCCTGCGGGAATCGAGCTGTAGCCCCTGAGCTGGCCGGGCGGGAGCCACCCGCCCCTCCCGCCTGAGCCGACCCAGTGGCGGCACATGCCACCGGCGCGGCAGGGTGGCTGACACTGCTGCTCCCCCAGCTTCCGCGCGTGGGTATGCCTCACCCCTGCAGCACCGAACCCCACATTCAGGCGTGAGATCAGGGAAATCTTACAGTGAACTGGGGAGCCCGGCACGGGCCTCTCGCCCACCGCTCCCTGCAGACCCCAGATTCGCGGCCCCAGCGGAAGATCTTCTCCCCGCCTAGCAACAGCCCAGCGAACGAGAAGCCTCCGCACTTCCAGCTCCCACTTGAGTCCAATGGGCTTTTAGTTTACAACAGCCGCTACCCCCAAAGAGCCTCTGCCCCGACCCCGCGGGGTTGCACGTCCTCTGCCACCCCTGCAGGGACCCGTCGTGCTGGGAGGACAGCCGGCACCCTTGTCTTCGGGCCAGCACCTGGAGCGCAGCGCAGCCCACACTGGGCGCGGTGCTCGGGGCAGCCGGGTCCTGGCCGTGGGGCCTGACGTCCTGGGCTCTGGTGCCGGCCCTGACGCTGGCGTGCTCATCTCAGGGCCTCAGTTTCCCTGTCTGTAACGGGGAGGGCGAGTGTGCTGCTGTGTGTCCTCAGGGCTTCCCCGGCCGGCGCCCTGGGGGTGGGGTTTCCCACTCGACGTCCGATGGGGCAGTGGATGAGCCCCGCCCCTGGCTCTCAACCCCACCCCCTGCCGGTTCCAGCTGCTTTCCACGTCGTGGACCCTAGAGGAGCAGAGGCGACCGGGCTGGGTCCGTAGCCAGGCCCTGCGTCTCTCCGTGGCATCTGCGCCGCGTGGCTGCCTGCACGGGGCTCAGAGCCCTCCGCTTCCCGAGCTGCCCCCACGCGCCCGCACCACTCTGGACGGAGAGTCTGTGGACGAGGAAGGTGTGCCAAGGGGGGGCCACAGACCCTGCAAGAGGGTTAAGCACGCGAGGTCTCAGGCCTCACCTGGAACCCGAGCCAGAACCTGCCTCCCACAGGGTCCTGGGGGTCCCCACGTGACAGGTGGAGACGCGCTGAGGCAGTGGAGCCCCGTCTGCCCCGTGTGCTCTCGGGCTCCCTTCCCGTGCTCGCCGCGCACAGCCCCTGCCCCACCTGCCTCTCTGCGAGAGGGCTGCCCGCCGCACCGACAGCCAGGGCGCCTGGGGGTTCGCCGCCCTACAGGGGCTGCCCTCGGTCCAGAGCTTCTAGAACATTCACAGCTCGTGGTCCCCGGATGCTCAGTAATTTCTTCCCAGCACTTATTCTGGGGCCGAAAGAAACACCTGGCGGTCCCTCAATTCGCTAACAAGGTCCTGACAACACGACAAATACTCATATCCTGGCTGCTCAGCAGCTGAGCTGAAATCACAGCTGTAGGAACGGAAACAAAAAGTATCCATTACGTAGGTAACCACAGCTCCTGCTAACAGGACGTGTGTGACTGTTGGGCACCGTACGACTTCTCAGTCCTTAAACTCACACTGGATACCACCCCCCTCGTTGCCTTTCCCACATCGATTCTCACGCAGAACTTGCTTTTTATCCCAGCTGCCAGCAGCGAGTTTTAAAAGATACGGCATCGTCCAAAGGAACGAAGGACAATCTCATGTCGAAGCCGCAAACCGTCTGGAGCGCGGTGCGGCTGGCATATAAATACCCCGGGGGCCTGACCTGAGGCGTGGCAGGCGCTGGGCTGAACGACAGGCACTGCCGGGGTGTGGGGGAGTGTGGCCCCCCAGCCCGCCTTACCCCTCTGCCTACTGCCTTTCCTGGGAGCGCCTCCGTTCACAGGACAGTCAGCAGTCACCGTGAACCCTCCCCAAGGGCAGTGACCGGAAGAGGGGGGCCGAGGTGTCTGCCCTGGGGGCGGGAGCTGACGAGGTAGGATCAGCAGCCCTGGCCACCGGCGGGGTGGGGAGGTGGCCCCTGCACGGAGACACCACTCTGGCATCTGGAGGCGAGAGCTGGGTGGGACAGGCAGGTGCCGAGGGCTCTCTCCCCACGTGCAGAGTTCAAACCCCAAAATCCCAGTTCAAAGAAAGGGAGAGACAGAGCAGGCCGACCTTCCCTCCCACTCTTAACAAAGATTCTGCTTAGGGGCACCCGGGGGGCTCAGTCAGCTGAGCGTCCGATTTCAGCTCAGGTCATGATCTCACGGTTCGTGGGTTCGAGCCCCAGGACAGGCTCTGTGCTGACAGCTTAGAGCCTGGAGCCTGTTTCAGATTCTGTGTCTCCCTCTCTCTCTGCCCCTCCCCTGCTCACAACACTCTCTCTCAAAATTAAACATTAAAAAAAAAGATTCCACTTAAACCTGCACCCGGTGTGCCATCCCAGGCTCCGTTCACCCCTCACAACTACACTGCTTCCTCCCCTTCTGCGTAAAGATGTCAGGCTCGTGCCGTCTGGCGTGCGCTTGGGCTTCGGGAGCCTGTGACTCCCCGTGACACAGCCGCTCCCCCACACCCCAGCAGCTGTGCTCTAGGGGTCCGTCAGGGCTGGGGGAGCACCTCCCCACCCAGCACCCCACTCATCGCTCCTGACAATCTTGCAAAGTAGGGATTAGAGCCGTTTTACAGGCAAAATAGTGGTGAATTTTATGCATCAGCCGGGCTGGGACAGGTGCCCAGATCGTCAGTCCAACGCTCCTTATTCTGGGTGTTTCCACGAGGGGCGTTCTGGAGGGGACGAACATTCAGTGGGAGCGGGCCTCACGCGCTCCCCGAGGAGAACAGAACGCAGAACGGAGCCCTGGAGCGAGGGAGGTTTCCCGGCCGCCTCCGAGCCTTTGTCCACACAGCAGGCTCTCCTGGGCACCCAGGCTGCAGGCCCCCCCGCGGACTCGGGCTCACACGAGCTAGTTCTTTACAACAAACCCCTTTCCAGAGAATCTGCATCCAACGGGCCCTGTTTTCCTGGAGAGCCCTGGCTAACACACAGGCTGAACACCTACTATGCGCAGTAGTGACAGACGGAAAGGCGGGGGCAACAGCCAAAACAAACCCAGCCTTGCCTGGCCCTGACTTGCGGCGGGGTCAGGTGGTAGTGAGGGCGGTGGAGACGGGGAGGGAGTGTCTGGGGGCACTTCGCTGGGCGTCTGCTGACGGGCTGGAGGCTGGGCCTGGCCAGGCACAGGGAGTGACGGTGAGCCGGAGGCCCTGGGCCATTGGTCCCCGGGGGGCCTTCGCAGGGCCGTGGGGCCTACTCCCACCCCCACCCCTACCCCCACCCCGGGCGGAGGCCTGGCAGGAGGCCCTGGCCCGCGGTCATGAGCCAGAGAAAGACAGGCAGGTTTGGAGCCGCGGCCCCCGGGGCCTGACTCGTGCCCCCTACCCATGAGCTGGGCCCCGTACCTGCCCTGGGGCCTCTGCGCCCCACCGCACCGCGATCAGAGCCGCGATGCGCCACCAGCACGGCTGCATGTCTGTGTCAGGCCTGCAGCCGCGGCTCCTCCGTCTGTGCCGTTGCCTTCTGGTCCCTTCCCGCCTTCCGGAGCCGTTCACACGGGGCTCTGAGGCCACTCGCAGTGAGGGGGACCCAGCGACCAGGGCTTCCGACAAGCCCAGAAGGACCCAGGCCGCGGTGGGGAGCCTGAGGCAGGCGGGCCGTGCGGCTGTGTGTCAGCCTGAACGAGGAGACCCTCTGGGGACAGATTAGAAAGAGCTGCAGCTGCCCTCCCCCCCCAAACACAGGCTCTGCTTGTAGGGCATTGTGGGGCCCTGAGGACCATTGCTGAGATCGTGGGCGCCCCTGCACAGGCGGCTTCTTCTGTCCTCAGAGCGACACAGACCAGAGAGGGTGCCCCAGAACGGGAGCTGAGCCGGTCTGGGCGAAGCAGGACGAGGTGGTGGCCGAGGGGACAGGCTCAGGGAGAGGCGGTCTGCACACAGTGGGGGCGGGCAGCCTGCAGCAGGTGCGGGAGGGGTGGGCCTCCGCCCTCAGTCAGTCTTCTGTGCGCTGGGGTGAATCCGCTGCCTCACCACAATCATAGTTCCCGGGTCAGGGCCCCGCCTCTGTGGAAGCCAGGACCCCTCAGCCCACGTGAACCCCCTGGGGAGTCAGGAACTGGAGAGGCCACCAACTGGCCTCGGTGCTGGACGTGGACTTTCCACAGGGAGCCACACAAAACGCCACTTCCAGCTGCTGTGGCACTGTTGATGGCGCTCCAGAAACTTCTAGCAAATTCTGGAACCAATCATCCATGCGTCCATTCCTCGAAAATCACAGACTGCTTGGGGGAGGGGGGAGGGTCCTCTGGTCCCCTCCCCCTTAAACACCCTTGATGATGAATTCGAGTCTGGAAAAATAACTAAATCTGGGGGCTCGTTTCCCCGGGAGGGTTGGCCACGACGAAGGGTGATGGGGGATCCAGGTTCAGTGCTGGGAAATGAG
Source organism: Hyaena hyaena (assembly GCF_003009895.1). Taxonomy (NCBI): domain Eukaryota; kingdom Metazoa; phylum Chordata; class Mammalia; order Carnivora; family Hyaenidae; genus Hyaena; species Hyaena hyaena. The sequence goes on from NW_024081124.1 coordinate 663,031, forward strand.
CGCGGGCTTGTGTTAACTTAAATTCAGTTCTTTACGCGATCAATTCCCTTTATTCTACTGGGGCTGGAAGGCGCCACCAGATGCCGAGCAGCAGATTAACCAAAGTGTTGTCAACGCCAGTGATAAATTGAGGTTTAAGCACCTACATTGAGATAAATCACTACTAAAACTCGGGCTGCCCCTCTCCTGATACTCAGAACCAAGAATCTGTGGAAGCCCTGGGCCCCTCTTGTCACGCTCACCCCCAGAGGGCGGACGGGGTTTCTCAGTCACAGGCTTTTTCTTTGTTTGTGCTCCTGCTGCCTCCAGGCGGGCCTTCCTCCCCTGACCCTCTGCCTCCACTGCCCGTGCACCTGCACCTGCGCCCTGAGCACCTGCACCCGAGCCCTGAGTACCTGCACCTACGCCCTGAGCACCTGCACCCGAGCTCTGAGCACCTGCACCTGCGCCCTGAGCACCTGCACCTGCACCCGAGCCCTGAGCACCTGCACCTGCGCCCTGAGCACCTGAACCCGAGCCCTGAGCACCTGCACCCGAGCCCTGAGCACCTGCATCCTGAGCACCTGCACCTGAGCCCTGAGCACCTGCACCCGAGCCCTGAGCACCAGCGCCTGCACCTGAGCCCTGAGCACCTGCACCTGTGCCCTGACTGAGCACCTGCACCTGCGCCCTGAGCCCCTCTACCCTGAGCCCCCCCACCTGAGCCTGAGCCCAGCTGCCCTGGGCCTCCCAGGATCCAGACCCAGCACAGCCCTGCTTCCCCTCTTCCCCTTGCCCTGGACGCCCTTCTCTGACCCCCCCCCCCACCCACGCACTCCTCCATCAGTGCCCTGGCCTTGCCGCTCCTGTCCCTGCCCCTGCTGGGAGGCTCAGCAGCCCACCCTGGGTGGTGGCGGCGCCTCGTCTGTGGCCCCCTCGCTGGAGTCACCGTCTAACTGTGTGCCCAACCTGCAAACCCACGCGCCTGCATCCCTCCCTGCTCTGCTCTCTCCGGGGACGCCCCCGTGGCACGGACTTTGCAGCTCTTCGTGGTGCAGCCCCAGCCTCACGCCACATCCACCTGCGTTCCAGAAAGATGCCGCAGGTTTCCAGGCCACACCACACCCCTCCATGGAGTGTCTTCTGTCCCCTTCTCTGCGAGCTGGCCCGGGCCCGTCCGTGCTCCTGCCCGTGAGCACCGCGCCACGTGTGTGGCTGGTGTGCTCTGTCCGTCTCCTACTTCTCTCCCCGGTGCCACGCCCCGGGCAGCAGGGCGGATGCCCGTGGTGTGGGGGTGAGCAGCCCGGGCTTGCCTGCCACCAGCAAGGCACACGGGCCACAGAGGGATGGCCACGGGGAGGGGGCGGTGCCGCCGGCCAGGCATTCGGCTTCCCTCTGTGGCCTGAGAGGGCCGGGCCCCAGTTCCCGCGGCCTCAGCCCAGGCGGGCAGATGTTCCCGACACTGACTCCCGAGCTCAGAAGCGGCGGGACCCCTGGCAAGGGCGCTGGGACAGGACCGCGCTGGCAGCGGGAGGGGGCGGGGCAGGGAGGCGCGAACTCACATTCACCTGTTCCCTAGACTAACAGGCTGCGAACCTCCTATGTTAAACCCGCAGCCTGCGAGCGCATCCTGGTGACCGCGGACAAGGCGGCTCCTCCCAGGGAGGCGTTATCTGATCTGGTTTGGGGGGTGGGAGCCTCCGCTCCTGTCCCTGCCTCTTCCTGCTTTCCTCCCTCCTCCCCTCACCCCTCTCTCCATCACTGAGTCCCAGCGGGGCGCGATTTCCCAAGCGACAGTGAAAGACGCAGCCTTACGCGTAATCAGCCGCTGCAATTTGGAGGCGGATATTCAGTCAGTTCCAGGCCACGGGTTCCTGATCGATACTGCCTCGCCCAGGCACAAGAGCCTGGCAGCCCCTCTCATTAGGCAGCCCCAAGCCCCGGCTCCTGATGCCCTGACTGACGGCCATCTGTGCTGTGATTAACACCCGGCCCTGGGTCCGGAGCTGCGGCCTGTCCTGGGGAGCGTCCCCCCCGCCCGCTGCCCCCGCGAGGCTGCCCGGAACGTGGCTGCTGCGTGAGACTGTGTGAAGCTGAAGTCCCGCCCAACCTGTCTGGTGCCCAGCCCCAGGGCCGTCGCAACAGAACACCAGGGACGGACGGGCCTGTGTGGCTCAGATTCAGGGAAGATGTGGGCACCATCCCGCCCCCGCCCACACACACTCAAGCCACATCTCTTCTACGTGACCGCTCACCACTGACTCGCACACCTTCAGTGACGGGGAGCTCACCTCCTGGTGAAAGACCCGGTCTCTCTGGCCAGCTGGGATGATGGGTGGGCTCCTCCTGAGATGGGTTCTGCCTCCTCCCTCACCCCCGTACTTCCAATGGCTCCCTCGACCATGAAGCGACCCCATGGTGCTGGCGCTGGAAGGCCTCTAGGGCTCCCCTGGCAACACCCACAATCATAATCTGCTGGGGGCTCACGACAGGCCAGCCCTGTGCTGGGTGCTGCAAATGTGTATTTTAACCTCGTGACGGCACCGTGAGAACAATACTATTATTCTCTGTTTTACAGTTGGGGAAACTGAGGCACTGCGACTTAAGTAACTTGTTCAAGGCCAGGCCACAGATCACATAGGGTTGGTCTAATCCTCTTTGAAGACCCAGGTGTTACCGGCTGGGCAAGCCTTCCCCATCCTGTGCGGACAGCGTCCCCACCTGCACCCCGGGCTCCGGCCACTCCACATAACTGCTCTGTCCCTGCCCTCATTTCTGGGTACTTACTTAACCCTCTGCACATCTGCTGTGTGCACCCATCTCCAGCAGGGGCCAGCCGGGCCCCCACTGCTTTGGGGACACCCCAGGTCTTAGACTGTCCTTGCTTCTGTGGAAGGAACCGGTGACCCAAACTTCTATGGAGGCTGCTGCGGCCCAGACTGAAATGCCCCCAGGGAAGATATCAATCAAAGGAGCGGATGACTGTCACGGCAGCACAGCAAAGACAACGGCAGACACACACGTGGGAGAGAAGGCAGACTGCACTGTGCGGGGACGAGCCCCTTCCTCTGCGGGGTCCGCCTTCCCCGTCCACGAGCCTGGGCTCGTACAAGGGCTTCCAGACCCTCGGGACTCCCAGCCTGAGGACACTTCGCTGGGTGCCTCCGAGCAGCAGCTCGTGGTTCTGGTCAGCAGGCCTGCTCCCGCGCCCCAGGATGTCCCGTCCTGGCCATAGGTGCCAAGGAGCAGAGGAGCCGCGGCCGGAGCCTCAGGCGGCACCGCTGAGCACCAGGTCCCCTGGGCAGGAAGCGCCGCGGGGCCTTTCTGCGCCATCAGCCTGGGCTGCACCCCAATGTCCGCTGCAGAAGGACGCCCGGACGAAGGGATGTGCCTGGCCCCGAGCTGGCCTCTCCAGGCTGAGGACCCTGCTTCCTAGTTTGCCCAGAAAGCAGCAGCCAGCTGAGACGGCACCCTTCCCACCCTCGCAGGGGCCCCGGGGCCCATCCATGTATGTGTCCCCACTCTGACCTCGTCCCCGGCCGGTGACGTGGCCCTGGGTGCACGGTGGGGACTGAGCCCGGACCCTGAGGGTGTGTGGGACTCAGTGAGATAGTGTCTGACCTGGATGAGGGTGAGGTAGTGGCTGGCACTGACCCGCCACCGCTGTGCCAGCCCCCGTCCCCCCCCAATACTCCAGCACCGCCTACATCTGATGCCAGGCCCAGACAATGGCTATGACATGACACACTGTACGTCACGGCTGAGTCCCAGGGTGGGAGACCATCCCAGCGGAATGTCATGCGCAAAAAAGCCTCTGCCAGTGACCGCAGGGGGATACGGGGCATCTGGGTCGTTGACGGTCTCTGTGGGCACCCCCCTGAGGGGCACGTTACCTTGGAGGCAGAGCCCCTCCCCCCATCTCCAAGATGCTCTGCGGTGATCCCGGCCACCTGTCTCCACGCCCCACACGTGCACGTACGTCATGTCACACGCGTGTGGCCAATCGAGCCCGCGGAAGCAGCTGTGACTTCCAGGCCTGGGTCACGAAGGACATGCTCCCCCTGCCCTCCTCCATCTCTCTGGGGGGCACCGGCTGCCATGCTCCCAGGACCCTCAGGCAGCCCTGGGGCCAGACCCACGTGGACAGCAGCACCGGGGCCATGGAGACCCGGACCGGAGCCACTCGGCCAGGCTGCCCCCGAGCTCCGGGGCGCAGAAACTGCGGGAGACCCCAGACAGCAGTCTGAGCTGCTCGCTCTGGCTTCTGTCACGGCCGCAGGCAGCTGGCTCGGCGGGGCGCCCCCCACCTGCCCCCCACACCCGCCTCAGAACAGGCTCCAGCCCACCTGCGTCATGACGGGCCACGCATCTGAGCACCTGCATCAGGAACGGCCGTTTTCCTTTGTGCCACCTGCCCCCCGGGGAAGGGGGTGCCCCCAGCAGCCAAGGGCTGAGATCAACCCCTGCTGTGACCCATCGTCGGGCGCAGGCAGGCAGGCGGCGCCCCGGGGTTAAGAAGGACAGACCTCTACGATGACAGCCCTCCCTGACTACACACAGGTCAGCGCCCGAAGGCGGCGCGTCTCCACGCGGGCCGAGAGGCCCATCGGTGAGGGAGGCGGGGCGGGGGCGGGGCATGATCAGAATGGATGTTCCCGGACGAACTCAGAGAAGCAGAGTGTGATGGACTTTTCCACGAAGCCAGCTCCTCACCCAGGATCCTCCGTGGAAGGACCGTGCGAGGTCTGACCCGACCCGTCCCGGGGCCCCCGCCACACGGGGACAGACTGCTCGGTGCGCCCCCACCCCACCCCCAGTTGGGGGTCCCATGCAGGTGTCACGCTGCCCGACCTTCCTCAAACCCCGGGCACCTGCCGCCAAGCACGAGAGACGTTATCGTTTTAAGGGGAAATTAATGCACGTGTTCCTGACTCTTACGTGGAAACTATCAAGATACTGCGTCTGATGTAAAGTAACCTCCAGGAAAGGCTTGGGGAAGTTTTGCCAGATTTTATGTCTCCCCTGGCAGCATGGGGTTCTGGCCTCAGAGCCTGCCAGAGTCTCACTGGTCGGTACTAGCACCACCTCCTCCAGGAAGCCCTCCCACTGCCCCAGCCTCCTGGAGCTGCCTCTCCTCAGAGCCCACGGCACAGAATCCTCACAGGCAGACCCCAGCGGCCCCGGCACAGGGCCAGGCACCCCTGCACGGGTTCGCAGGGCGCATGTCGGGAAGCCAGGCCCAGCAGAGGGGGCGGAGCCGGGGAGAGGGGAGGAGCGGCCAGGGCACACAGCCCCCAGAGCTCGCCTCTTCCTGGGTCATGGGCGGCCACTCCCAGAGCCTCCCGCTAGAGTGAAGCAGGGACGCGACCCCGCCCCCGCCTCAGAGCGAGCGCGCATGCGGGCCGTGGACGGGACACCGGCCCAGCACTACAGACGACCGCGGCCTCGGACTGTGCGCCTCCCTGTGCAGATGCGGGCACACAGGGCACACACGGTCTGCACGCGACCCCGAACTGCGTCCGGAGCCAGCCCCGTCCCCGAGCTCTGTGACCGGCCACGTGGGCAGCAGAACCACCTCCGCGCCCGGGACCGCAGCCTCGGGCCAGAGCCAGGAGGTGGCCAGGGCCTGGCGCCCCTCCCCCGTGACTCCCCCGTGACTCCCCCGCAGCTCGGGGGGCTTGGCCGGCCGGCCGGCCCCTCCTTCCCGCTCAGGAGGCGCTTTCCTGTTATTCGGCTCAAGCATGCGAACGGAGTCACTTCCTTAGTGGCCAGGGCCTGTGACAAGAGCCAGGCCACAGGCAGGGCGGCCACCCCGCCTCGCATGTCCACAAAGGACAGCGCCCCCGGGTGCGTGTGGGTGTGTGCTCCGCGTGAACACGTGGGGCCGGCCTTCCTTCCGTGCTGGAGGCCGGGGTCAGGCCCCTCCCAAGGTCCTCTCGGGGAGCAGACGCATGCTGCTTCCAAATGCAGCTGCCCGGTGCTCCTGGGAGGAGCCCCAGGGTAAGAGGTCAGGGAAAGAACATTCCGGAAGGAAGGCCCTTCTTCAGCCGGCACCAGGACACAGGGAGGCGGCATCCTGTTTTGAAGATGAAGGAAGGGCCCTTCCGCAGAAAGCCTCTCGCTCCTGCCAGTGTGTGGAAACGGCGGCAAAGGGCAAGGCCCCGGGACAGGCGCCCCCCCCCCCCCCCCCCCCCCCCCCCCGTGTACCTGTGGGCGGAGCGCGTGTTTGCGGTGGAGCCACAGAGGGAGCCGGCAGGGGGCCAGGGCATCTGTACCTGCGGGAGGGAGGCCGGGGAGGGGCAGCTGGAGACCCTCCCCATCCCCCAAGTCCCAGCTGCCTCTCCAAGGGCACCTGACGCTTGGGAGTCCGGGCTGTGGCCTCGTGTGTGTCTCTGCCCTGTTCTCCGAGGGCTGGGGGGCCAGGCTCTGTCCAGGGATGCAGCCAGCCGAGGAAGGGGCTGGAGACCTATCCCTCGTGAGACCCCGAAGAGGCTCTGGGGGTGCGGTCTCGGGGCAGCGCTACAGACAGCAATCCAGGAAGGCTTCATGGAGGAGGTGACACACCCTCCAGGTCTTTCGGGGGGAAGGTCTGGAGACTAGCAGAAGGTTCAGGGGGAGGGTGTTTGGGGTGCGGACTGCAACTTTTTTATACGATTCTAGGTCGGTAGAAGTTTCAATAGCTTAACTGATTTAATTTTTAAGCGGCACCATCGCTGACACAGACAGAATTGAAGCCACTCCAGGTAACCCAGCCCGTCACTCCCTGCCTCTAGCCCAGGCTGTGATGCGCTCGCCCGGGGCCCTCGCTCCCCCCGCCGGGCCCGGGGCTGCTCCCTTCCGGGTCCCTCTCTCGGTGGCGCCGCAGCCTGTGCCATCGGGAACGGCTGCATTCGGCTTGAATCAGAGCCCTCGCAAGCACCCGCCCCTCCCTTTGTACTTGACAGTCCTCGAGGGGGAAAATGTATTATGAGCATCATTTTACACAAACCTCTCGGACGTGCTGGGATTCCACAATTCGCGAGGCCACAGACTTGCTTTCTGCTCACCACCCACGAGCCACGGAGACAAAGACGTCTCCTGCCCTCTGCCCCCAAGTGCTGGTCAGCTGCCCACTCGCTGTGTGCTCTCCAGACACCTAATGCCCCTCTCTGGGTCACCACCTGTGCCACCCGGAAGTTGGAGAAGGTCTCTGAGGGCCCTTTCACCCCAACGTGCTGCAGTTCTGTGGTTCATAGGCCAACTGGAATCACCCAGATGTGCACACTAGGGTCCCCCACCTCCGCCAGTCCCGACCCCCCCTGCGCCCGTCCTGACCCACACCTCTGCCCGTCCTGACCCCCGATCCTGGTCATCCCGAGCCCCGCAGGCCAACTCAGCCTCCCCACGGGACGCCGGAGCCCGCCGCTGCACAGCCCCAGACCTCCGATGGCTCCTGGCTTCCTGGCCGGACGGTCAAAGCCCCGTGTAGCCCGGCCTCAACCTCCCCTCTGCCCCGTCTCCTGTCCCTGCTCCCCGCCCCCCTTCACTGCCACCAGCAAGCAGCCCTCATTTGACGTTCGCTTCCTGCTTCTCTGACTTTGCAAAAGCTGCTTCTTCCGTGTGGCCGGCCTTTCCCCAATTTCCCCGACCTGCTGGCTCCTGCTTCCAAACCCACTTCAAGTGCCAAAGTCTCGCAGGCGTGCCAGGTGGTGTCAGTGTGCCCTCCTTGGGTTTCCCTGGCCCAGGCCCGGAGGCCACACGCCCTGTGTGGCAGAGACCATGGCCACGGTCATCTCTGTGCTCCCCGCACTCAGCACGAGGCCTGGCACGGGGCGTATGGACGGTGGTCAGAAGGCCAGAATTCATCGACACGGGGCCGGTGAGCCGACCTTGGCTCTGGTCCTGCGGCAGCTGCAGGGTCAGCGGGAGGGACACAGTTTGGGGACCCCCCCCCTCAGGGCGCGAACGCTATGCTGTCACTCCGTGGGGGCGCGTGCCCAGACGCATCACTTTACTGCACTTCCCTGAACAAAACGGGAATGAGAAAGCCAAACCCGTAGAGTTTGCGTGAGACAGGCTGACGGTGTCCGGCACACGGTAGGAACTCACCACGAGGTAGCTGTGGGACTATCCATCGTTCCCTCCCTCCGTCGGTCTGTCCTCTCTTCCATCCGTCAGTCTGTCTTTCCTTCCTTCCTTCCATCCGTCCTTCTATCCATCCATCCGTCTGTCCTTTCTTTCTTCTGTCCGTCCTTCCATCCCTTCGGCTGTCTGTCCGTCTGTTCACCCATCCACTTATCCGCTCATCTCCCTTCCTTTCTCCCTGCCTCGGTCTCTCCGCACCCACCCCCTGGGGCGTGTGGGCCTGGGCTGCCGGGAGCTGGGCCCCAGACATGACTCAGGAAGGTCAGGACGGTGCTGGGCGGGGCCTGAGGTGCCTGGGTCAGCGCCGTCCACTGAGCCACCGGGGGGCTCCAGGGGCCCGGCCACATGCACCCTGCCCTCTGCCCCAGCTTATCTATGGCTCTCCCAGCCCCTCCCAGGGGGCTGTTGTGGAGACTGAATGAACTGACCCAGGTGAAGCTCTAGAAAGTTCCTGCATGCAGTAAGCATTGTAGGAACATCTGCTTTGACGGATCTGTCATTTCACGCAACGTGTGCAGGGCGCCGTGCCCCGAGCTTACAGGCGAGGGCCAGGCCGAGTGACGGCCGCTGGAGGCCAGCCCGGGAGGTGGCGGGGCCGGAGGCCACACCCATCGCTGAGGCTGGCAGAGCCCCGGCCTCCTCTCCTGCAGCCAAGGCAGGGGTGAAAGCCCGTTAGCGCTGCGGAGCCGTTCAGAGCCCCGCTGGGTGGCGTTCCAGCCACCGCTGCCCCCACAAGCACGCACACCCTGCCCGGGGACAGGAGCTGGGCACGGCCTCGCCGCAGCCCTGCTCAGGGAGCGCCTGGGCAACCCCGCAGTGAGGGCGCTGCTGCTCAGACAAGGCTTGCCCCGGGACAGCGAGGGAGCGAGCGGCTCAGCGTGGGGAGAACCAAGAGTCCTGAGCCCTCATCAGGTGCCGGCCCCCTCTGAGCGCTCCAGGACTCGGTGGTCTCGGGAGCGCCCCTGTGGACGTGGCCCCTGAGAACAAAGAGGGAGCCGGACAGCACAGCGCCAGCCCGGCCCACCCCGGGGCGCCCCACGCCCCCCTGCGCTCTCCCCCACGTGCCTTGGCCAGCCCCTCGCCAGCACCCCCACCCGGCAGCCGCGGCTCCTCCTTCTGTCCAGAGGTGACTGATGACAGCACTGAGGACGCACCTCAGGCACCAGTTATTTGTGACTTAACGAGGAGCCTTTTAACGATAACATCTGTCGTTTCCATTACCACAGGAACTGAGGCGGCTCCCAAGGGACGCGGCTGTGGCACAGACGCTGAGAAGCCTTCCCGGCATCAGAGGCCCAGGGTCCTCGCACAGTGACTGCCACCAAGCGTGACCCGTCACAGAGAGCACTTCATCTTCATTTTAATTAAGCTGTGGGGGCGAGACGGGCAGCCTGGGGGCCCCTGGGGGCTGAGCGGCTGCACCTGCGAGAGGCCGTGTGTCAGGAAGCCCTTGGTTCTGTGTCTGCACAGGCACGGGGACAGGCACGGGGACAGGCACGGGCACGGGACAGCCATGGGGATGGGGACAGGGACGGTCATGGGGACAGGGATGGGCACGGGACAGGGACGGAGCCAACCAGACCTGCCGCTTTCCTGGCAAGGGTCAGCCTGAGTGTCCAGGAGGGGCCGGGTCTCCCTTCCGGGCCTCGGCCTCCAGCACCTCGTGCAGACGGTGACACCTTCCCTCCCTCTCCGGGGATGATTCGTCCCTGACAGAGGATCCCACGTGCACACACACAGATGCACACGTGGACAGGGAAGGGGGAAGGAGAGGGCAGGGGCGAGGAGGGCTCGGCGGGGGGAGGAGGGTCCTGTGGCAGGGGGAGAGGGGGCGGGGGGGAGCGCCCTCGTGGACGCTGGCCGGCTCACGCCCCCCTCCCTACAGCCGGAGGGGCGGGGCTGCGGGCGGGGCGGCGGAGGCCCGCGCGGCCTGGGAACGGGGGTCGGCAGCCTGGTGGCCCGTCTGCGCCTACGTTTTCTACAGCGCGGGTGTCTTCTTACGGCGACTGTAACAGGAGGAGGCAGGCAGGTGGCCCCGACGGGACACGACCCTGCCCAGCTGGTTCTGTTCCGACGCACGAGGCCTGAAGCTCCGCCTCCTCGGAGCAGCGGGGGGACCCCGGGAACATGGCCGCGGAGCCCAGAGGTGCTCCTGCCGGAGCCGCGTCCTCCGACCTCACTGGCCGGGTGAGAAGCCGCCTCCCGCAGGCTCGTGCCGGGGGGATGGTGCGCGCACACGGCTGACGCCGCGCCACAGGGGAGGCGGGAAGCGGCACAGAGGTGGCAAGACCCAGGACACGTCGGGGAGCCTTTCGTCCTCTGCGCTGACCCCCCCTCCATTCAGCAGCCCAGCTCCACAGCCTCCCGTGGCTCCCAGGCACGCTCGTAAGGAAGGCCAAGGGGCGGCACACGTGACTCCCCACTTTCCCGGGAGCTCTGTGCGCGGCTCAGACATAACGTTCGCACACGCATGACCCATGGTACCGGCCGACTCCTCACCTTCCCCGTAACGTTTTCAGGCTTTGCTTTACCTGTTTGGAGGCTCGGGGGCCCCAAAAAGATGTCAGGACAGCAAACCACACAGGCCCCTTGCCTAACTCGGCCCGAGCCCCAGGGACAAGCCAGGACCCTCTGGTCGCACTGGGACACCTCGTGGTTCCCAGAAGCGTGTGCTTCCCGTGGTCTCCGGCGGGCGTTAGCGGGGGCGGGAGGCGACCCTCGCCTGACCACCATCAGGTGCTGAGAGTACTGACGTGGAGTCACAAAACAGGCCCTTGGACCGCCTGGCGGAGACAAAGACATGATGGCCGCCCCCCCCGAACCCCCCCCACCCTGTATGCCCGCTGGGAAGGGCTCCTTACCAGAGGGGAGAGGAGGCCTCACCAGCCACTGCAGGTCTGAGAGGAGAGCTGGACCCAGGGCTGCACGTGGCTGAGGCACGAGATGTGGCCACTGTGAGCCTCTCAGGCAGGGCCGCCTCCTCCCAGCCCCGGAGGAGGCCGACAGGGACGCAGGGCGGGGTGTGGGGACGGCTCACTACTGAGGAACAGTGATCGTCAAGACGGGACCCCCAGTCCCAGCGGAAGGAGCTGAATCAGCGTCCGGGGCAGGAGAACCCACAGTCAGAGTCGCAACTGCCAGTCTTCTGATCACAAAAGAGGCTTCCGTGGCCTCGCCTTCTGTGGCCCTGCCCGCCACCCACGTGCTGCCTCCTCCGCGGGACCCCGTGTGTGCCTGTGGCCCGTTTGCACAACCCAGGGACCCCGGGAGGCCCTCCTGGGGTCCAGCCCCGCAGATCCCAGATGCCTTGTGTGTCTCACAGGCTGGTGCCTGACAGTGGACCCGTGTCCCTGGGGTGACAGCCAGGCTGCACCAACCCGGAAGAACCCTGGCAGACTCGCTGCTCGGTGAGGGTTTCAGTGCAGACACCCCCCTCCCCTGAAATCCTGGGAAACCGGCACTGACAGATGGCCCCGTACACCGGCGACCCTTTCGCAAACATGCCCAACCCCTGGTTAGGTGTGGATTCAAACTCTGACCCAACAAATGGAACTGAGAGCCTGGACACGGGGGTCGACCAGTGAGGGGCCGTGTCCGCATTCTACAGACAAGGCTCCCGGGGTGGGTAAGAGGCCAGATCAGGGAGGGGCAGAGCGGAGCCCTGCAAGCACTCTCCCCACATCACTGGGCGCCCACTTAGGAGCGGCACCCCCAGAGCGGGGGGCAGCCTGGGTCTCCCGCATCTGTGACGCCCCTTCTCCCCCCGCCCCTGCACAGGCCGGCGGCGACGGGCCCAAAGCCGCCCTGGTCACCCTGCAGGAGCCCAGCGGACAAGTGTGAAGCCTCCCCTGTCCCAGGGACGTCCGGTCCCCGCCCAGATACAGGAGAGCCGGCTTCCGGCACAGCGTCCCGAGAGCCAGTGTCAGGGTCCTGCCCCCCAGAAACCTCCGGACATTTTCGGTGGCAAATTAAATTTGATTCACAGAAGCCACGACAGAAACAGGATGCGTAACGGGAGATGACAAAGGACGGGCGCGTGAGCAAACGTCCGGGTTAGTGACGGTTATGAACACAGGCCGGTACCCCACACGCACGGCCTGGTGGAGAAGGAGACTGGAGGGGGTGGGGGCCTCACCCGCCCCCAGACGCACCCCCCTCCCCGGACACCGAACAGAGTCAGAAGGAAGCCTCACGCTCCAAATGGAGTCCCTTGCGGCGCAAGCCCCAGTCACCAGCTGCCCTGACACCCGACGGACCTTGGCTCCACAACTGCAGGAGCGCGACCTTGAAACAGGTCCCCTGGAAGGTCAGGAGGGCAGCCTTGCCCAAAGCTGGGAATTCTGGGCTAATAATTCCCCTTCCTCCATCTGCTCTGGGCCCATGAAAGCAACCCCCCCCCCCCCACCTGCCGGCAGCGCCTCCCAGGATGGACACAGCCCGACTCCAGGGGCAGGAAGCCACCTCGGTCCTCACACCTGCTCGCTCTGCTCTGCGCTGACGGCAGCACGGACGCGCACGGACGGGCGCACACGCGGGAGCAGGGGCCCGGCACGTCACAGGTGAGACAGCGGCGGTACCACTGGCCAGTCGGCACGTGCGGCCCGGCGTGGCGCCCAGACCCCTCGGCCGCCATCTTCAGGGTCTGCACAGCCACTTGAGGCAAGCGGAGTCCAACTCCCACTTTGTGGATGGAGAAACCGAGGCACAGACACCTGAAGTAACCTGCCCACGGTCACCCAGGTGGGCTGGAAGTCCCCTTCTCTCGGGAGCGGCCAGGCTTCATTAATGCCTTGGCGGTTTTACAGGTCAGAAAGGGCACCCTGGAGGGGACCTGACCCCAAGGCCTCCACTGACCACCGGTCAGCTCATCAGAGGAGGACTGAGGCCCCCGAGAAACGAAAACGAGCCCAGGCTGCACAGGTACTGGGTGCTGGGTGGTCCTGACCCCTCTTGGAAGAGGTACCTGGAGTCTCTCAGGGTCACGGGCACTGGCTAGACGTGGCGGGCACCACACTGGCGGCTGTGCTTCAAGGCTGCGCCCCTCCCCTCCCCTCCCCTGCCCCAAAGGCGCTGCTCGCAGGGGGCGGCTCCTCTCGCCCTCACCCACGACGCGGGAGACCCTGCGCACGATCTGCACGGACAGCGGGGGGGGGGGGGTCCAGCTCAACGCACTCCCGCCCTTTCCACTGTAATTACGTTTTCACTTTTAATTAAAAGCCTCGCTGTCTAACCACCTCCGTGCCAGCTCCCAGAACCAGACTTCATTCGCTGAGCCCGTACGTCCTGGAGGCGCTGTGGGGTGCAGACGCCGGAGCGGCTGACGCGCCTGTGAGCCCACGTGGGCAAGACATCACGGATTCCGGCTCCGGTGGCCAGAGTCCGAGCCCCATCGCCGTGTCCCCACAGAGGTCGGCAGGCCCTGGGGCAGAGGCGCTGTCTCGAGTCAGTGATGCAGATGGCACAGTGGGAGGGAACGGTTCTGTTAAAAACAGATCAATTGGCAATATTTTGAAAATTGCTGAAGACGCCAACATGGATCATACCGCCCAAGGCCACTCGGATAGCGGGTCTGGCCCTGCGTGGGGTGCCGGTCCCACACAGGTGGGGACCTGGCTTCCAGCTCTGGGGCCTCTGTCTCCGAGCATGGACGGAGGGTGTGGGGGCCACGGGGAGGGGCGCCACAGCGTTCTCGGGAGCACAGGGCATGGGTCCTTCCCTCCCCGAGGCGCCCCCACCGCCAGGCCCCTCGGGGGCAGGGCTGTCCCTCCAGCAGTGGCCTTGGGCCCGGGCCCCTCCTGGCCTCTTCCTTCTGCTGACATGTCACCACCCACCTCTCCGCGTGGCTCTATTCTGGGCGAATTCTTGCGGACGAGACAGAGCCGAGCTTCGTTCCCCAACTGGGGGTGGGCCCACCTGGGGCTGGGCGGGTCCAGCCCACCTGCCTCAAGGGATGGGGACTGATTTGTCCCCAGCCTCCCTCCTGCCGCGTCACCGCCTGCGCCTGCTCGGCTCAGCTTGTCATCCTCACCAGGGGCCACCTGTCCCCACCCTCCCCGCACGTGCCCTGCGCGGCGTCAGAGCGCAGCTCGCTATCCCCCAACACGCAGACACTCGCACTCACACAGGTTCACACACAGGCACACGCACTGACACACAAGGCACTCGCACGTATGTACACGCACACACTTGCACACGTACTTGCACATGCACACTGTCAATCACTCACACGTGCACACACGCTCACACAAACGTGCACACGCACTAGCACTCACACACACTCAGGCTCTGGCCATCCCTCCCTCTCTCCGTCCAGCTGTCTCTCCCTGACTTTGACCTCTGTGTTTCTAGGCCCTGTTTTCGGACACTTCCACGCCCAGTCTCATGAGCCATTGTTACTGTAATTCTCGAAAGAGATAGACTTCTAATTCACGTGAATATTTCTAAATTCAAAAACCACTTTGGTAAAGTTCTGGAAAAGCGTTACCTTGCTGCTGCGGGCCCTCCCCAGGAGCCCCCAGGCTGTCCTCACGGTCAGCGTGTTGAGCTGGCCCTCCCCTTGCCGGATCTACTCCCAGAAGAGATGCGTGTCCCGGGCCCCTTGGGGTCTGCTCCCTGGGGCTGCGGCGACTTCCTCTGCGTGCTGGCGCTCCGCGGTCACTTCCAGCCGCACCAGCTGTGCTGTGGCCTCCGTCAGAGCCACAGGGAGGGAGGGAGCTCCCGGTCCCAAAAGGCGTGCAAAGCCAGACCCCCGGAGACATCCACCGGCAGTGCCAAGGGGAGGCTTCCTGGCCCTTGTGTTGGAAGCTTTACAACGTGAGACGGATCTAGGGTTCACCTGCCTTCGTTTTAGGAAAATCACCACGAGGAGCTTCACGGGTTCTCGGAGGAAACCGTGGGGTCACTGAGCCCAGGCGCAGGCAGGCGCTCCGGCAGCCAGGACGGTCCTGCCCCCCACCCCGGGCTCAGGCGCGAAGCCGCGTCGCACGAGAAGCCGCAGAGAAATAAATGCTCTTGCCCGGGAGCAGCTGCGCGGCCCCCATGCTGGTCGGGGGGGGGGGGGCGGCAGGCGGGCAGACGGGCGCAGGGAAGCAGTGGCACTGGACGGAGGGCCCGGGTCAAGGGGCAGAGCGGGGCCCCCGCAGGGGTGTGGGCGTCCTCACTGCGGGGCGCACTGCTGACAGCTGGCTCCGGGCTGGGCGTGGGGAGGGGACACCAGCCCCTCCATGGGCAGCACTGGCATGATCGTTTGGACCCCGCCGCCAGCTGGCTGGGCCCCCGGGGAGGGTCCTGGGCCTGGGAACCTGGGGGCAGCCCCACCCACGGAGGCTGTGGGCTCCTGGGCAGGGAAGTCGGGGTTCAGGAAAGGCCTGGGCGTGGTGTCGGGGAGCTGCAGTGAGCGGGCACAGGCAGTACCCGAGGGCCTTTCTGGAGCCCCGTGGAGCCCAGGGCCGCCACAGCCCCGAGCCCCCCAAAGGGCAGCCGGGCCCGGCGCCGGAGGGCACAGCCAGCTTGTGGGGACCCTGGGCCAGCAGATGGCTTCACGGCACTGGTAACCGGGTGCTGGAGTGTGACTTTATGTTATCATCAAGGGCAGGTGACGTCACAGCCACTGCAGGAAGTCAGCTGAGACCCTGAGCCACATGCAGACCTGCCCCAACTCTCGGGGCCGGGACACCCGTGCGTCACCCTCTCCTCTGTGTCCCACAGGCTGGCGAGGGTGAACTCAGGCAGCGTCCACCGGGGAAGGGGCGGGGGTGGAGGCAGGGCCGCAGAGGCCCTGGAGGAGGGTGCGGAGGAGCCCGGAACAAAGCCGAGCCCTGTGGAACCCAGCTAGGCGGGGAGGGGTCTGGGGGCAGGCTTTGGGGGGGCTACCGGGTGCTGGGGCGGGGAAGGCGAGTCCCGAGCACCCCCGCCCCCCAGAGGAGCCGAGTCCATGACTAGTTCCAAACCTCTCGACCTGTAGGCTGAAGGGTCTTGACCACCCAGCGACCCTTCAGTGACCCCTAAGGAAGGACCCCGGGCCCCATCAGCCGGAGGCTCCTTCCCAAGGGTCGTGTTCAGGTCAGCGTACGCTGACGGGGTCACAGCACTTTCCAGGCCCCACGCTTGGCTCTGAGGAAATGTGGACACGGCAGGTGCTGCGCGGATGTCAGGCGGGGAGGGGTGGACATAGCCCTTCCGTGCAGCTCAGCCCACCGGCCACACGGGACTGCCAGGGGTCGGAGGTGCCCAAGGGCGGGGACGCTCTCCGGCCTCTGCTGCTGCCTCAGCGCAGGAGGGAGTCAGTCACGCCCGGGGACCGGCACCGGGTGCCAGGGGCCCACCAGGAGGCCCCGCGGCCGCTGGGCAGGGTCAGGACCCAGGGCGCAGTGGGAGGCGGCAGCGGGCGGTGGTCTGTGCCTGCACCCCAGGCCTCCGTGCAGGGACCCCGCAGGACGGCCCCGCCCAAGTGTCCCCGGGCCCCGGGAGGAGGCCGTGGGGGGAGAGAGCTGATATAAATCAGAGCTAACCTGTGCTGATCCCTGCCTCCCTAAATCAAGAACCTGGCAGATCTTCGGGGCGAGAATCAATCTTCCTGTCCCCGCGGTAAATACCATAATCCTTTCTCCAGTGCGGTTTAGAGAATGTAACTGTCACACTGTGATTCATTCAAGAATATTCTGCCAGGTTATGTGAATAAATGGGGGCATCCGCGCACTTTACAGCAGGAGGTCAGAGCGCTTTCTGGGGCACGGGCCTCCTCCAGGCGGCAACCCTGGCCCGGTGTTTGCCGGCTCGCTTTATTTAAAAAATGTTTTTAATGTTTATTTATTTTTGAGGGGAGGGGAGAGACAGAGCACGCGTGGGGGAGGGGCAGAGAGAGAGGGAGACACAGCATCTGAAGATACAGAATCTCCAGGCTCTGAGCCGTCAGCACAGAGCCTGACATGGGGCTCGAACTCACAAACCGTGAGATCATGACCGAAGCCGAAGTCGGACACTCCACCGACAGAGCCCCCCAGGCGCCCCCTGCCAGCTCATTTTATGAGGCCACCGTTTCCCTGACACCAAAGCGCAGATGAAGTCCAAAGAAAGGAAGACAGATACGGACTAATCTCTCTCATGAATTTGGGGGCAACGATTCTCAGCGAAGCATTATGGAGGTCGATGCTACTACATATCACGACCAAATGGAATTTATTCCAGGTTTCCAGGGTTGGTTGAATATTGAAAAAAATCGATGTGATCCATGGTATCAACAAACTAAAGAAATATCTAATGATCGTATCAATGCAGAAAAAGCACTCGACAAAATCCAACACTCACTCAGTTTGTGTTTAAACCAGGAAGTCAGAAAGAGAATGGAGGTGCCTCACCTATAAAAAGCAGCTACAAAAGGAGCAACTGCTCACATTGTATTTAATGGTTAAAAACACTGTGTTTTCTCCCGAGGACGAGGAACAAGGCACGGATGTCCCCGCACTTGCCTGACTCGGTGCTGGAGGTCCCAGCAAGGAGCGCGCACACGACACACGTTCCATCCGGACAGGAAGAAGTGAACCGTGTCTGTGTGCAGAGGACGTGATTCCCTGTGCAGCCCTCTCAGGAAACCGCAGGACACCGTAATACACGGGCTCAGCGCGTTCTCAGGCTACAGGAACCCATTCCGTTTCTGTACACTAACGACGAATGTGTTAGAGCTGAAATGGAAAGCACAGGCCATGTACGACCACCTCAGAGGTGACGAAATCCTAGGTGTATGTTTAACAAAAGGTGCAAGGGGTCGTTGTGCTGAAAGCGACAACATGCCGACCAAGACGTCACGAAGATGCGGAGAAATGGACAGATGAGCCGTATTCGTGTAATGAAGCCAAATGACCCCTTCCATCTATGGGTTTAATGACCTTTCTGTCACAACACCAGCAAGGTGAGTCACAGACCCCAGCATAATTAAAGCTATCTCCAGAGGAAGGGGGGGGTCATTGTCTGATACCATGGTGACAGTAATTACGGCAACGCCTGTGGCATCCGTGGGGGACAGATCAGTGGGAGGGACCCAGAAGCCAGAAAACAGCCCACAAAGCCACTGATGTTTGCTGGAAGCGCACGGACAAGTCAGTGGGGGAAGGACATTCACGGGCAGAAACTGAACCTCCCAACACTACATGCCTTGTACAAAAATTAACTCAAAATGCAACCCGGGATTCAATTAAAATGCAAAACCGTAACATTTTTAGGGGAAAAAAATGGAGAAAACTTTGGAGACCTAAGGCAAGGCAGACAGCGGGGCTCAGGGAAGGAAAGCGGGAAGGCCGGGGCACGCCGGAGCATGGAGGACTCAAGGACGGAGGAAAGGGCGAGCTGCAGACCGGAGGAGGCATTTGCAAACCACCCTTCACAGAGGACTCGGGTCTGCGATGGAGAAAGAACCTTCAGACTCGACGGCAAAGAACAAGCAAGCAACCCAAGTAGAAAACGAGCCCAAACTTGTAATTAGACATCTCACTGAAGATGATATGTGAACGAGAAGAGCACGAAGTGATGGTACACGTCATCAGTTGTCGGGAAAACGCCAGCCGAGAGCTCGGGGAGACAGCACCGCGCCACTGCAGTCGCCCCACACGCCAGGCCACGCGCAGACCACTGGCGGCCCCTGCTGCAGGCTCCCCAGCAAGTGCACGCGTAGCCTTTCACACCGGAGACGTGAGGGCGTCTGCAGAAAACTGTGCGCACCTGTTCACAGACGGGGCTGGAGCTGGAGGCGCCTGGGCAGATGCGCCGTCAGGGCACCCCCAGCATGGGTGCCGCTCAGCTCCAGACGGGAGGCCGGGACTGACGCACATGGCGCCCGGAAGGCTCTCTGGGGAAGGAGCCCGGCCACGGACCACGGTGTACAGATCCAGTCGTGTGACACTTGCAAGGGACAGAAATGGAGAGCCAGTGAGCGATTGCTCGGGTCATGAAGGGCACGAGGGGGTTGTTCTCACGATGGACAGGTCACGTCCGGGGTGGTGGACGAGGCACAGATCAGTACGGGCAGCCCTGGGGGGACCCGATGCGTGCAGTGCACCCGCTTGCGATATTACGGGTCGGCTTTACAGAACATCATCACTGGAGAAGAGTGGGGAAAACACAGGCTCTGTTATTTCTTAAAACTGCACATGGACCCATAATTATCTCAGGAAGCATTTCAGTTACAAAGAAAGTCAATCACATACCTGCCATAAAATCCGGCCCTTCTACCCCCTTGGTTTGTACCCAGGAAAAACGCGGGACGGTGGCTTCACAATGACTCACGGTAAATGTCATGCCTGCATTACTTGTAATTGCCCCGAACTCGAAACAGCCCGGTGCTCACCACATGTGCCCGTGGGACAGGCTCGATTCGGCCGAGAACTGAGGCGGGTGCCCCACGGAGGGTTCAAGCCCAAGGGAAGAAGAGACGGCACCCTCTCGTAGGACAGAAAACGTGGACCGTCTACAGTGGCGGAAGGCATGGTCGGCTGGAGGTGGGGCGACGCCGGGGAGCGTCGGGGCGACGGTGCACTCACTGTCCTGGCCGCCAATGGCTTCGTGGGCGAGCGCGGGCAGGCTGAGCAAACCGCACACCAGCAAGGGATCCTGCTTATTGTGCCTCACGCGGCGGGAATAAAAGGACCAAGCGGCCTCACATGCGAATGAGAGAAGAGGTCAGGAGCAGGTGTGCAAACGCCCAGGTGAGGGGAGGCGGAGGTGAGGCCGAGGAGGAGCAGAGGCGGGGGGAGGAGCGGGTACAGAGTCTCCATGCAGAGGACAGACTCCATCGTCCACTCCTGGCCCGTGTCCCGGGTCCAGACGCGGCCGCTGTCCTGGGTCTGGGTTCCTAAATGCCAGACCGAAGGTGGTCTGGGGGCCGACCTTCGAGTCCCCTTCCCCGGGGCCCTGGGCACCCGGCACTTCTGAGAAACGCGGCCGGGACGCGTGGACGCATCCTCAGCCCCCCCGTCTCCCGGCACAGGACGCAGCTCCAGGGTGTGGTCCCACGTGTGACTGTGAACATCCCCAGGAAGGGCCAGCCCGCCCCACGGCACCCCTGCCAGACGCAGGGGCCGCTGGCCAGGGCGCCTGCCCAGAACGCAGGGCCGTGAGTAGGGACATTTCCAGAATAAAAGAACAGGGAGGTGGGGCCCCCGACCAGGAGGCGATATGAGTGACGCGTGAGGGAGCCGTGGGGACGGACTCCCTGCGGAGCCGCCAACGACCCCGGACACAGTGAGCGGGACACAAGGGCTCCTCCGCAGAGCCAGGCGGGCGGCCCACGCTGCGTCACCCAGAGACACCTGCCAGGCAGGCGGCCGTGTGGGACTCGCCTGGAGGGGACAGCAGCCCGGCCGGGAGGGAGTGTGACCCACTGGAAGACTCTCCTGCCCCCTCAGCAGGAGCTGCAGACCCCCGGGAGCCCGGGTGTGCAGCTCGCTCGCGGGGACACCGGGCCTGGGCCCCACATCCCCGTCCTGCATGGGACAAACGCAGCTGATCGGTGCCCCGCGGTGGGCCGGGCTTTCCACTCGGGACAGGACCCCTCAGCCCCAGGACCCCCGACCCCCGCGCTCTCTCCCTGCGCTCTCCCCAGTCTTGAGTCTTCGGGAGAATCTGCAAACATCAGGATGCACTTAGAGGAGTGAGGTTTTTGCGGGGGGGGGGGGGGACCGGAGTCGGTTTCAGGATTAAGATCAGCTTGGAGCAGACACGGTCCCTGTGAGGACGAAGGGCACAGACAGCAACGGAGTGCGAAGCCGCCTGCGCACCGTAGAGTGCTGTCCGCCTGGCGGTCCTTCCTTTGTGTGCGCGACTCTTTAGCAGGGGTCCTGGGGGGAGGGGCGCGCGAGGGGTTCTGGGGGGAGGGGCGGCAACTACAAGCCCTGAGCTAATGGTCGAGGCCCGCAGACGCCAGGCCAGAGGGCACAACCAGGAAATGCCCGTGGCAGAAAGGGGGGGAGGGTAAGAGGAACGTGTATGTGCACATACACGTGTGCACACACCGGCACACAAGCACGCACACACACACATGCACACACCTCAGCAGCTCCCGGAGGCAGGAGTGTGGGGAGACCCCGGTGCCCGCAGGTGGGGGTGGGAGGGCTGGAGCTAGGGCAGGGGCCCCGGCTCCCTGCACCCACCCCTGCCCGGGGTCTGTGAGCTGTGAGTCTGGCTCCAGGTGGGACCCAGAGGCTCCTTGCTGGCTCTCGGGCTGAGGGCTCTGAGCTGCGGCCGGGTGTCCTGGCAGAGCCTGGTCACCCAGACAGAGCCGGTCACTGGGGGACCTGCCACAGCCACTGTGGGGTCCCGCAGAGGTGGTGGATGCGCAGAGGCCTCCTGGGCTCCCAGACGCTGCCGGCCGGCCGTGCGCCCAGGGGTGCAGACACGCACTCACGTCGGAGGAGGACAGCAGGGCCCGGCCGCCCAGGCCGACGCAGGGAAGGGGCTGTGGGTGCGGAGGGGTCGGTCATGAAGGCATCGGCCGGTGCTTCCGGTGAAAACAGCAGTGACAAGCAAGCCACCGAAGTCGCAGCCTGACACAGCTCTTGCCGCTGTCCAGAGAGATGCGCTTTCCCCCACTGCCAGTGTCACACGCATGTGACTGTGCGTCCGCGGGGTTTCCCGTCCTCCTAACACGCAGCACACCTCATTCGTGTTTCCACGCCGGCTTTATAACCAAACTCAGCAGCCGCACGAAAGGAAACCGCGCGGCTGCCCAAGGGCCCACGCCACCCCGTTACAGGTGTGGGGTCACCGCCATCACCACCAGCGCCCAGCACACCCTGCGGACAGCCCTCCCTCCAGGGGTGGGCTGACCGGGCCCGGGACCGATGCTGCGCACCGGGTGCTACAGACCACCGGGCTCACCCGCACCCCGCGTCCCGCACCCCAGGGCGGCTGGCAGCGCGTGCGTCCGGGGGGATGCCTTTCCCCGCTCACTGGGGGCACACGGCCCCCCCGCAGCCACGGCCCCGATGACCAGCGAGGCTCGGCGTCTTCCCGGCGCAGCTGGCTTCCCCGGACACGGTGCCTACCGTCTACCAGCCGTCGCGTCTCCCCTCTTACCAACTGTAAGGGGCCCTGGCTCGGCACAGCCACGGCCCCTTCGTGCCCCAGCTGGAGCCGCCTCCCCCCGCGTCTCCCCGTCGTGCAGGGGTCTCCACTCTGGTCTTGTGCCCCCTGCCCGTGCCTCCCCCTGCGGGCTCCTGCGATGCTTCAAGGCTGGAGCCGTCTTTTTTTTTTTTTTTTTTTTTATTTCTAGGAGAGAGAGAGAGCGAGCGTGAGCAGGGGAGGGTCAGAGAGAGAGGGAGTCACAGACTGAAACAGGCTCCAGGCTCTGAGCTGGCAGTCAGCACAGAGCCCGACACGGGGCTCGAACCCACGAACCGTGAGATCATGACCTAAGCGAAAGTCGGACGCTTAACCGACTGAACCACCCAGGCGCCCCTGGAGCCGTCTGTCTTCACGAGGATGATAAATATTTCACTTTGTGCTGACTTTTCTATCTTTTGTAAAAGAGCCTTCACTCTGTGAGGCCTCTGCGTTGGCCGGGGTGGGGGGGGGGGGGAGCCTAAATTACATTCTTCCCGCAGCCTGGTTTCCCAACACCATGCATGTTTCATTACTTTTTAATTACTGTTTTATGAAGCAGTCTAAGGTCGAGCAGGTGAGGCCTTCCGACTCGCTCTTTCTATTCTTCAAGTGTCTTCTGAAATCGTCATCTGTGTGCTTCCCCAGAATCCACTGCGTCCAGGAAAGTCCTGCTGGGACTGATTCAAGGGCGGCCGTGTTTGCGAATTAAGGTAACCTGGTGACCCGCTCTCCCCGTGGCTCGGGCGTCCTCCCTGGTCTCGCCCCACGGGCTGCGGGGCCCTGACAAAGCTCAGGCGTACGTTCTGTCCCTTCCCAGGTGGCTCAGGGCCCCCTCCTGCTGGAAGCTGGTGTTTTCGTTAGACTGTCCGGCTGGCGCCCAGGCCCACCGGTGCTCACACTCGGCCTTCATCCTTCCTGCTCTCGTTCGCGGACTTTTGCAGATTCCTTTGTGTCCGCGATCTACGCCACGGTTCTTGCATCGGCTCCACCCCCGTTCACTCTCTCCTGCCTTCCTGGCTTAACCAGAATGTCCACAAGATCAAGCTGAACTACCTTAAACCTTTGAGGAACCTGGCTGTGTGCTCGTTAATTACTGTCCACGCACTGTCCGCAGCACGATAACGGATTTGTCTTTGTTCCTCGTTCTGAAGCTACCTTACCAGGGCTGGTCCTTTTCTGACCCATGTGTTTTCCTGTGGGAGATCCTTTCGTTAAGTTTTCCTTTGTTGTAAAGGGTTGTGTGTTAGCACGTTATTTCCCGGGCAGCTATGAGCACGATTTTGCACCTCTTCCTTTGTCCTTCCCGTAACGGGTCATGGAAAGTGCCCCCCAGCGGAGCTGGGGCCCCACCTGCCTCCCGTCCCCCCCCACCCCCCCACTGTCATGGGATCCTGCCATCAGGCGAGGGAGGCGTGTTCTGGTCCCGAAGGCCCCGGAGCCGCGCGGCTGGGTGGTGACCAGCGCAGGGCAGCAGATTCCGCAGCCCCAGAGCCCGCCTCTCTGGCACAGCGATTATGTTAAGCTGCTGGTTTTTAAGAAAACGCGGACACGAGAGGGGCTCTGAAAGCCCCCAGGAAGCTTCCCTTCCGTGTCGAAGGGGCTCTCGTCTGTAGGAGTGTCTCCCTGCGTGCTGGGAAGACGGGGTGACTCTCATCAGTGCAGGAGGCGTGGACGTAAACCTGCCTGAGAGCCCCACCCTCTTCACTGTGCTTCCCAGGCTGCCGGCCAAAGCAGACCCCCCACCCCCACCCTCTGTCTTTAGCCGGAGACGGTACCTAAGGTGACAGCCTCGGCCATCTCCAGGAGTTGCCCCGCTGTCCTCGGTCCGTCAGATGTAAGTAGGGGGCACACGTGTGACCAAACTTCTGTCGGACTCACTCCCGTCAGTCCGTCTCCCGTCGCTCTGATGCCAGACCAGCTGGAAGGGCCCTGAGGGCAGAGGGAAAGCCTTCCGCCCCAGCGCCGGCTCGCGGGCAGGTGAAAGGTGTCCAGACAGAACGCTCTCGGCCCCTAAGCACTTCAGGGCGGTGGTCAAACAGCACCGAGCAGCAAGAGTGGCTCTGGAATCGAAGAAACTTGCAAAGACCGGAGAAGTAACTGCACACGCTCTGTCTCTGAAAGGAGAACGAGGCACTTCCGGCTAGAATTTAACGGAGGCGCAAGTGCAAGTGGGGAGGGAGCCCCCCTGCTCCGCGGCCGGCTCCCCGACCTCCCTCCCGTGGGGCGCCCCTGCAGACCCCCGCCCCCGCCCCGCTCCCTGGGGGCTCTCTCTCTGCTGTGCTGGCGGGGTGCGGAGGGACCCTGTTCTGCTCCGAGTCGCCAGCGCAGTTGCTGCCCCCCGCGATCCAGGCGGAGCACAGGCCGGCCCCTGGGAAACACCACTCCCGCTGCCACGAGTCCCCTTCTCGCCCCACGCTCCCGAGGCCACAGGTTTCCAAAACGTTCCTGCAGACACGCTTGAATTCACGTCCAAGCCACGGGGCAGACAGAAAGGGGCTACCATCAGTGGTCTCGTTCTACAGCTGCACGGACGGACACGTTGCGTACCGTGCACGCGGCTGACGAGCAGCAGGGTCGATATTACCCAAGGAGCCCCACCTTGATCCCAGACCCCAAGTTCTCTTTCCCACCCCGCACTGCCTTCCTGTGAGAAGCCTCCTCCCCGCTCAAGCTCGAACTAGAGAATTCAAACCCCTACACACAAGGGAGTTAAGCGTGCACTTGGTTTAAGTAACATGAAGCTTCCGGGCACGTGGAACTTGCAGGGCTGTCAGGCTGGGTAGGGGACAGGGAACCCTTTGCTGCCCTCACCCCGTTTTAATTTGCACAAAGCAAGCCGAACATTCTCATCCCCTTGGTGATGCTGAGCCGGGCGGTGGGCGGCCGGGCCGCTGTAAGCGCTCTGGGGGAGGTCGGCTGCCCTGCCCCCAGGAGCATCTGCAGCTCCAGCCGCAGCACCCCAGGCCCAGCGGAGCACAGGGAGACTGGGGGAGCCCTGCTCCGGGGGCCCAGGCCGGGTGAGGGGGGGGAGGGGGGGAGAAGGCCAGCTGACCCCGTTCTGAGTGGGGGGCGGCCCTGGGGGCGCTAGGAGGGAGGGACAGGTGCAGCCGTGGGGGGTGGAGAAGAGAGGGAGCTGTGGGTGGAGCCGAGAGGCTAGTTCCCAAAGCAGGGCAGAGACGCTCCGGCCTGGGGGGAAGTGCTGCCCCCCCCCCCCGAGTTAGGGATGAGCGGCCCAGGGCCCCGGAGCCCGCGGTGCACAAGTGGGGAGAGCCTGGCGAGGACAGTGGCTCTTCTGACAGATGCGCTGTCGCTGGAGCAGCTGTGTCTGTGCCCCACCACCCGCCCCGCGCACATGGGGCAGGTCCGGGGCTCACAGGTGACCCCACCCCAGGGAGGGCGCTGACCAGGGCGGCGAGAGGCCCAGGACCCTGAGCGCAGAAGAAACACAGCTGGAGGCGGCACAGTCGGTAAAAAGGAGCCTGCACCCGCCAGGCCTCGTGCGGGGTCTCTGCCGACAGCACGAACGCGCTCCGTGCTTGTGCTTTCTGCTCCAGAACTTCCTGGCACCCCGATCACCTCCCTCCAGTCGCTGCCCCGCCTCTTCCCCCGGGACCCCCGACAAAGCTCGTGAGCGCCGTCCGCACTCGGTGTCCTCACCTCCTGGCCCCGTGCCACCACCCCGGACCCAGCTCTGTCCCCGACCCAGTGTCCCCCACCCTATGCTTTGCCCAGACCCCTGCCGGGGCTCAGAACAGAGGCCCCAAGATGGGCCAAGCTGGCGTGCAGATTATTTTGAGCTGAAAACAATCAAGCCCCCCAAAACTCAGGAAGAGACGCTGACCCCCCCGAACGAAAGCTCAGGAAGACCGCCATCTCTGCAGATAACGACATCACGCCCTGAACGGGGCGTGGGGGGCGGGGAGGAGCCTGGCTGGCCTCTTTGATCAGGGTGCCCTGTGCCCCATCGTTTCTGGATGCTCAGCAAACACCTGTCACCAAACACTTGGGCTTTTCCACCTTCCTTTGAACTGCACCCCTCCCTGTGACGTCCCGCAGCCCCGCCCCTGCGTGCCTCATCTCACATTCACGCACCCCATGTCCTCACCCCAGTCCTGCCTGGGCTCCCTGAAGGCTCCTTCCTCCCTGCACAGATGTGCCGATGGGGACACAGAGAGCGGAGACCCCCGGGAAGAGCCTCCGAGGAACAAGCCCCATGCCTCGTCCCCCCACACCCCCGCACTGCTTAATTCTGCATTTAGCCACTCTAATTAACGAGACAACGTTCTTTGCAAAACAATGTTTAAACACCTTAGGATTAACTTAATCAGATATTTAATTACCCTGTAATTAATCATCTAAGCTTAATAAATTGAGCCCGATCTCTGGCAGTTGGATTCATCTCAATGACTTTCTGAAAATAAAAAAAGTGTTGGAGGCCCAGACCTCCTGCTCCCACTCAGAGCCCAAGGGGCAGAGGGACCCGGTGGCCCGAGTGCCCTTCTGCCCCCGCCCCCATCAAGCGGCCTGGGCTCAGCCTTTGCAGGGAGAGGCCGGTGGGCTGAGGGGCAGTGCTGGGAGCACAGGGCTCCAGGCCGCGGAGGACGGATGAGCTGTGCAGCCCGGGACGGTCCCGCGGCCCCAACTGCGCGCATTCCTGCAAAGCGCATCCGCTCTGCAAGCTGCACCGGCGTCCGCGGCAACGTGGGGAGGGCTCCACCCGCCAGTCTCCCCGGGCCGCAAACAGGCTCAGCGGGGTCTCGAGGAGGGGTCAGGGGCTTGCAGACTGTGAATCGGACACCAGCGAGGAGGCCCCTGTGCCCCCTGGCACCCGGGCCCTCTCTCCACTGCCCTCAGTGTCCCCCCATCACTGGGCTTGGCAGACACTCAAGAGGCGACCCAGCCCAGCAGCAATGCAGGGGGCAGCGGCCCACCATCTGCGAGCGTCAGGGGAGCTGAGAGACCTGGAGAAGGCCCAGCGGAGCCGCAGTCCTGACGGCCCTGAATCCTGTCTCCAGATACTGGGTGGGTTGGTGGCCAGCACACGGGTGCTTCCCAAGCACGGGGACAGGGCCCCCGCGGACAGGAGCACTTCCAACGGACCAGGCCCTGGTCTAAGACTCAGTCATGCTCACGCCTGCAGTCCTTGGAAGAAGGCATGTGGCCGGGCGGCCACCCCAGCCTATAGTGAGGAAACCAAGAATCGGAGCCAGCAAGAGGTGGGGGCAGGGGTGAGACACAGGGGGCAGGAGCTGGTGCAGGGGTGAGAGACGGGGCAAGAGCTAATACAGGGGCGAGAGACAGGGAGCGAGAGAGGCTGCGAGGATGAGATGGGGCAAGAGCTGCTGCAGGGGTGAGAGGTGGGGAGAAGAGCTGCTGCAGGGGTGACAGGTGGGGAGAAGAGCTGGCCGCAGGGGTGAGGGGTGAGGGGTGAGGACAAGAGCTGCTGCAGGGGTGAGGGGTGGGGACAAGAGCTGCTGCAGGGGTGAGAGGTGAGAGGTGTGGAGAAGAGCTGCTGCAGGGGTGAGGGGTGGGGACAAGAGCTGCTGCAGGGGTGAGGGGTGGGGACAAGAGCTGCTGCAGGGGTGAGGGGTAGGGACAAGAGCTGCTGCAGGGGTGAGAGGTGAGAGGTGTGGAGAAGAGCTGCTGCAGGGGTGAGGGGTGAGAGGTGGGGAGAAGAGCTGCTGCAGGGGTGAGGGGTGAGAGGTGAGGACAAGAGCTGCTGCAGGGTGAGAGGTGGGGACAAGCCGGTGTGGGGACCCCCTCCCAGGCTTGGGGGAGGGTGGCTGGGGTCCTGCAGGGAGGCTGGGGTGGCCGGGGAGGGGACTGAACCGCCTGTCTCTGGGCCACAGGGGGCGCTCAGGCCAGAGCCCTAACTTGCCGGGCGGCCTCGCCGTGACCAGAGGGCACCTCCCTGCAGCGGCCTCTGCCCAGACGGACTCAGCCCCCGGCGGGCACAACCCCTGCCCGGCGCACCTGCCGAGGACTGATTAACTCGGGCGGACTGGGGGCCGCCCGGCCGACTGCCTCACCCGGAGTTATTTACGCCGCCGCAGCCCGGCGCGGGCAGGATTCACAGAGCGTCGCGGCCTGAGCACCCAGGGAGGTTAATACTCCTGTGACTGAAGTACGCGCCAGCCGGGCCTCCGCCAGGGACGCGGGAGGGCGGGCTCCAGGCTCCCCGGTTCGGGAAGAGCCCGTCCCTCCGTCCGTCCACACAGCCGGCATCTGTCCCGTTCATTCACCCATGAAGCCAGGGCCACAGCGCCCTCCTGGTGTCCCAGCCCCTGGGCTCCCCACCCCCAGCCTTCCTCCACGCAGCAGCCCCGCGCGGCAGGGGACACAGAGCCAGGAGGCCCCTGAAGGGCGGGGACCCCCGGGTTTGTCAGGGCGCAGCTGTGGAGACCCCTTCCCGCAGGTGCAGGTTTCTAGCCCAGGGGTGAGAGGCAGAGGGGCTGCGCTGGATTCCAGGGGAGGGGCTTCGGGGGAAGGGGGGACTGCAGGGGGAGGGGCTGTGGGAGGGGGGACGGCTGGAGGAGGGGCTGCGGGGGGAGGGGCTTCGGGGGAAGGGGGACGGCTGGAGGAGGGGCTGTGGGGGAGAGGGGCCGTGGGGGGAGGGGCTGCAGGGGAAGGGCTGTGGGGGCAGAGGGGGGAGGGGCTGCGGGGGGAGGGCCTGGGAGGGGGCACTACGGATGGCACGCACAGGTGCTGGGGGCGCAGCCTGAGACGGAGTCCGGGTCGGTGCCCCTCAGGAGGACCCTCGTGTGAACAGTAAGGGCAATGGAAGCAGGGGTCACAGTTCGGCTGTTTCATCCCAAGTCCCCGCAGGGAAGCGTGAGCCCCGCCCCCCAGAACCTGCCCTCCCTGGGACAGACGTGACCAGGCAGGAGGCGGCTGCCCTGCAGGGGTGGGCCCCCGGCCGTCCGGCTGAGTCCTGACGAGGAGACATTTGAGCACAGACACCCGCGTGCGAAGGCAGAGACTGCGGCCAGCGTCTACGAGCTGAGGGACGCAGAACATCACGGGCCGGGGGAGCCGGGCGGGGAAGGGGGGGCCGGGGGAGCCGGGCCGTGGGCAGCCGGGCTGGTGGGGGGGAGAGAGGGGCGGGGGGAGCCGGGCTGGCGGCGGGGGAGAGGGGCGGGGGGAGTGGGGCCAGAGGGAGACCCTCCTTCCCTGCGCAGCCACAGCGGGTCCCGCCACCCTGACCCGAGGCGCGCGGACCACGTGGCTCGGGCCCCCAGCTCAGCACGGTTACAAGAGCCCCGGGGAACGAGGGCGCCAGCCTGTCACCAGCCTGTCACCGCGGCCAGCGCGCTGCGAACACCCGAAGGGGGAAACGGAATCTGAACAGACGTCCTGACGGGCGCTCGCGGCTCCGGAAACCTACAGACGAAGGGGATGGCTGCGTGGGCGAGGTGCGTGTCTCCGTGTGCACGCGTGTAACTGTGGTGCACGACGTACGTCAGAACATGCCACACGCAGGTCACACGCAGCAGACGTGCTTAACACCTAACACAGCGCCTTACGCTCCCTTCTCCGCTCTACCCTTCCGGAAGCCTGAGGGCAGTGACACCAGGCATCAGCGCCCGGCTCCCCAGCGCCACAGAAAAGGGCTCCGGGGAGAAGGCTGGTCCCGGGCCTGGGGGGGCCTGGGGGGGCCAAGGTCGGCCGGAAGCTCGTGGAACATGGGCACGTGCCTGGACGGGTCACAGGACACGGGGCTCCCGCTGGTCAAGCTGGAGACAACGTGAGTGTGAACCTGAACGATTCGAACCCACTGAATAAACGAGACGTGACGAGCGGGTGGAGACGCGTACGTGACCCTGAACTGGACACGTGACGAGGGACAGAACGATGACGCAACCTGAAGCGTGGCAGACGCGTCCCAGCGAGGTGCCCAGAGCCGTCGACCGCGGCAGCGGCTCCTGCCCCCCCCACGTGAACTCGCCTTCGCGCTTAGGAGGCGGCGGCCGCAGACCCCACCCCGTAACCGTCCGTCACCCCAGGGGAGGCCCAGGGCACCTCCCGATGGCGGGAGCCGAGGGGACAGGAGGGGTCGGGGCGGCCGCGGAGCCGGAGTGAAGCACGTGACCGGGGCAGTGGGCGGGCGGGCGCGGGGCTCGTCTCTCAGCGTCGTGGCCGGGCCGGGCGGGGGGGACAACGTCCTTGGCCACAGGGACGCCCGCTGGAGCCGCGGAGGGTGGGGAGGCCGCAGCCCAGCGCTCGGCTCTCAACTGATTCAGGGAAACAAAAGCGTCCGAGCCGCACTCCCGGCCCTTCTGTGTGGCTTCACGGCGAGAACGGGGACCTGCCGAGAGCACGTGTGGACTTGCGCCTGGGGTCCCCGCTGCACGGGCAGGACGGGCGCCTGCACCCGATCCGCCCCCCATGCGACGCCGGTGGCGGCAGTGCCACGACCACACTCTGAGTAGCGGGCCACCGCACACTGACCCTGTTCTGGGCCCTGGACGCGCCCCAGCCCTTCCCTTGCACAGCTCCTACTGACGCTGGATTCTCTGAGACACTGCTTAAGCGTCACCCCCTCCAGGAAGGCCTCCCTGATTACTCATGAACTGCGGTTCCTTGACCTGGAACAGCCTCACCCTCTACACTTCAAATGAAATTTGTCAGCCCTAAACGGAGGCAGTTGCAGGGGCCTGGCCTTCCCTCCGCCGCATCGCGAACCACTCGCTGTGGTCATTTGTTTTCCTGTACAGCCTTCTCCGCTGACCTCTGATTCTTTCCAGATTGTGGACCCTGCCAGCAAAGGGGCAGCAGAAAGGACAGGCACACGTGCCAGAGGAGCGGCCCTGCCTGTGGCACCAAAGCCACTGAACGCCCGGGTGACCAGAGCCTCCCATCCTCCCGCGCCGCGTGGGAGAGCCCGGCTCCTCCCTGGGAGTCCAACAAGGCGTCCCCTCGGCTGCGTCCCCTTCGATCAAGCCCACAGACCATCAGACCAGCTCTCACGGCCCGACTCGGTTCAGGCTCGGCTTCCCTCTCCTGGCATACAGGAGGTGCTCAATACTGAGCCCCGAGCCACGGAACTGTGTGATCAGGCCCTCGCGGGAGCCCAGGCGGGAGGCGCCACAGCCCTTCCTCCCTGGCTCGCCTGGGTCCCCTGCTGCACCGATTCCGAAGACGCCGCCTGTACGAGCCCGAGCGGCAGCGTGGGGACGTGTGCCCCCGGACACACGGGTGACCACCGCGGCGGGGGGGGGGGCTGGCGAGCCACAGCGGCCCTCCGGGGACGGCGGGTGATGCCGGAGGGCTGCCCTCGGGTCCAGGCCGGGGCAGAGACCCCCGAGAGCCCCACCCCCGGTGGCCATGGAAACCGTGTCCAAGGGGAAGAGCCACGTCACCCCCGGACAATCTGCCGGCGAGAGCCACCCAACGCCGAGCGAGGCAGCGGTTTGTTCGGTTCTGTCATCTGCTTTTCGCTCCAGACTGACGGGGGGGGGGTGCGCACAGAGATTCTTAAATAGACCCAACGGTGGCATCAGAATGAAAACTTTTGCTTGGAGGTTTTTCAGGATCCATCTTGTGCCGAAAGATACACTTGAGTTTTTTCTTTAGCTGTTTTTATTCTTTAACGTATTGACTGACTGGGTCGCCCGGAAAGTACGTGAGCCCGTCTCTCGGGCACCAAGAAAACTACCAGGCGCACCTGCTGCCCAAAGACCCCAGGCCACAGGCATCCCCGTGACACTCAAGCCACCTGGTCCCTGTCCCCACCAGGCCCTGCCCCTCACACCTGGGGGACACACCCTGCTGTGTCCCTCCAGACCCCCCCGCCCCCACCGGTCCGCACCTGCTGGGTCCCTTTAGACTCCTACCCCCCTCGCTCCCACCGGCCGGCTGAGGCTAGAGGTGTGGCCCGCACAGCTACCCCTTCCCTAACCCCCCCAAAGACAGGCACAGCCCACAGACAAACAACTGCAGCTTTTCTAACGACACCGAGCAAGAAACACAGGAACTAAGTACAACACAGGTGCGGGCAGAAGAAGGGGACCCCGTGCACTGCTGGTGGGAACACACACTGGTGCAGCCGCTCCGGAGAGCAGGGTGGGGGCCTCGGAAGTGAACACGGACCCGGGAATCCCACTACTGGTATTTATCCCCCAAGACAGAAATGATGCCAAAGATCCACGCACCCGGACATTTGCAACAGCTAATCTGCCGAAACATGGAAGCAGCGCTAACGTCCCTACATGTGCGCACACGCATGCACACGCACATGCACACACGCACACACGCACACCCGGAACACTACTCAGCCGTAAGAAAGGATGAGATCTCGCCATGTCTTGTGAAGACGCGATGGACCCAGAGAACGTAACACTAAGTGAGATAAACCAGAGAGAGACAAATGCCACGTGACTTCACTCACATGTGGAGTTTAAGGAACAAAACAAATGAGCAAAAAAGGGAAAAAAGAGAGCGAGTGGGCGAGCGGCAAAGAGAGACTCAGACGCTCACCTGTGGAGACCACGCAGGCGGCCCCGGGCGGGCTGGACGCAGTGGGGCGGGGAGGAGGGTGCTCGTGAAGGCCCCGGGTGAGGTTCGGACGAGCTGAATCGCCGTGTCACACACCTAGAACGAACAGAACACCGCGTGTAAATTGCACTGGCGCGAATAAACAAACACCAAGGCCCCTCAACTGAAACACGCAAATGGCATATCTGCATGTGAGGTTTTAAGCATCTCCCCACGAATGAAAAAAGACGGGCCGAGGGAAAGAAGCCGGACGCCCGCGGTCACACGCCGTGGGGCTCCGTTCACGTGAACGGTTCACAACAGCCCGCTCCCAGCCACGGGCAGCAGGCGGCGGCCGGGGGCTGGCGGAGGGAGGGCCGCAGAGCTGCTGGGCGGGTCCAGGGTCTCCATGTGGGGATGAGACTGTCCCGGAACCAGAGAGGGGACAGCTGCACAATACTGCGCGTTCACTAGATGCCACTGAATTACTCAGTTTAAAACGGTTCATTTTATGTAATGTCAGCTTTTTAAACAATCTTTTTAAAGTTTGTTTTTGAGAGAAAGAGAAAGAAAAAGAGAGACAAAGACAGAGCACGAGCAGGGGAAGAGCAGAGAGAGAGACACACACAGAATCCGAAGCAGCTCCAGGCCCTGAGCTGTCAGCACAGAGCCCGACGCGGGGCTCGAGCCCACGAACCGTGAGATCATGACCTGAGCCGAAGTTGGACACTCAACTGACTGAGCCCCCAGGCGCCCCTCTGTAACGTGACTTGAAACACAACGTTTACGTCTCGTCTCCATTGGAGACCAAGGGATCACCTTCAACCTCCCGAAGCCACCCTGAAAGGAGCATGCGGCCGGAAGCTGAGAGCTGGGTCGGCGGGCCCGGGCTCTGCCACAGCAAATGCCCAAACTGGGGGCCCATACGCCCCCAAAGTTCACTTCTCACCCACTGGGGGCTGGGGGCCCACGATCGAGGCACCGGCAGGTTTGGAGACTCCTGGTTGTGCGGGCCGCTGTGTGCCCACATGGCGGGACCCGGAGGGCGCTGTCTGCGGTCTCTTCCGCAGGGCGTGAGGCCCAGCACGGGGCCACGCCCTCACGACCTAGTCATCTCCCCGAGTCCCACCTCCGAATGCCATCACGCTGGGGGTCAGGCGCGGCCGGCCGCGGTCCCGGCAGAGCCTGGCGACAGAGTGAGGCTGACAAACAGATGTGCGCAAAACCTCCTCGTGGAGCGGGCGGCGGGGACGTGCTCAGTAAAAGGAATGAACGCGTATGTATGTACAGTACGAAAGGCTCACAGTCTGTCTATACAAGAAAACGATGGGTCCAGCTGGGAAGTGGGTGGGAAGGGTTCTCAGCAGAGCCCAGGAAAATCTCCGAGCTCAAGGCAGCAGGGCCCTGGGGCCAGGAGGGAGGGGCCCGAGCAGGCGGCGGGCGTGGGGGTCTACGGCGCAAGAGCTGTGGGCAGACCCCGCCTGGCTGAGCCACAGTCGCTCCACGGGGTCCAGTCCGGGATGCAGAGGGGGATGCAGAGGGGGACGCAGAGGGGAACGCGATGGGGGTTGGATCAAGGGACACGGAGGGGGTCACATCTAGGGATGTGGAGGGGACACGGAGGGGGACGCAGAGGGGGACGCGCTCAAACAGGCTGCAGGCGCAGCCGGAAGGCCAGAGAGAGCAGGGCCAGGCGCCGGTCACCACAACCACCGTGATGGAGACAGGCGGGGCCCCAAGCCCTTGGCCCAGTGCCAGGGCCCGAACCCCCTGGGTCCCGTGGTTCCTGCAGAACTGGCGTCAGGGATACACGTAGAGCCTCAGGAAAACACCACTCACCGCCCGTGTCACATTCTGATGCTTTCTATTCTCGTGTTGTCTGTGTCATTAAAAGGAGAAAAAGACGCCACAGCCACCCGCGTGATTCAACGGGCCTGCGTCTCCATGGTAACGCACCACTCTCCACACAGACGCCCCTAAGGCGTGCCTCGGGGCTGGGAGAGGGGGCGGGGGCAGGCAGGCTCAGAACTGGGGCCACTCGTGGGCTTCGGGGCCTCTTTCAGGGCCCCCAGGGCCTCCCGGCACGCCCAGCGGCGATGCACGGCCAGGAGGGGGACTGTCACCCACCTGGCGAGGGGCCTACTTCATGGGCTCCCAGCAGACGTGTAAGCGCTTTGTGCAAATCAGATACCAGCCTCACGACAGGAAAAGGGCCAAAGGCGGGGGCGGGTGAGTCACAGGAAACCGCAGACTGTGCCAAGGTCGCAGCTGATTAACTTGAGCGCGTCCCCCCCCCCCACCCAGCGCCCTTGAGCCAGTCTGCCTGCAGGGGTGGGAGGGTGAGGGAGGGGAGGGGATCTGAGAAAAATCTTCTTACATTATGAATGAGAGCCCGTTAATATTCTCTGAGACACACAGAGGGCCTGACTCCTTCTTAATTGCTTCGGGCGCCCACCTGCCCCTCTGGTGACGTCCGAGCAGGGCCAGCGCCGGGCATTCCCGGGGGTGCGCACGCGAGGAGATGCTCAGCCTCCCCGGAGAGCAGAGGGACGCAGGGCAACGGGACAGTGCAGACTCGCGGGGCCGCCAGCCTCGAAAGGGCACAAAGTGGCTCCTGTGGTTCGTGGCAAGACTGACCCGCACACGCTCTGACCCGACAGCTCCACGCGTGCAAGTTCCCCGAAGGAAATGCCCGGAAAACGTGCACGAGTCCTGGCCGCAAGGGTAAAGCTGATAACTGGGTAATGGCCACTGCGATCATTCACGTCCGCTCACGGGGCACTGGGCGTGGACGGTGCGGGTGAAGGCCTCGCTCTCGTCAGGGCCGGCGCCCGGTGCGGGCTGTGTGTCGCCCCCACTGCAGAGGGAAGGGACGACGACTCACGGCACGTTCGAAGCGCGACCTCTCAACAGGCCTGCTCTGAGGACAGCGCGTGACCCACAACCACCTGCTGCAGACACGTCTGAGAGCGTCCATCGAAGCAGCGAGTGTCTGATGAGTTTCTCCTGCGTAGTGGGCACTGTTCCAGACTGTTCCAGACTGTTCCAGATGCCGGACGCAGAGCGGATTAAAACAGACGAAGCCTTTGTCCGGCAGGCACGTGTGCTCTGGGAGGCTGGACGGCAAGGCGAGGAGGCCGGGCGGCGGCACCCTCACGCGCGATGACTTCTACGCACCTGGGCACCCGCTCGGGCCGCGGCTCCTGCGGGGCCCTCCCGTGGCCTGTGCGGGGCCCACGGTCGGAAATGCCCGCTGACCGAGTGGACGGACACGAGAAGGTGCAAAGTCGGGGCTTTGGAACAGGCGGGTTCCTCCTCCCCTAAAGCGCAAGGATCTCTCGTGTTTTTATGATGCGAGTAACGTTCTTGAGAAACAGAAACAATTCAGAGGGACCGCGGCTGGGACACTCCCGCCATGTGGCCCCCCCTTCAGAAAGGATTCGCGCCGCCTTCCCCAGACAGGTGTCCCCCGTCACTCTGCCGCGGCGCCCCGAGCTCTCACTTCACGCGCTCGATCAAAGGCACAACTGCTCTAGCTTTCACCCGATTACCGTTCTCTGTCTGTGTCACTCCCACCAAGGACACGACTTCACACCGAAGCCTCCCTCCACACAGGCTGACTTTGGGGGCCGAGCTACGGAACGTTTCTTCACCCAGGAGTAGCCACAGACACGTCTGGGTCCCCTCACCGCGCCCACCCGCCACCCTCCTCTGCCCGCGTCTGCTCCTTCTGTGCCCCTGGCTCTTTGGAGCTCTGGTCCCGAAGACCCCATTCCTGTAGCTCAGGAGTCTGGGGCCAGGACTCTGGGAGGCGGTCTCGGGTTCGCAAGAGGAGGGATCCAAGCTCAGCTCCCTGCCCGGCTGCACCCCCGGCTGAGACGGGGCCCCCAGAGTGCCGGAGTCACTGAGTCTGTGAGGCGCAGGGGCGCACTTGCTGAAGACGCGAGAGCAAAAGCAATCAGAAAGGCATTAGCTGTGCTTTTGTGTCCGCTCGTGGTCTTAAAACTAATTCTTGGTTCATTAAGACTCCGGCCTTCAGCCGCACTTTCTCACATGGAAAGAGCTGACACTCCTGACTCGGGCAGGAAGCAGAAGGCTTGGCCAAAGCTCACGTCGTGAGCCGCCTCGGCTCCAGGGTCATCACGACAAACCCTTTTACTGACACCTGCCAGTGAAAACATACATGATTCATGGTCTGCTGATCAGCTTCCTGTGTTGTGAAAATTAGCCAGAGGGGCACCTGGGGGGCTCGGTCGGGTAAGCGTCCGACTTCTGCCCAGGTCATGATCTCATTGTTCATGGGTTCGAGCCCCGCGTCGGGCTCTGTGCTGACAGCTCAGAGCCTGGAGCCTGTTTCAGATTCTGTGTCTCCCTCTCTCTCTGCCCCACCCCTACTCATATCTCTATCTCAATAATAAATAAACATTTTAAAAATTAAAAAAAAAAAATTAGCCAGAAACTTTAGCGCCTTGACTTCTGCCTGTATCTTCCTGATACACTTCAGATCACAGATCTTTGATTTTTCTAGAAAAGCAGGATCAAAATATGCTGATTAACCATGGCCATTCATTTCCTCTCTCACCTGAGGTCCCACCACAATGAACGTGAGCGACCCCCAGGTCCAAATGCGCATCAACAGAGCTCGGGAGGAGAGCAGTCAGCAGACCAGAGAGCAAAAACCCTCTGGAGGCAGCAGACGCGGGGTAAGGGGGGACGCATGGGCGGCTGGACGTGGGGTAAGACAGGAGGCGGGTGGACGTGGAATAAGGGGGTAGGTGGGGCTGTGGGGTAAAGGGGGGTGGGTGCACACAGGGTAAGGGGAGGCAAGTGGATTCAGGGTAAGAGGGGGTGAGTGGACGCGGGGTAAGGGGGGAGGCGGGTGGACACGAGGTAAGGGGGGGCAGGTGGACACGGGGTAAGGGGGGGCTGGTGGAAACGGGGTAAGGGGGGGCTGGTGGACACGGGGTAAGGGGGGGCAGGTGGACACGGGGTAAGGGGGGGCAGGTGGACACGGGGTAACGGGAGGCGGGTGGC
Source organism: Hyaena hyaena (assembly GCF_003009895.1). Taxonomy (NCBI): domain Eukaryota; kingdom Metazoa; phylum Chordata; class Mammalia; order Carnivora; family Hyaenidae; genus Hyaena; species Hyaena hyaena. Next base: position 700,732 of record NW_024081124.1, read on the forward strand.
TGAGGGTAAGGGGGAGGCGGGTGGCTGAGGGTAAGGGGGAGGCGGGTGGCTGCAGGGTAACGGGGCGCAGCATGGCAGACTCCACACCGGAGGTTGTATGTGGAGACGGGTGCTGTCCAGGAATCAGGGCGCCCTCACAGCCCCAGGCTGGGCTCAGAAACATCCCACGGAAACGGAAATGGGACGCCGAGCCACGAGCAGGTGGCTGGGTTGATCACGTCCAGAACACCTGCCCTACTGCTGGGCGACAACCGAGCGGCCAGGAAACCACATCCAGGTGAACCTTCCCAAGGAAGCTACCTACTGCTGCACGGACATTACCCCGACACACAACCGCTCACGACAACACATCTTTGTTATCTTTCAGCCTCTGCAGGTCAGGACTTCAACAGCAGCTCCCTGGGTGGTCCCCACTCGGGTTCTCACGAGGACACAGCGAAGACGGGCCCCAGAGCCGCGTCATCTGAAGCCCTGCCCGGAGCCAGAGGGGCCTCGTCCAGGACGGCGTCCTTACCGCCCAGACCTCCGGAGGCTGCCTGGCTGTCGCCCCAGCAGTGCGTGGTCATGCTCGCTGTATTCTGCTCCTCAGAACAAAGTCACTAAGCCCAACCCTCACTCAAGGGAAGTGGAATTAAGCCCGTGGCGGTAAGCCCAAACACCTGCAGCTAGACTATAAATCCGCCCGTTCCAGAAAAACAGACCTCCACGTCTGGGGCTCAGGGGTCCCCCAGCTGTAAAAACAACTCCTTGTGACTAGTTTAGTGCAAATTCCACCATTAGCAAGTGCCCCTCATATTCACAGAGCACCTGGGCAACTGTACCTGGCTTATTCTAAACACAAATACAAATCATCTCAATATAATCATCCACCACAACACCTGATAAATAAGAGAACAAAACCCTGTAGCGTAAAAGAGAAGGAATCAGGCTATTAAAGACAAAAGCTGAGTCCTAAGGGATTAGAAATAATTCTGAAAACAGGAGATGAATAACCACCACCACAAACCCTAATAATTAGTATCTTCAGGGAGAATTCAGAAGACACTGCATCTTTTATAAAATAAAATGATTCTACAAAATTTAAACATTCAGAGAACACGAAGGAACTCTCAGAGATTAAAAATATATGGTCAAGAGTATTTTTACAACATGTAAAAAGTCTGTTAAAAAGTCAAATCCAACAGCCTGGAAAACATAACAGAAAGAAAAGAGACAGCTGGGTGCCTGGCGGACTCAGTCGGTGGGTGGAGCGTACGACTCTTGATCTCGAGGTCGTGGGTTCTAGCCCCACGCTGGGTGTAGGGATCACTTAAAATCAAAATTAAAAAGGAAAAGTGACAGAAAGATGAGAGGAAACAAATAAGAGGCAGAGGAAAGAAGTCTGGGAGCACTCAGATACATGATGGCTAGTAGGACTCATAGTAGACGGAGGGAGAAAATATCTTTTCAAGGAAACCAGAGAATGTATCAGATCTGAACAACATGACTGCACTGAAAGTTCACCAGGTTTTCAAGCATAATCGATGAAAACAAGAACACTCCATAAACAGTTCGCTGGGAAGTCTCAAACATCAAGGAGGGGGCGCCTGGCGGGCTCAGCTGGTTAAGCATCTGACTCTTGGTTTTGGCTCAGGTCATCATCTCACGCTTCATGGGTCTGAGCCCCACTTTGGGCTCTGGGTCGGCAGCACAAAGCACGCTTGGGATCTTCTCTCCTCTCTCTCGGCCCTTCCCTCACTTGTGCTGCCTCTCAACATAAATAGTAAACTTAAAAAAAATCAAAGATGAAAAGGACACCCTTTGACGTAAAGCAGAAGTTGGCAAACAGCTTTGTTTTTGTAAATAAGGCGCTGGGTTTTTCTAACGGAGTGTTTCACGAACCTGCACATCGTCCTCGCACAGGGGCCACGCTAATCTCCTTTGTATCATTCAGATTTGATCACACTTTGTAAATAAAGCTTTACTGGTTCCCAGTCGTGCCCATCTGTGCACTGTCCGTGGCTGCTTTCACGTGACCACCGCAGAATTAAGTGGCTGTAACAGAAACCAGACAGCCCACAAAGTCTCAATTATTTCTCATCTGGCCCTTCGCAGAAAAAGATTGTTGACCTTTGCTCCGGAGAGAAAGCTTCCAGAAAAACAGACCAAAACAGAGAAAAATCCACTCACAAAAGAACCAAATCAACCTGGCACCAGGATCGTTTCCCAGCCTCCCTGAAGGCCAGAAAACAAGGAGGAAACGCCATCGAGGCACAGAAGGGAAACCGTTTTCATCCCCGAATTCTACACGCTTCCAGAACATCCGTGAGAGGCCAGGAACGTGGGGCGGCTCGGGCATTTGGGGCGCAGGAGGCTCACCTCCCCGCACCTGCCTGGGAAGCGGCTGGAGGGCCAGCGCGGCTCGGGCCCTGGGACATGGAGCTCCAGCTTGAGAATCTGGAAAAATCCAAGGGGGGGAGGGGCAGGCCAGGCCTTCGGCGCAGCTTCTGGAGCCACAGGGGCCTTGACCCTAAGCTCCGCCGCGGCTGGAGGGACTTGAGGTCCCTTGAGGTCCTGACTGGACCGTAGTAAGTCCATTTCCCGGGGAGGGAGGGCCCCAGACGGAGTCTGGAATGTTCTCGGACCAGGAAAACTGGGCAGCCCACCTCATGGCTAACGTTCATTTCTTTTCATGGAAAGTGCTAGAACTTAGTGCCAGACGCCTGCCAAGGACACGGCCGCTCAAGCCGCAGCCTCTGGCTTCCCGGCACCGGCACGCACGCGCGCCTCCGAGTCCTCGTCCCGTCCGAAGTCCCGCGAGAGCCGCGCCCGGAAGCCCAGCATCCGGAGCTCCTCCCCCGCCCCGCCCACCGGAAGTCCACTCCTTCCGGAATCCCCACACCTGCGCCTCGTTATGCGGAAGGAAGGGACTCCCTCCTTCTCGGTCAGCGAACGTGCAGCCACTCGCTCAGGTCTCTTTTCAAACCGAAGGCCCCGTCGACATTTGGTAGCCGAAGTCACTTACTCTAGAGACAGATCTCACGGCTACTAAGGGGGTTGGTGACGGTTGTTTTAAATAACACGCGTTTTCCTCTTTATCAAGCTTCCGTGTTCCAGGTGGAGAAACGGGAATCCGAGAGGTTAAGTCACCCGGTCACAAGGTCGGGATCAGAGCCAGGATTCCAACCCAGAAACGTCGGGCTTCAAAGCCTGGCTCCATTTTTCCCTTCTCCCCCTTCCTTTTCAGGGAGAGAGAGGAGGGGCCGGTTGCTGGCAGGTGCTCACCAAGTGAGCCGAGGCTCCCAGCTTTGCAGGTTCCCGAGAGACCCCCACACCCGACCCCCCCACCCCCACACCCCACACCCCGACCCCCACCCCGGTGGTGAGACCCTGCCCGGCCCAGCTCGGGTCGACTCTGCCTCCGTGGGCCAAGCAGCTCCGGGGGGGCGGGGGGCAGAGGCCGCAGGGCGCCCCCGAGCCAGGAGGGCAGCTCCAGGGGACGGAAGGCGTAGGCAGGAAGGCTGTCCCGAGAGGGGCCTGTTACGAGGCCGGACTCGCATCGGGCGGCATCGGTGGGTTCGTGTGGCCGTGCTCATCCCCGTCACCGGCCGTGGGGAACTGCATGCGCTCTCGGCAGACCGGCTCCCGTCCCCCACCCCGAGCAAGGCCCCTCCCGCTCAGGGGCAGAAAATGGAAACGCATTTCCCCCTTGCCCAGGCCGGGCGTGGGGTGATTACTGGCAAACAGCCCTGTCACGTTCCGTCATCTGGGACATCCTTCCTGCCCACCGGCTCCTCTTCCCAACGGATCCACGACATTCCTCAAAATGTTCTGCTCAGACAGCCGTGCGACAAAACAGCTGGTCAGTTTGTCTCATTCGTGTTGACATGAGAGCATGATGTTAAGGACCCTCCTTCATTTAGAAACGACATGATAATGGCGTGGCGGCTTAATTTCCTGGGAAATAAGATGCTCCCTGACTGGCGAAGCTCCCTGTAACCCCACCCCCACCCCAGGCGGCACAATTAGCTCCATCATTAAAGATTCGAATGAGGGCTGTCCAGAAAGTGAGTTTACAAGATTAATTCCTGGTCTGTCACCGAAGCACCGTCGTGGCGCTGGGGCAGTTTTGCTGGGCGCGTCCCACACAGTCACTGCCAAGTCCCCAATGCGGGGAGCACGGGCGCGAGCAGTGACTGGCGGGCTGCTTTTCCAGCTCTGCGAGATGGGCCCCCCCCCACTAAATGCCGAACCATCGCCCCAACACAGGCACGTCCCGCACCCCCGGCCGCACGTGCACCTCTGCTCCTGCACGTGCACTCACGTGCACGCACACCCATCACACACGCGCGCACGTGTTACACAGAGCATGGGGTCTCAACTAATTATCAGATGCTGAACCTCCAAGGTGCCACGAGCCTGCCACAAGCCTGCCACGAAGCTTCCAGGACAGAGGAGCACCAGACAAGACCTTCTTTTCCTTCCTCTCCTCATGGAGACCCGAGCAGCTCAGTCGGAACAGGGATTAAATCAGGTGGGTCAGGGTGAGGGTGCAGGAGGGGCACCCCACGCCCTTCCCCCCGGGCCCTGCCTCTGCCCGCCAACTTGTAGCTGTCCCCGAGCAGAGGTGCTGGCCCGGCTGCTCAGAGCCCGCGTCTCACCAGCCAGCAGAGCGCGGGCTCCGCGGCCCGTTTGCTTCCCGCCTCAGGCGGCAGGGCCAGCAGAGGGTGACCGCGCCTCGCACGGCGTGCCGAGAGCCAGAGAGGTACACACGGGACTCCGCGAGGGGCCACCGCTCTGTCCCTGATGTCCCTCGAGCTGGACCCTGCAGGGCAAGCCCACGCCCCAGAGGAAGGAGGGGCCGCTGCACACAGGCCGGAGTGCGGGCAGGCGTGGGGGCAAGCAGGGGTGCTGGGCGAGGAGGAGGAAGGGCTCCGGCGTCAGGGAGGAATCCGAGCTTCAAACCCCAGGCAGCGGGAGGCTTTCGCGCAGAGGCACGGCTTTCACCCTGGGGAGCCCAGGCTGGTAGCAAACGTGGGGACGCTGAGGCAGCGGCCAGGAGCAGTGGCGTCCTGACCTAAGGCAGAAACGGCGAGGACAGAGACAGGAGGTGGTGCAGGGACTCGAGAATCGGGGCGCAGATTTCCAGGGCTCGGCGGGATGGGGGGGATCCTCTGGGGTTGGACCACCGAGGCCAGGCTGACGGTGTTGCGTTTGCAGGAGACAGGCCGGCACACAGGCGTGCACACAGGCATGCACACACGCGCACTCCCTAGCCAGCAGGTACCAGACCCCGCTCTCTGCTCCTCCCCTTACACCCCATCCACAACGTGGACGACAGCAGTAGTGACAGCATTAAATGGGGTCCCACGTTATTTGTGAGCAGTGCTCCACATACGATAAGAAATTTCCATACCCAGACAGCGCTTGCGAGTTGGCCAGTGGAGGCTCAGAGAGGGCGAGCAACTTGGCAAATGTGTCGCAGCCAGGAAGTGAGAGCGTGGCCCGAGCCCCCTGAGCTGTGCCCAGTGGGGAACGCAACCTGGAGCCCGGCGGGTCCAGCTCCGTGTCACCCTCCACCCCGACGGCCTGTGCCGAAGCCACTGTCATATTTCTTTCCTCCAGAAAGCAGCACAGCCGGAGAGATTATTTTGACATATTTCCTGAAGACGCTGTTTCTAGAGCACTTGCCTGATAAAAATGATATATTTATTCGAGACCGCCAAGAGCTTGCTGAAATGAGGAATTTATCTGCATAGCTTTTGTTATTAAAGTGATTCTTCTTGTTTATTTCCTCCTAAGCTACTGATTCCATCTATAATACATGAGTTTCAGGTAATAGAAATTTTTCATGCAAGTAAATATTTTAATAACAACATCACGGCTCCGATTCAGAGCATTACGAGCAACAGCCTGCCCACGAACGTGCTGTGCTCCGGGGGCCAGGGGCCTGGGTGCCTGTCTCCTGTCTGCGTCTGTGACCTGGGACAGACCCCAACCCTCTCTGGGCCTCAGTCTCCTCGTGTGCAAAGCGTGGTGGCTGCCCCCAGCCCCGGACTCACAGAGGCACCGTCAAGATCAGACCGAGGGCGGCTCTGAAGGGAGGCTGTGGCTTCAGGACACACGGGCTGCAAGCTCGGGGTATGGGCGGGAGGCCCAGGGACACGGGGGCTTAACCAAAATGACGCATTACTCTCCGAGGGCAGGTCCTCTCTGAGCGGCCCCACCCTCCCAGCCCGTCAGGGACACCGCCAGACCCTCGGTGCCACCGTCCCCAACCTGGAGCTGCCAGCTCAGCGTCTGGTGCCGGAGTCAGGGGTCAGGGCCCGGAAGGGCACACAGCACTTCCGCTGACACCCTACGGCCCAGATCCGGTCGGGGGCACCCGCTCCCCCGGCCACTGCAGCTTCCAGCCTGGAGGCCGTGGCCCAGCCCCGGGAGAACACTTGGCACCAGGAGAACGGTGCTGGGGGTCACTCAGCATCACGGGCCAGCGGCCACAGAGACGGAGGGGCCCCCGAGGTCTCCGGGAAAAACAGCCAGCCAGTCAGGCGGCTCAGGCCCGCACCCACGAGTCCGCCTCCCGACTGGTGCACACAGTCCCGCTGGCACCCACACCCCTGCAAACAGACGGCCTCGGGAAGGCAAGGACGAGTGACTTGCGCCCCAACCCCTGACTGTCAGGGCAGAGCTGACGGTGACGTGAGGCTGGGGGGGGGGGGGACGGGGAGCGGGTCCAGTACCAATGTCCCCTCCCAGCCCTGGAAGTCGGCCATGGGGAGGACAGTCTGAGGCCCACGAGGCGGGCCCGGTGCCGACAGGCCCGGCCTGGGAGATCACCCGCCAGGACCGCCTCCCGGGGGCACGGGGCAGATGTTCGGGCTCCTTCCCCCAACGGGGCTGCTCCCTCTTCTCGACCCCCCGCCCAGGGTGCGAACAACACCCTCCCTGCCTGCAGGCCACGCCCCTACAAGGCCACGCCCCCTACACAGGCCAAGACCGGGGCAAAGGCCACGCCCCACATAGGCCACGCCCCTGGCTGCAGGCCACGCCCCTGCAAGACCACGCCCCCTACACAGGCCATGACCCCTAAGAAGGCCACGCCCCACACAGGCCACGCCCCTGGCTGCAGGCCACGCCCCTGTGAGACCACGCCCCTGCAAGGCCACGCCCCTGGCTGCAGGCCACGCCCCCGCAGCACGCGGTCTGGCGGATGGTGCCCTACGAGCTGACTCTGTGCAGACCACGTCCAAGCCGTGACCCACGGCAGTGTCTGGGCCGCGGACCCAGGAGCGCCCGCAGAGGGGCCAGGGGCACCCCAGGGCGGCGCGACAGCCGGGTTTGGAGGGACAGCGGGAGGGGCAGGTTCACGAGCGCAGGACCCACAGGTGTAACCGGCCCTGGGGGGGCGGGGGGGGCAGGCGTCCCCTCCCCGCTCCCACACCCGGCTCTGCCCCAGCCCCCGGGCCTCCACGGCCCCCGGCCCGCCTTTGGGCTCGGTGCTGCCGCTTCCCGGGGCTTCCCCGGCCGTGGGCCAAACTCCTGCTGTTGCTGCAGCCGCTCCGGAGGAACGCCTGCCCTCCCGCTCACTTGGTGTGTGCACGCCGCCCACCCCCGCACGTCCACCCGCAGCCCAGAGAAGGATCTGTTGCTCCCGGGCGGGGTTCACACCGGGCAGCCGTGACCCCAGCAACACAGCACAATTAGCTGATGTGGAGCTCGTTCAAGAGAAAATGAAGCATGAAATATGCAAAAATAATGAGCCCTTCGCTGAAATTCTGGGAGCTGCCACAGGGTATGACCAGTGTGAACAGCAGAATCACAATTCCTGGGGAGGAAACCCATTAATAAGGACAATGGCAAAATCGTTATGTAAGCACCCTGGAACTCACTCAATAATTGATTCGGTCGATAAACATGGTATTAATCCTCCCGCAGTGTGTAACTTAAATGAGGCTTTTATTGAAATATTGGGTCTAGTTTCAGATTCTGCAGCCGAAGCAAGCGGGGACTTTGGCGGTGGTGGGGAGGCCGGCGCCGGACTGGGGCGGGATGACAGCTCATAGAGGAGACAGCCTTGCCTGGTGGCCTGGAGAAGACAGCTGCCATCAGAGCCCTCAACGTAACCAGTCCCAATGTCAGACTCACTGAGCTCAGATGTCTTGGGCCAAGCGTGTGCCAAGCTTCCAGATGGTTCTGAGAGGTCACAGCGTTAAGTCCTGCTCTTCCCAAACTGCCCGCAAGTCCCTGCCCCCCCAGGTGCCCGGACCTCCTCACGGGACGCAGAGAGACACTGAAAGTACAGGCGTTGGTGTCAAACTCGCGTCCAAATGTGGGCTCAGTCACCTGCCAGCCTTTGACCCTCCGTGGACAGAGGTTCCCTTTTTCATCTGTAAATAATAAAAGCACTTACTTTACAGGGGTTTTGAAGAATAAATAGGACAGTGTGTTGGGTGTTAAGTATTTGGCCCTGGGTCTAGCTCAGAATGGGGGCTGTCTAAGTGGGACCGACAATTTTCTATTTCTTTTTTTTTTTTAATGTTTATTCATTTTTGAGAGCGAGACAGAGTATAAGCAGGGGAGAGGCAGAGAGAGGGAGACACAGAATCCAAAGCAGGTTCCAGGCTCCGAGCTGTCAGCACAGAGCCCGACGCGGGGCTCGAACGCACATACTGTGAGATCATGACTTGAGCCGAAGTCGGATGCTTGACCGACAGAGCCCCCCAGGCACCCCAACAATTCTCTTTTCCTTTCATCAGGCCTGCCCCACCCCCGTCCCAGAGACCTGCCTCCTGTGCAGGCAGCCAGTACCTCTACACCGAAGTCAGTTTCTAGTGCGTTCCTAAGCATCAAGGCCTGGCTTCTGATACCGGGGTGGGGGGCATGGAGCCCCGGAATTGTTAAGCTCGTGAGACTCCATGCCCAGGGCATCCAGGTTACACTTCAAGATCCTTCCTGTGAGATTCTGCCCTTGTGTTGGCTACTGTTGAAGACTTTTCTGACGACCTCTGAGACCTGGGTTGAATTAGGGTTCTGAATTCCACAGCGAGGGATAGTAACATCAGGCTCACAAGCCGGCATCTCTGTGTCCCGCTGACCATGCCACTCGTCTTCTGGCCTAGGGCGTATCAGGGCCTCCTTGGTGACGCCGAGATCCCTGTTGTGACGTGACCAGTAGCCGGATTAAAGGTGAGCGCACTTCAGGAAACCCCAGTGCCTTCCTCGTTTTAAAGAGCCCTGAGAGAAAAGTCATCCCAGCTCAGCACTGGGATGGAAAGAAACCAATTATTAACCATGGCAGCTGAAATATAATGAGATTCTAATTGGCACCTTCCGTAAATGTTCCCTCCCTGATCAGATGCAGAGGAGGAGGTATCATTAGGAACAGAACTCCAGTTTTCTGCTTTTAAACTTGGTACTTTCCCCACTATAACCCTGCAACCATCATGTCAACTGGCATCACAACATCCACAAAACATCCGTCAGGGCTTCCTCTCCGCTCTGACCTCCACTGAGCTCTCTGATGCTCTCCCCTCTGTGTGTGTGTAAATAAAAGGTACAGGAACATCTTTGGAGGATGGTAATATTATCCCGCTTTACAGATGAGGAGACAGGAGGGTCACCTCAGGACACGCTGCCCGATGGCGCTGGGGCTGGGGGTCGCCCTGGCCTGTCCCGGCTGCCTCTGCAGCTGCCTGACAGCTGTCTGGGAGACTGTAGTTTATCAGCCCTCACTGTCAGGCACTTCACTTCTTTGGGGTTTTTTTTTTTTACTCTCACACCTGCCTTACACTGTTCACATAGAAGACCTGCTTCAGATCAGCGATTTTCGCCCATTTTGTTTACTTCTGTACGTCCAGTGCCTAGAACGGACTAGCTCGAGTGGGCTCAGTAAAGATTGCTTGACCAGATGGAAGGAAGGAAGGGGGATGGGAAGGGAGAAGGAAGGGAGGGTGGACGGACGGAAGAACGGACGCACGAGTGGATGGGTAGGTGTGGGAGGTCTCTCACACGACACCCCGAGGTCCCCGGCCCCTGCCGCTGGTGACCACAGTTCAGGACAAAGGTTCTCGATGTCGGCTGCATATTAGACTCTCCTGGAGACCTTGTGAAGAATACCGGTGCCCGAATTCCACCAGCAGACACTCCGGTCCAGCCGGCCTGCGGTGTGGCCTAGGAGTCGAGACATTTAACTCGAATGTGCACCAGCACAGGTCACTGGTTCAGGCACTCTGGGGCCACCCGCGTCAGAGCTGCAGAAGGAACTTGTTAACAATATATCGTGTCCCCCCCACCAAGACTTCCCAATCAACGGGAGCCACTTGTGTTGATTTACGCCCAAGGGAAGTATCTTTCCTCCCGCACTTACACCAAATTTAAAGGTAGGTGGTTTTCCTTGCAGTGAGCACCAAGGGTTATTTTTGGTTCTGTAATGAGGAGAATGAGGGTTTCCTAGTAGACTCCCCACTCGGCCCCGAGTCTTTGCCTGTTATTCCAAATCCAATTTCAAGTTCAGCAAATGCCCTTGGGGCAAAAATCCAAAGACTAGCAGGGATGCCTGCTTTCACTAGGCTTTTGACCTCAGTGTTCTTTTCTTTCCAACATATTAATGCATTTAAGGGAGAAAAAAATGATACTTCATCCAGCACCGTTTCAGAGGGAAGGGTGGTCACAGTACGTGGTGTGCACAGGTCTGAGCTCTGTGCTTTCTACCTATTGGAATTTGAGTTTCCGCTATAACCTAATACATGTCGGTTTATGTGACTGTGTCGTGCTGATTGTAGATCAACCTTTCCTGCACTTTTTCACCCATCAGACTTTGCATCCCGGATTTTGAAGCCACAGTCTCGGGTCACAAGGTTGCTGACTGCTGGTGCTCGCCCGTGGATCACGCCTCCTGGCAACGTCCGCCGCCCCTTGATCCCTTTCGTACTTTCTGCCATGAAATCCGTGGGATTATAGTCCCTGGTGGTGTAATCCCGGCGGCGGGTGGTGGCAGCCGGCACAGCATGCCGTGTAGACGGGTCCATCACTATGCCATAAACCTGACACTCTGAATGGTGTGTGTCGACTACGCTCCATTCTTTTAAAAAATTACTTAAAAAAAAAAAAAGATGAACTGAATACATATATTCCCAACCACGAGAGGGAGAGAGTCACCCAGTATGATTTCTTTTTTTTTTTTTTTAAATGTTTTATTTATTTCTAGGAGAGAGAGAGAGAGAGACAGCGTGAGCAGGGGAGGGTCAGAGAGAGAGGGAGTCATAGACCGAAACAGGCTCCAGGCTCTGAGCTGGCAGTCAGCACAGAGCCCGAAGCGGGGCTCGAACCCACGAACCGCGATATCATGACCCAAGCGAAAGTCGGACGCTTAACCGACTAAGCCACCCAGGCGCCCCAACCCCAGTATGATTTCTGATCTGAATTCGGGGGACAGATGTCTCTTCAATCGCTGTGCAGTCACTGATTCGCCGGGCAGGCGTCGGTTCAAAGACGACTGATTTTAATTCTGCTGAAGTGCTGGTCGTTCTTCAAACGACATAAAAACAAGGCTCATTCTGGGAAGGCAGAAGTGGAGCGACGACACGCAGATGGGGTCGGAGAGGTCAGTGCTGAGTCCTGGCCCATCTGAAACCACCCCTGCCTTTCCCGTGGGGGCACTCGAGGCCGCGGGTTTAGTGCCTGAAGCTGCTGTCGCTCAGAGCTCGGGGCTCGCGGCCGCCTATATTCTTGCTTCCGTGTCCCCCCGACTTGCTGTTTCACACACAATCTGCTTCCTGATTTCTGTTTTGATCTCTTGCTCCCTCGGAAAGGTTCTCGGGTTCCTTCTGTTCACCCGCGGCGATCCGAAATGTCTGCATGGTCGTCTGGGGCTCTGGGCGTTTCTCACCTCACACGCTTGGCCCCTGGACGTCTTCCAACAACAGTGACCCTAAGATACTGACCCCCGACCTTAACCTCTGTGGAATGGCCGCGCTAACACTGTCCGCGACCCCGGCGAGGGACCGTCACACTCCTCACACAGACGAGGAGGCAGAGCCGCCTTCCTCAGACTAGCCCTTCCTCAGCCCTGGGAATCATTTCACTACCACTTCTCTGAGAACTGCCCGCATGTCATTCTCTGTCCAGTCCTGATGTCACCTGCCGGGATCCGGAGGTCCCCCCGCGGGCACGGGGCCGGGAGACCCCGCAGCTGCACCCCTGAGACCCCCTCCCCCACCTCCCCTGCGCCCCTCCTGGCCCCGGACCCACCTGCGGGGGCCCTGCTGCTCAACCTCACACGGCCTCGCCGTCGCTCCGCCGACCCCCCCCCCCGCCCGCTGCACCCCCCGCTGCCCTCCCCGCCCCGTCAGCCCCCCCCCACCGCCCGCTGCCCCGGGCCCCCCGCCCCGTCAGCCCTGGCGCCCCCCGCTGCCCCGCCCGCTGCCCCCCCGCCCCGTCAGCGCCTCCCCTGCCCGCTGCCCGGCCCGCTGCCCCCCATCAGCCCCGCCCCCCCGCCCGCTGCCCCCCCCCCGCCCGCTGTGGCCGTGGGGCCGCACGCGCTGCTGGCTTTGGCTCTGCTCCCCCCACTCCCCGCTTCTGAAGCTTCTTCAAACCGCATCTGGTCGGAGCTGCTTTGCGGCGCCACGGCCTTGTCGCCGTGTCTCTTCGGCCACGTCTGGGGACGCGGAGCAGGAAAGCAGGTGCTGGGCTGTGCGTGCGCCCCGCCCCTGCTGCAGCCACGGTGGGGGCTCGCCGAGGGCGCGGGTGGCCCCCAGGCGGAGGCGACCCGGCCGCAGGGCCCCCGGGGGACCAGGCACCGCGGGCTGCAGGCCGCTCGGGAATCAAGAGCCTCTAATGCGACCCCATCAAGGCCTCAGCTGCAGAGGGGAAGACCCCTCCCGCCAGCCCCCTGCCCTGTCCTGCTGACGAACCCCTCTGCGTCTGGACTGTAACCTTCTGAGGGAAAAGACCCGATTGACTCCGCCAGTCCTGTCATTGCTGACGCTGTGACACCTCGGCGACCCCCACCGGCCGTGGACCGACCACCCCGAGGTCAGAGCTCCCGCAGGCCGCCCAGCGGGGACCTCGTGAAGGGGGTCGGGGGTCCCCACTTGCAGCCCCCCACCCGGACTGTGGTTGTGTCCGGCACTGACCCGCCCTGCCCACCACCATCTCCAGGGCCACCCAGACGGAAGCTTCCGGGGCCTGTGGGCGGGACGGCACGCTCACCACACAGCCCCTGGCCTTCGACAGACCACGGCTCAGGAAGGAGGGGGTGTCCCCTGGCAAGTCAGCACCTCCACACCCAGACCCCCGCTCCGGGGTGAGGACTCACATGCCGTAAGGGCAGGTTTAGGGTCAGAAACCCCAGGGGCACCTCCCCCACCCCCCAGGGAGGACATCCTGATGCTTCTGAAAGTGCACACGATGGAAGGGCTGTCTGGGCGACACTGCTGCCCCTTCCCTGGGAACCACCCCCCCCACGGCGGCAAGGCCCCCTCAGCCTGGAGGGACGCCCCCCTGCCGTCGGCCACTGATGACCGACTCACTCGGGGGGGGCCTCCCCCAGTGCGACCCAAGCTGGGCCCTCCCGCGAGTCAGATGCTGGAAGGATCCGTGCTCAGGACGCTCGTGCCTCAGCCTCCCCTTCGCCCCAGCCCCCCACTCGAGCCTCCTCCCGGCCGGTGTTGGCCTCTGGCCACAGGCAGATGGCCTCCCTCCCACGGCTGGGGTCCCAGCCCGCCTCCTCCCCTGCACTGGGGGCAGCTGGCTCCCGGAGCCCGCACGCGGCAGGTGTGCCCTGGGCTGCTGCTCCCCCAGGGGACCCAGTGCCCGCCCGCGACGTGGAGGAGCCCAGCGGGGGCAGGCGCAGCTGCCACCCCATCTCTGCAAAGAACGTCTCTTGGGGTTCTGAGCAGCCGGCCTGAACCCCAAGAGGACCTGAGGGTGTGGGGGTGGCGGGGAGCCCCCACACCAGGGTGTCACCCACACCTGCAGACCGGCCCCCACTGCAACCCCTGGGAACTCCTCTCGCGCAAGGCTGTACCCACGGCCCCTCGCGGGCTGGGGTCCCCGCCAGCGCTGCCCACCGCAGGCAGCACGGGCACCCAGGAGCGTTCAGAGGATGGATCCGCCCCGCCGCCCCGCTCACAACTCACCCGCACCCCGATGGAGATGGAGGCCCGCTGCTGGGTGTGCCCTCCCCCCAGCGCCAGGCTGCACCCGTGGGGAAGACGGTCTGCTTCTCCCCCAAACTGTTCCCAAGTTCCCTCCAGCCTCCATTCAAACCCTGCCCCCGGGGAGACTACGACTTTATTTCTTCAGAGCCGGGCGCTCCGCACCGTGGAGACTGGGGGGTTCTAATTACATATTGCGTATCGAGGCCATTACTAACCAAGGCGCCCCTGAAAATATCAAACCCGCCATGAGACATCTCTGAGCTCCTCTCCCGCTGACCCCGGCGCGCATCGGCGTTGTGCTGACCTTTTCCGCAGCCGAATTATAAATGTCACAACTGCCTGGCTCCATCCTTCAATTACTGTCACCTTGAAAGGGGAGCACGCCGGAGGCCTCACACTTAAGTATTTTCAATCGCAGATCTATGTCGAACACGCCGGCTCCTTGAGAGAGGAGTGTCGGCTTCTGAGAAGCCTGGGGGGCGGGGGGGGGGGGGGGCC
>NW_024081124.1:715424-729682 GCF_003009895.1 Hyaena hyaena
GGGGGGGGGGGGGGGGGGGGGGGACCGCAGGTCCTGAGCCTGGCGCCGAGACCGAGAAGCCAGCTGCTTAGAAGATGGTTCGGGGCCTGATCACAACCCCCGTCTGGCCTCCCCTGTGCCAACAAACTAAAGATTTAATTCTTTGCCCACTGCTGTTTCCGGAAGCAGGCGGGACAGAGGCCTCCGCTGCATGTCTCCTAAATGCGGATAATCCTAGATCAGTTTCCGTGTGTCCGTGTAGATCGCTAAGGCGTGCTTTTATTCTGCGGCTTTAAGAAAGAAAACACCAAGCTGTCCCTCCTGGTCATACTTCCGCTCTTCAAAGTATCCAGTCAACACCGAAGCAGGACGGGGTGAGTCCCGCAAACTGGGGAGCGCAGTTGCTCAGTTCTGGGCTGATGTGAGCCTGCGGCGGTATTTATAGCGGGAACATATCGAACTAGCATCTTCACGTTACACTGTGATTTCTTCCTCTCTGTCTCCTGCAACCTAGATGTGCAGCGCTGTCTTTTCTTCCCTTCTGCGCTAAATTAACAAGGTTTATTATTGGATTTTAGTTTTCACCCAACCTGGGCAATCAATAGTCCGTCTCTGCTTTTAACGGAACACCCTGGGTCTGGCTTGAGCTGAGACGTGTGGCCCCTCACGGAGCGGAGAGATATCAATCCAGCCGGCTTCACGATGCGCCCTCCCGGTCCCTCCCCCGGATGTTAGAACCCGGCCCTCCCTCCGAGCAGGGGTGGGGGCGGGGAACGCCCCAGACTGCTGGCGAGAGCAGCAAACCTCTGTGTCACCAGTGGGCCGTCACTGCCCCCGAGGGGGCGTGGGGGGCACTCTGGACACACTTTGCCAGTAGAGGTTGTACGCGGGTCCCCTCCCAAACAGCTTGGGAGCCAGGCCGGGTCCATCCCTGGAGTCCAGCACGGCCGGGACTTGGCCGCTCGGCGGTCCTGTGCCTTCCTCCTGGAGGCAGGAGCAGCTCTGGACACCCCCACACTGCCCCACCCCCGCGGGGCGCCCCTCTCCCACACAGCCTTCACTCCTGCTCCCCAGGCTCCCCATCTCAGGAAACAGGACCTGGGCTCCTGGGGCGCCACCTTGACGCCCCCTCCTCGTGCCGGCTGCAAAGAGGTCCCGTCGCTGCTACTTTGGAAAGTGCAAGAATCCAGCCACCCTGGTCCTGGTCGGGGCCACCTGGCACTCGGCCCTTTGCAAGGGCCTCGGGTCCCCCCTCACCTTCGCGCTGCCTTCATCAGAGCAGCCGCGGGTGCCTTCAGACCCCCGCTGGTTCCTGCAGGCCGCGCACCTGCCCCCCATCCCTGGTGCGCCCCCACCCCTGGGGTCCCTGGCAGACCCCCCCCACCCCGCCTTTTCTCCAGAGCCCATCCCATCACGCCCAGCACCCTGACTGTCTCTCCCCGCAGGGCAGGGTTGCGTAGAGGCTGCCGGGGCAGGGCTGTGTCAGACTCTGGGCTCACTCTCCTCTCCTTTCTATTTTCTTTTTTTTTAATTTTTTTAACGTTTATTTATTTTTGAGAGACAGAGAAACAGACCGTGAGCAGGGGAGAGGCAGAGAGAGAAGACACAGGATCCGAGGCAGCTCCAGGCTCCAAGCCGTCAGCACAGAGCCCGACGCGGGGCTCGAACCCACCAACCGTGAGATCATGACCTGAGCGGAAGTCGGACGCTTAAGTGACTGAGCCCCCCAGGCGCCCCTCTCCTTTCTATTTGCATTTGTTCCAACATTCTATTGTGAAAACTTCAAACACAAGGAAAGTTGAAAGAGTTGTGCAAGGAGGGCTCACGTGTGTGCACATGCGTGGCTGCGTGTGTGTGTGTGTGTGTGTGTGTGTGTGTGTGTGTGTGTGTGTTGTTGGGAGCTGGGCTTAGAAATACAGCTTGGCAGGTGTGCCTGGCCGGCTCAGTGGGTGGAGCACACAACTCTTGATCTTGAGGTTGCAAGTTCAAGCCCCACATTGGGCGTAGAGATGATTTGAAAAAATAAAATCTTAAAAAAACCCAAAAGTACAGCTTTGCAGCTTTCAGGGACTGCGCCAGATTTTATCTTCGCTAACCGCGGCCACGAAGAACAGAACAGAGAGGCACTCTGGAGGGAGGTGCGGCCGGAGCACAGCCGCCTTCCCCGGGGGCTGTGACCAGAGTGCAGTGATCGAGGTCTGGGAAAACCGCATCCCATTACATTGATGCTGTTAATTTGAACTTTATTGATTTCCTAGTTTGCCGTTCTATAATTTGTCCATTTGTTTTCCTTTTATAGTGAAATGCGAGCCATAAATAGAGGGTTTTATTTCTGCCTTCATGTTGGTACATATTCAAGCCACATTCTAATGGGAATCACTTGAATCAACGGGAGTGGGGGAGGGGTCTTTGAAAATAGTTTCATGTTAAAGAGAGATTCCCAGCGTGGCTTGGGTTTGAGAATCTGTTTTATTTGGCGTTAGATTTTCAGCCAAGATCACGGTCCCCAAGCCCTCCAGCCACAGGCGACTTCTTCACGTGACACCTGTGTGACTTCCTTGGTGGCTGCCGCCCTCCCCCAGCCCGGGCAGCTCAGAGCTTTGCAAAGGGACACGCTGCATGCTGGGGGGTGAGGGGTGTTACTCCCCGAACCCACAGAAACATGCCCAGTTACAAATGAATGGGATGGGACACGGCCATCACCGAGGTCCCCTGGTCTGGGAGCGCCCGGGCTGTGAAATGTCGCAGGACAGGCCCTCGGTGCTGAGAAGGCGCCCCAGACGACCGGTCCTGAGCCAGCACGGCCTTGCGGGGCACGGTTTTCTCTCCCTCCCACAGCAGGAAGACGCCCGGGCACCGAGCGAAGGGATTCACACCCCCGGAGAGAGGCCGGCTCAAGAGCCAACCCCCCACAGCACGTTGCCTTCCCCGCTGCCAGACGGCGCCTTCCCACCGGCCGGGAGGGCGCAGTGAAAGCCACCAGGGAAGACACAGTCACCTACACGGCTGTGACCGCAGGCCCACGACGTCTGGGAAGGTTCAATGCCATAAAGTGTCGCCAGGAACCTCCTCCCCACACACCTTCCTCTTGAGCCTGGGGTCTGGCGTCTGCCTGTCCTCTCGCACTGGCTGAGATGTTGCCTCCTCCAGGAAGCCTTCCCTGACCCAAGCAAAGACAGAAACTCGTGCCCCTCCTCCATGCCCCAAGCACACTGCGTGCGCCCTACTCAGCAGTCACCACACAACCACACACGGTGGTGCCATGTGGTGTGAGCGTCTGTCCCCCCACCAGACACCAGCCCAGGGCAGGGTCTTGGCTCCTCAATATCCCGCAGGCCCAGCAAAATGTGGGGGTACATCCGGGTCCTCAGCTGGTGCTCTTGAATGGCTGGACGCACAAGCTTCGGGAGAAACACATGGAGAACGAGCGACCCTTGGTGGCAGCTGTCCCCCCCCCCCCCGGCTCTCTGGCGCCCATCTGCTGGGCACATCGGCCTTGAGCTGTGCCCCTGGGCAGCCGTCTCCCCAGGGCCCCAGGGCCCCAGGCCCGGAGCAGCCTCACTCCCAGTGAGCAGACCCCGTCCCAGACCCCAGGTCGTCCCCGCGGGCCTGAGCCAGGACCCAGAGCAAACCGCCAGCGGCCACCGCCCAGCCGCGGGCGCTCGCGGGTCCGGGAAGGCGGGGGCCGGCGCGGAGGGGCCCTGGCGCCCAGGCCCCGGCCAGGGGCAGCCGCGTCCGAGAAGGACCGACAGGTCCCCCCCTCATCACTGGCCACGTGGCCCCCAGCTTCTCAGGGATGCGGCCCGAACCGGTTCCCTCCGCTCCGCTCACGGGGGCAACATCCGGCCTCCCGCCCGCTGTCCCGGATCCAGGCCCCGGCGGGTGCCACGCCCGCGGAAAGTGTCACGCCTCGGGCAGATGCCACGCCCCCAGCTGGCGCCACGCCCCCTGTCAGGTGCCACGCCCCCCGCAAGTGTCACGCCCCCGGCAGATGCCACGCCCCTGTCAGGTGCCACGCCCCCGCAGGCGCCACGCCCCCCGCAAGTGTCACGCCCCCGGCAGATGCCACGCCCCCTGTCAGGTGCCCTGACCCCGGGAAGTGTCACACCCCGGGGGCGTTTCACGGTGAGATCTGAGAGTTCCTCCCCCCCCCCCCCCCCCCCCCCCCCCCCCCCCCCCCCCCCCCCCCCCCCCCCCCCCCCCCCCCCCGTCCGCCCCTGCGCCTTCCCAGGCCGCCGGAGCCCCACGGATGAGTCTGTCCGCCGGGGGCAGGTGGGGCCGGCTGGGGCGTGGCCTCCCCGCGGCTCCCCCGCCCCGCGGCTCCCCGGCCCCGCCCCCTGTGACGGCCGCGCAGCCTCCGTTGGGACCACGCGGTTCCGTCTGCCTCGCGTCCGCCCGGAAAATGAGCCACCGTTTGAGGCGCGGGGGAAGGTGCTCCCTCCGCCGCGGCTCCGGGGAGGCTGCGCCCCGTGTCCGGCCTCCCAGGCCGCCTGGAGGACGGGCCCCGGGTCCCCGACGGTCGCGCGGGTCCCCCGCAGTGGAGACTCCTCTCGTGACGGCAGCAGCTGTCGGGTTAATAACCCAGGAAACATCATCAAATCCTCCCCATTTCCCAGGAGCAGGTGGAGGAGTTGCAGACAGGCGCGAGCATATGGGGACACATACGGGGCCCCGCGGCTCCGGAGCGGGGGGCCGGGCCACGCGGCCGGGGCGCATTGGGGGGGGGGCGCGGCCGGGGGGGCGGGTGGGAGGGGCGACCGGGCCGCAAGCCGGAAAGGCGGCCGCCCACGGCGGGTCTGCTGAAGGCCAAGGGCGGCTGGTGTCACGGCCCTGGGCCCCACTTGGCTGCCTCGGTGACTGCGGGGGCGCCCCGTCGGCCGGCGGAGGATGACGCACCCATGCAGTGCGCGCGCGCGCACACACACACACACACACACACACGCACGCGCGTGCACACGAGCACACACGCGCGCGCAGCCTCGTCGGGTCGCAGCGCAGCCCGCACGCAAAGCCAGGCTCCTAACACGCAGCCCGGCGTGGAGAGGCAGGGACCCGGGGACCCGGCTGGCGCGGGAGCAGCTGCCCGTCAGCCGTGGCAGGACACGCACAAGCCACGTCAGTGAGTAAACACGGATGCACCGCGTTGGCAGGAAGGCCGAATGTTACGCAGTGGTTAACACAGCCTACGGAGGACGCCCTGGGGCGGAAACGTTCCCGGGGGGGGGGGGGGGGCGGTTCGACTGCTCTTCCCGGCAAGTCGTTCTCTGCTCCCACGCCGGGGTCGTGCCCGGGGGCGACCTGCGCCCCAAGACAGACGCGAGAAGCGCGGGTCCCCCTGCCCCACCGCGGACGGCGGCTCGCAGGTGGGCTTCGTTACGGTGACGTCATGCTGGAGCCGGGTGGGCCCCGGCCAGGAAGACCCGTGTCCTTACAACACGAGCCCGAGTGGACACGGAGCCGCGGGGAGAAGCCCGGGCCGCCGAGGACGCCCGCCACTGCCGGTGGCACCGGGCGCGGGGACACACACAGACGGGCTTGAGGTGCGCGAGGGACGCGCGCCTGCGTCACCCTAGCCGGGACCGCTGCGGCCCACACTGTGGGACAGTGACCTCCCTGGATTCCGAGCCACTTTGACTGTGGGACTTGTCACAGCCCCAGGACCCCACGCGCGTGGTTTACACCAGGGGCCTGCGGGCCCCAGTGGGCTTTTCTCCAGGCCTCCGATCGGGAACGGTCTCTGGGTTTACATTCGTGGGCACACAGGACGGAGGGAGGGGGCGGAAAGGGGGAAAGAGAGGAGGTCGCACGGGCACATGTGTCCCACGAGGCCTGGTCTCTGACACCTTAAGGAGAGAGAGAGAGAGAAGGAAGAGAAGAAAGCTTGCCGACTCTTGGTTTAGTACAATCCTGGTGAAAATTCCCAACAGACAAACTTAGGAGAAGAAATTGGACAAATCTTCACATATGAAAGCTGTGGGTAAAAGGTGCAAGGAGGGGTGTGGTACATGCGACACTTAACGACATAAAGTATGATGGGGGCGCCTGGGGGCTCAGTCCGTTAAACAGCCGACTTCGGCTCAGGTCATGATCTCACGGTTCGTGGGTTCGAGCCCCGCGTCGGGCTCTGTGCTGCCAGCTCAGAGCCTGGAGCTGCTTCAGATTCCGTGTCTCCCTCTCTCACTGCCCCTCCCCTGCTCATGCTCTGTCTCTCTCTGTCTCTCAAAAATAAATAAACATAAAAAATTCTTTAATACAATAAAGCACTTGTTGCTGTCTTTGTTAGAAATCTAATTAATTTTTAAATAGCATTTTTATTAAGATGGATATTTTTTTGTTAGTGCTGTGGTTACAAGAGAACATAATTTTCAGTGATCTGCCCTCAACATATTTTCTCCTGTAAGTTATATCATGCTTACTGCATGATTTTACGGAACACAATATTTCTTGGCATTTTATATGACATGTATATACACATACATATCACATTATCTCACAACAGCTCCCATAGCATAATCAATATCTTCACACACACACAAAATTAACCAACCACTCAACTCACAGCAGTACGGACACAGGGAAAAAACAGAGATACTCACAAAAATTTATGCACAAGGTTGCTCATCAAGGACTTATTTAGAAAACTAAACCATGGAAAATATTATCCAAATGCATAATTGATTGAATGCCGAAATTGTATCTATACAATGGAATGTATGAGCCACTAGACATAGTCTTTGCAAAGGATGCTCAGCGCAATGAAAATTTTTCATAACGGTTCATTAACTGGGGGGGAAATGCAGTCTATGAAATAATGCTAATTTCATAATATACATTATTAAATTGTGTGCTCATTGTTTCTATGTGGCAAATATATAAATACGAGCAGCAAGTATAGATAATAGTCCTAAGTGATCGGACGGGGCTGAGGACAAGCACCAGCCGGCTTCTCACGCGTCGCATTTTCCAGGATTCCCGCAGTGAACAAGTATCACCGTTATAAATAAAAGAAGACTGGACAGTATTTTTAAAGCAAATAAAAACCTAATGGATTTTTTATGATACCGAAAGGAAAGGACAAAGGAAGGCAGGGAAGGGGAGAGACGAGGCCACCCCAGGGTCGAATCCTGGCTCCTTGTGCAGCGACCCGGAGGTGGGGGGGAGGGGGTCTCTTCACCCAGCCCGTGGAGACCCTCAACTCCTAGACCCCATCTGCCCAACCTCTCCCCAGGCCAGCGATGCCTCATTCTCGGGCGCTGTCCCTTCGGGCCCCCACCCCCCCACGTAGGAGGGGCTCCTGGCCAGAGACCCCTCGCTCATCAGGTTCTGGGCCCTTGGGTCCAGCCCTCGATCGGCTTCCACCCAAGGCCAGGGCTGCCCCTGCACACCCGTCCCCTGGAATCAGGCGATCAGAGCCAGGCCCCATACGGTGCCAGGGGAGGACGGCCCCCAGCCCATCCCCACTGCGCACCCTGCCCTGGAGGAGCGAGAGCTTCTCTGTAATCTGGGCCCAGGGGCACAACAAAGCACAACACTGCCGACCTGAGCGAGCCCTGAGGCCAGAGGGCCGGTAGCTCTGTGGGCGCGTCCACGGGGAAGGGCTACGCCGCGCCCCACACCCCTGCCTGGGCACTACACGGGGGGGGGGGGGGGGGGCAGAAAAGAGGAACTTTAAACCGACAAAGGCGATGGCTGTTTCGGTAAGAAATTAACAGGACTTTGCAGAAAGTAACCAGGTGGGGGAGGGGCGGCCTCGGTGGCCCCTGGAAGGCCCCTCCCCCGAGCAACTACCAACGGACTGGATAGGAAAGTTGTGAAAACGCCCCTGAGCGCATTAACGAGCCGGCACCAACGTGAGACATCCGCAAAGCCCTGGAACCGAGCGAAACAGGGAGTCTGCAGGGAACGGGGGCCCAAGGCGGGCCCTCCCCGGGACGAGAGGCTGCTTGCTGAAGGCCGCCCGCGGTGACGCCCCGTGTGCCGTGAACCCCGTCCGTGGGCCTGGAAGGCGTCCCTAACCTGGGCACAGCCAGCAAACTCCTCAGGCCTGAAGAGGAAACTTCCTGGAAACACCAGCCACTTCCGCCGCCACCTTGAAGATCCAAAATGACTCCGCCTGTGAGTCTCAGACAACCTCACGCCGTCGGGCTTCTGGCCTCGCAGAGGCAAACAGGAATCCCCTCCCGAGAAGCCGAACCCCAGGCGAGCCCTCAAGGAGCCCCGCAAATACTTGCTGCTGGATGGGGGTGGGCGGTGTGGAGGGGGGTCAGTGTGCACAGGACCCCAGCCTGGAGCTCGCCTGCGGTCAGCGCGCCAGGTCACAATGTTCAAAAAGGTACAGAGAAAAGCGCCAGAGTAATTCGTGCCAAGAAGGCGCCTGGGCGGCTCAGTCGGTTGAGCGACCGGCTTCGGCTCAGGTCATGATCTCACGGTTTGTGGGTTCGAGCCCCGCGTTGGGCTCTGTGCTGACAGCTCGACGCCTGGAAATTCTGTCTCCTTCTCTCTCGGCCCCTCCCCAGCTCACTCTGTCTCCCTCCCAAAAATAAATAAACATGAAAATTTTTAAAAAATAAATCAGACACGTAGACGTTCTGTGGCTACTCTAACGTTCGGCCACGACTGGAGCCACCGAGGGCCCCCACCCGGGCCATGTTGGCCACTCACCTGTCGCGTGGCCGAGCTTCTGAGCGCCGGGTGGACACAGCAGGGGCGCCCGTGGGCAGGGGGAGCCGAGCGGAGCCCCGGAGGACGGGCTTCACCGCGGCCCTGCCCGCCGCACCCCTGCGCCTGTGGCGGGAACCATCCACCCCGGCGCTTCCGGCACAACCTGCTCCCAGGGACTGGGCCAAACACGGACTCAGGCAGGACCAGTCCGGTCTCTCCCACACGCACCTGCCGGACTGCGTCCAGGGGGCCCACGGGCTTTGAATTTCAGACGAAAACCAAGTAACTTTTTTTTTAACTGTAAGCCACAGCTCTCCACCCAGAGGCAGGGTCTTGCCCCCAGCCATGCCCTGCCGCCAGGGGCCGGGGGATGGGGGTCTTTGCCGTGGCTCTGGACTGGCCCTGCTATCGGCTAGCAGGACGCCCGGGTGCCTGTGCCCGTCCCCCGAGACCTTAGCAGCTGCACAGCGACCCCCCGGGGACACTGGAGGAAGGAGCCGTGGGCACCCCCTTCCCCCAAATGGGGGACACGGTCGCAGCGGGGACACAGCGGTGCTGCTGAGGCCCGAGGTGGGAGGCCAGCCCGGTTCAGGGACTGGGGCGTTCCTTCCGGCCAGCACCGGGGCCTCCAGAGCAACCCTGGCTGCCCATCGGGGCACTCTCACCCCCCCACCCCACCCCCGCCCCTCTGCCCACCCGCCCACAGTCCACACTGCTCCCAACTTCTCTGTCCTTCGGCCGCAGGGGACGTGCAGGGTCCGGACCCAGCCCTCTGAGTCCCCCTGCGTGGTGCCTGGCGGGCGCCTCTGCCTCCGCGCCCCGGTGACCTCACCTGTGAGCAGGACATCACAATTCCCACCTCACAGGGCCACGGGATGCACTCACAATAATGTGACAAGGAGCCCCTCGCGGGGTGCTCAGCACAGAGCGGGGCTCGAGAATCCGCATCTTTGATTGTGCTTACCACACACTTCTCGTCTCCCAAGGCCCAGCTGCAGCCCGCCTCCTCCAGGAAGCATTCCCTGACTAACCAGCCCACCCGGCACATCCACGTCTCCCTCCCTTCCTGGCTCTGAGGTCGTGCAGCCTGCCGCGTGGGGGCGACACCTGACCCTCTCCACGGGGTGTCCTCTCTTGACTGCACAGAAAATTCTCTGAGGGCAGAGACTGGGACCGGACCCAGGCCTCACCCTCGGTGCCGGGCCGGGCACACAGGAGGCGCTCTGGCAGGCAGTTCACCTAGCTCTGGAAGCTTGGCTTTTACGCGGAAGGCAAGGAGCCAGGGAGCTGGGGGGGGGGGTGGCTCTGGAGGGGGCGATGGGGGAAGGGGCGCCGGTCGAGGCTCGAGCAGCAGCTGCCCCAGATTCCCGGCCCGTTGCCTGCCTCCCTTCCCGGCTGCATCGTGATGGATGTGCCGGGGGCTGCGCATTATTAATCACCTTAAAAGCAAACATTCATCTTAGGGGAGGATTTTTACTTTACTCCTCTAATAATGGATTAACGCACCTGGGTATTAATGGGCCAGATAATTTATGTTTTGCTTAAGCAGAAAAAACAAACCACCAAGCCCTCACGGCAACAGCACTTTGCACGGATTGAGGGATCCGCCGAATCGATCGCCGGAACTAAAATGCTCCCACGCCCACTCACCTGCTGACACGCGGCGGCCTGCAGCGTGGTTTCGGCACACAAACAATGACCCCCTCTCACCAGCCGGTTCCCCCGATGGGGGCGATGAAGCCCACGCCCCTGCGCATCCCGGCCACAGACCGTGACCTCAGCCCGAACAAATCAGTCCTGGGAGCAGGCGCCGCAGGAGACAGCAGAAGGGCCCAGGCCACGCTCCCCTCGGGGCTCCTGTCTCCTGGCAGGGATCTTGGGGACAGAGAAGGCTTCCTCGGTGGAAAAGCCAGAGGGAACCCTTTCCCCTTGACCCTCCGGCTTGCACACCGTGCCGCATCGGCCGTGGTGGGTTCTCTCGGATCCCAGCCTGGGGCCGAAGCTCAGTAGCGCGCCAGGCCACAGAGAGGGGACGGGAGAGCTGACATTTGTCCCCGCGTGGTGCTACTCAGGGTGTGACCGCCATCAATCCCCCACCGCCCTGTGGGCTTCGGCTCCCCACTGAAGAACAAATGCTTCGTTTTGGTAACTCCAGATTCTTCTGTGGGTGTTTAACCACTGCTGGGCTCCAGTAGTCAGACAGGACAGGAGCCCCGAGGTCGGAGCTGAGCGTCAGAAGGAACGTGCACGCTGGCTGCCCTCACGCACCGCCCACCGACCACGCCGGGTACAAGGCAGTCAGGGGCCTCACGTAAGGCACCAGGGCAGACTCCGGCTCACCAAGCACACTCAGCTCTAAAGGAAGGGTCACTAGCCGTACTTAGTCACAGGCCATCTCCTGTGCCCCGACGAAAGCCTGCCCCTCTCCTCCGGCTCCCCAGGCAGGACAGACACTCCAGACTGACCCTTAAACAAGTCGAGCGATCTTCCTCTGCTGGTTTAGACAGTCTCTAAGTGTGAGATACGTGGGTCCTGAATTAGAGCGTCACCCCAAAGCGTGGTTCCTTGAGAGAAGACCGTCGTCCACCAACCGCGCACCCCCCGCCCCAGCACAGAGCGTGTCCTCCGAGCCCATCGTCCTCTCTTCATACCCGAAGAATAATAGAGAAGATGCGAAGGAGGCCACGCACGGCATCGAGAGGTCACCCCACCAACAGTTCACATTCTTCTCGGGAACGCAAGGAGTCGTCACCAGGACAGGCCATTTGTTTGCCCATAAGGCGTGTCTCAAAACATGTAAAAAGACTGAAATCATACAAGTTATAGTCTCTAATATAGTGGAATTAAATGTAAAATTAACAGAGGTACGCCATCTAAAAAATCACCAAATATCAGAAAATCAAGCAAAACACTGTTTTTTTAACTTTTTAAATGTTTACTTTATTTTTGAGATAGAGACCGGGCATGAGCGGGGGAAGAGTAGAGGGAGAGGGAGACATAGGATCCGAAGCAGCTCCAGGCTCTGAGCTGTCAGCACAGAGCCCGATGTGGGGCTCGAACTCACAAACTGCAAGATCATGACCTGAGCCAAAGTCGGTGCTTAACCAACTGAGTCACCCAGGCGCCCCAAAACACTTTTAAATAAGCCATGGATCAGTGAAAAAAAATAAAAAATAGGGAATTCGGAAATATTTCGAACTGAATGATAATGAAAGCAAAACCTCAAAGTTGTAGGCGACAGCTAACATAGGGGTTAAAAGAAAAGCTAGAGCTTTAGATGCCTGTATTAATAAAGAAAAAAGACACGAAATCAATGGTCTCAGCTTCCACCTGTAGATGCAAAAAAGAAAAGGAAATAAAATTCAGGGAAAGCAGGAGACAGGAAACAAGAAGAAGATAGAAAATCAATGATATAAAAATTGGACAAACAATAATGAAAACCAGCAAAGTCAAAGTTATCTCTTCGGAAAGACTAATAAAATTGATAGCCTCTCTGAGGAGATTAATCAAGGAAAAAGGAGTGGGGTGCCTGGGTGGCTCAGTAGGTTAAGCGTCCAACTCTCGATGTCAGCCCAGGTCACGATCCCAGCGTCGTGGGATTGAGTCCCACGTTGGGGTCTGCACTGACCTTGGAGCCTCCTTGGAATTCTCTCTCCCTCTCTCTTTGCCCCTCTCCCCCGACCCTCTTTGCCTTTCTAAAACAAAAGAGAGGGAGGAAGGGAGGAAGGGAGGAAAGAAGACAGAAAGACAGACAGACAGACAGAAAGAGAAGGAAGGAAGGAAGGAAGGAAGGAAGGAAGGAAGGAAGGAAGGAAGGAAGGAAGGAAGGAAACAGAAAAAAACACATATTACCAGCATCAGGAACTAAAGAGGGGATTTCACTACAGATTCTATATCTATTAAGGGAAAAATAGAGAGTGGGGGCGCCTGGGGGCTCAGTCGGTTAAGCGTCTGACTTTGGCTTAGGTCATGATCTCGCGGTTCATGGGTTCGAGCCCCGCGTCGGGCTCTGTGCTGACTGCCAGCTCAGAGCCTGGAGCCTGTTTCAGAGTCTGTGTCTCCCTCTCTCTGACCCTCCCCTGCTCACGCTGTCTCTCTCTTTCTCAGAAATAAATAAAACACATTAAAAATTTAAAAATAGAGAATACTATGAATGACTTTACAGCAAGACATTGAAAACTTAGGTGAGGTAGACAAACTCTTTGAAAAAGATAATTCACCAGAACTAACATAATGTGAAAGTACACATTTAAATATATCTAAAATAACTTTTAATTCAAATCTTTCCCACAAAGAAAACTCCCAAGTCCAGATCAATTTACCAGTGAATTTTATCACACATTTAAGGAAGAAATAACACCAATATTAAACAAAGGCTTTCGGAAATTCAAGGAGAAGAAATCATCTTCCCACTCCTTTAATGAAGCCAAAATAATTCTGGTATCAAAAGCTGGCAACGATATTAAAAGAAAATAAAATTGCAAACCAGTATGCCTCATGATTAGATAAAACATACACTTATTTATTTATTTATTTTTTATTTATATATAGAGAGAGAACACGCACGAGCAGGAAAGAGTGGCCGAGAGAGAGAGACACAGAGACTCTCAAGCAGCCTCCGTGTTCAGCACAGAGCGCATCTCGGGCTCCGACCCATGACCCTGGGATCATGAGCTGAGCCGAAAGCACGAGTCAGACACCCAACCAACTGAGCCCCCCAGGTGCCCCGATATTGTTATGATGTCAGCTCTCCCCAGACCGATCTATAGATCAGCATCCTGGCTTCCACGAGGAGCCGTTGGAGGAACTGAAAAGTCGATTCTGAGATGTGTGGGAAAATCCAAGGGCCCAGAATAGCCAAACCAACGGTGGAGAAGAGGCCTGGCTCCAAGTGAAGCGACAGTGACCACCCAGCACGGCTTGGGTGTAAGAACAGATAAACTGTTCAGAACAGATTACAAAGGCTAAAAAATAGACCCAGCATATGTGGTCAACTGCTTTTTGACAAAGTCAATTCAGTAGAAGGAAAGAAAGTCTCTTTACAAATGGTGCTGAACAACTGGAAATGAATATTAAAGGAAAAAAAGACTCCGAGCACCTTCCTCGCTCCACGTGCGGAAACTGGAGACGGGCCACCGACCTAACACAGCGCCAGCGCCACGAAAGTTCCAGAGAAAACGCCACGTTGTCCTCGAGGCTTGGAGCAGACAGCGTATGAAGTAACAGAACTTGTGTGTGCAGGTCTGTGCCCCCGTTTCTGGCACAGAGCCCCCAAACCCTCCCTGTTGCCTGAGTGACAGGAATGTCCTTGGTTCTAAGGTGACTCTTGGTGGCTCCTGGACGGGGCTGGTCACCAGAAAGACCAAGCCATGGACAAAAGCTTAGGAGTTTCAGTCTCGTCCCCCGTTCTCTGGAGAGAGACTGGAAATTGAGTTGATGGTTGCTTATGCCCATAATAGGAGGCCTCCATAGAAATGCCCGGAATATGGGG
The DNA here is from genome assembly GCF_003009895.1 of Hyaena hyaena. Lineage (NCBI taxonomy): Eukaryota > Metazoa > Chordata > Mammalia > Carnivora > Hyaenidae > Hyaena > Hyaena hyaena. The sequence continues at coordinate 729,556 of NW_024081124.1, forward strand.
TTCTGGAGGTTCCTGGCTGGGTGACCGTGTGGACGCGTGGGGGACAACGGTGCCTGCAGAGAGCACGGAGGCTCTGCCCCCTTCCCCACCCCTTGCCCTGGGCATCCCTTCCTTTTTTTTTTTTTTT
>NW_024081124.1:729826-747285 GCF_003009895.1 Hyaena hyaena
GCTCCAGGCTCTGAGCTGGCAGCACAGAGCCCGACGCGGGACTCGAACCCACGAACCATGAGATCATGACCTGAGCTGAAGTCGGACGCTCACCGACTGACCCCCCAGGCCCCCTCTGGGCATCCCTTCCGTCCGCTGGTCCCGAGTTACGTCCTTCTGTGGTCCACTGGTCGCCTGTTTCCTGAGGAGGTCTGGGAGCCACTCAGCAAATCAACTGAACCCCAAGAGGGGGCTCTGGGAACGTCTAACTTAGAGCTGGCTGGTCAGGACCTCGACTGGCCCCTAAAGGTGGCTGGGCCCCCACCCCGTGGGATCCGATGCCGCCTCCAGGGAGGCAGGGTCAGAACTGAGTTAAATTGGAATACATCCTGCTGGCGTCACAGAGATTGCTTGCTGTGGGGAAAACCCGCTCACCGTGAGCAGCAGTGTGAGCAGGGAGGAGCCCTGTGTAAGAAGAACAGCGCGTTTCCCTCCTCGCAGAGGCTCCTTAGAACATGGAAGACAATACACCTAAAATTTACAAAAAATGAACAACCCAAGTTAAATGAAAGGTGAACTTCTCTCTGATATATACCATTAAGCAGGTTAATCAGCGTCCTGCAAACAGAGAGAAATAGTCACAGTGCGGATATCAAACAAGGAACTCACGTGCACAATATGTAAGGGAATCCCTTACTAACCAGCAGCAAAAAGACAAGTCCCACAAGTTTAAAAATGAGCAAAAGACCTGAAAAGACCTTCCACGGAAGCACATACGTGAGTAAAAGACACGAAAATGCTCAGTACCCGCGTCCATGAGGAAACGCAAACTGAAATCACAACGAGGTGCATTTCATACCCACGAGGATGTGTTTTTTAAATGACGGCAGGGGTGCCTGGGGGGCTCAGTCGGTTAAGCGTCCGACTCTGGATTTCGGTTTAGGTCCTGAGGTCACGGTTCGTGGGATCGAGCTCCGAGTCGAGCTCTGCGCCGACGGCGTGGAGCCTGCTTGGGAATCTCTCTCTCTCTCTCTCTCTCTCTCTCTCTGTCTCTCTCTCTCTCTGTCTCTGTCTCTCTCTCTCAAGATAAATAAATAAACTTATTATTATTTTTATTTATTTATTTTTTAAATGTTTTATTTATTTCTAGGAGAGAGAGAGAGAGACAGTATGAGCAGGGGAGGGTCAGAGAGAGAGGGAGACACAGACTCTGAAACAGGCTCCAGGCTCTGAGCTGGCAGTCAGCACAGAGCCCGACGCGGGGCCCGAACCCACGAGCCGCGAGATCATGACCTGAGCGAAAGTCGGACGCTTAACCGACTAAGCCACCCAGGCGCCCCAATAAATAAACTTAAAGAGAAAAACAGAAAGCAAACAAAAACCCACAGCTGTTTGCACTTATGGAAGCCAGTGAACGCCACACAGATGCCTCCTCGCCAGGCTCACACGCTGCTGCCGGGAGCGCGACACCAGACACAGCCTGTGCGGAAACCGTAGCAAACAGCGTGACCATGAACATGAACGCTGAACGTGAAGTTTGGGGCTGTAATTACCCCGGAGAGGGTGGAAGGAGAGGCTGGGGCGACCCAGTAGGAGCACGCGTTACAGCAGCAACCCGCCCAGTGGGGAGCAGGTGGGGGGGACGCGACTCCACCCCGAGGCCGGTGACAGCCCCCCAGCCATGAGGGCCCAGGGGCCGCTCTGAGCGACGGCGGACGTGCTGGGGACACACGCGTGCAGGGAGCACGGCCTCCCTCCGCGCCGAGCCGGGTAGAGGTGCATTCACACTCAGAGCGGCGCGCATGCCTTCCTCGGAGCTCAGTGCCCGTCTGTGCCCTTGAGTCCCTGGCAGCACGGGCACCGCGGACTCCTGAGCAAAGCACGGTATCCGCGCAGCTGGAGGAATGAGCTGCACGAACAAACGGAGCCACGAGATGTTCGTGGTGCAAACGCATCGGGCTTTCCTTTCCGCCGCCTGCTCTCCGGACCCAGGACGGTGCTCCTGCGGTGACTCCCTCGTGCAGAGATTCAAACCCAGACGCGGGCGCCCGGGGTCTCAGTCGGTTAAGCGTCCGACTCAGCTCAGGTCAGGATCTCGCAGTTCATGGGTTCGGGCCCCGCGTCGGGCTCTGTGCTGACTGCCAGCTCGGGGCCTGGAGCCTGTTTCAGAGTCTGTGACTCCCTCTCTCTCTGACCCTCCCCTGCTCACTCTCTGTCTCAGAAATAAATAAAACAGAAGTGACCAGCCCGTCATGCTCACACACAGATCTCACGTGGCGTGCGAGTCGCACACGAGGGGCCCACCGGGGACTCGGGCATTAGGGGCATCGTCACCGTCGGGAACGACCTCCGACATGCTGAGCAGCTGCTGGCAACGTTCAGAGCCAGAAAGGAGCGCGGAACCCTCAGGAGCTGCCGGGCGCTGACTCAAGGCGGGCGCGGGGCACTGACGTCGCGGTCACACGCGGCTGCAGCGAGTCTGCCCCTCGCAGGACGTCTGGCTGGACACCGCAGGACGACCAGACGCCCCTGCATCTTGGGTCCAAACTAAGCCGCGCCCTGAGCGGACGGGGCCCCAGGGAGTGGGGACAGTCCCGTCGGGAGCCATTAGGACGGGGCGGCAGACCGGAAGCCTGCGGTGTGGACGGAAGACGGCGGCGCCCAGGAGGGGCGACGAAGCACATCACACAGCGGGAGTGAGAACTGGCCGCCCCCCACCCGCGTGGCTCGTGCGCCCGTCCTGAGGGTCCCCATCCGAAGCTCACGCGGGGCACGAGCTCTTGTCCGGCCTGAACGGCACGGGGCGGGGGCGGCTCTGGGACGCACAGCTGCGCCCTCCCCCACCCCAGAGCTTCCCTTGAGGAGCGAGGGGCAGTCACGGCCCGACTCGGTGGCTGTGGGTGACGCGGCTGGGGGCCACGTGCGTCTGCGGCCGCTCCCTCAGGCGCCCACCTGTGGCTTACAGTCATTTCTGCTAATTAAACTCCTTAATACCGTCTTGAGGTAAGAGTGCTTGGCCTGCGTGTCAGTCGCCGGAGGGCCAGGTAAGCGTGTGACACTTGTCCCCGGGGCGCCTGCAGGAAACGACGTGGGAGGAGGGCCCCGGGGTGCACCAGTCCCCGCGCACAACCCCGCCTCACCTCACCAGCCCCACCCGCCTCCGGTCGCAGCCGCGGTGCGGGTCCCTGGGGCGCCCGTCCCCCCCGGACTCGGGCTCCCCCAGCCCTCCTCCTCCTCACGCTGTGTTGATGCAGGGCCACGAAAGTGCCACGTCGACCCCAGGCCACGCATCTTTGAAAGCAAATCAATACATAATTATGTGCTCTGTCCACACAGCGTGGCCCTGAGCCCGCTGATGGGGGATTAGATAAAGTAGAAGCAGAGAGGTCAAGGCGGCCCAGCGGCCCCGGGTCACGCCCGGGCCCTGAAGCCGCGGCCACCTTCTGGCCCCACAGCCTTCCCACCCGAGTGGCCGTGTGCTGGGACAAGGCGGGACAGGCCGGCCCGGGCGGCGGCTCCTTCGCTCCCCTGGGGGCGTCCCTGCACCCCTGCGCCCCGCCTGCCGCTTGCCCGTCCGCCCTCACCCCCTGCTTGGGCCCAGCAGCCCAGATGCTCCCCGTCGAGTCCAGAAACGGCCTGGGCATCTCTCTGCCTCCCGTCCCCCTTGGCAAGGGGCACGGGGGCTAATGTGCCCTCCGTGGCCTCAGAAAGGCCCAAGCCCGGTCTCGCTGGGTCATCACGAGTCCCCGGCCCCGTGCAGTGAGCAGACGAGAACACGGCCTGTCTGGTACCTGCGGGGGGTGACACGGGTCATGGCAGACGTGGCCCGGTGCTGGCACGCAGGGGGCACATGGAGGGTGGCCCCCGGGCTGTGAGGAGAGACTGCGGAGACGGGGCGGCCTCGACGGCAAACACTGACTCCGCGCGGCTCCTGAGGCTGCAGGACCCGGTTTGGGTGCCGGCAGATGTACCTGGTTTGCTGCGTCCCCTGCGGTGCAGAGAGGTCCTGTGTCCCTTCCTCTGCTCCGAGGGCACGGGTCCCACCCTCCTGTCACTCCACGTCTTCCCAAGGGCCCCCCAGCTGCCGTCACACTGGGGACCAGGACGTCACCATACGGGGGGGGGGGGTCACGGCCCGGCCCCAGCAAGGGGACGTCAGAGGAGGCCGGGCGGCTGCAAACGCAGCCGGACTTGGGTAAGATGCTCGCCTTCCTCACCCCCCTCCTCGGCGCACCTGCGGTGTGACCGTCTGGGGAGCCTCGCCTTCTCTCCGGCGCGTGGGGACGCCCTGAGCCTGGCGATTGCAGGGCCCGGATGAGAGTCCTGTGTCCCGTGGGGAAGGAGCTGGGGGGAGGGGGGCGAGCATAGCCTCGCTAATACCCACACGCAGGCCGGGGCTGGGATCCGCCCTCAGCCTGTGGCCACGAGCCGAGCTGCCCTGGGGCCTCCGCTGAGACTCAGCCCGAGGACAGGAATGGAATCTTCTCCGGCAAAGTTCAAAGGTTTCTGCAAACAAAAGCCACGGCTGAAGCTCGGCGGGCATCGGGCTCTCACCGCGCCACGGATCCGCCGGGGACACGGGTGAATCGTCTCCCCTCGTGGTTTTGTGTCCTCAGCCCACCTGCGGCGTCCCCACGGACATCAGTGGCTTCCCCTCTGCAGCCCGCACACTGCCAAGGCCGTCCTGGGGCTCCGTGTCCCCCGAGACCCTCGGCAGGCACCGCCCTGACCCTGGCGACGCTGAGGATAAACCCCCTGTGGACGTTCCCACAGAAACGCCCTCTGTATCCACCCCTGCCCTCGAAACAAAGGAGCCGCCGGGCAGAGGGGAGGAGTGTGGCTCATGGCGGCGGCACGTGGAGGGGGCCACGTGCGCAGCGGAGGGAGAAGGGGGGACCCGCCTCGCTCCAGACCCCTCGTCCTCTCTGTTCAACCGCCACTGCTTTCGCCAGATGGTTCCAGAAGGAAACTCTTCCGCAGGGTTAAAAAGTAACTTATAGAAACAATTTCCCTTCAATAAAAGCCACATTGAATGATACAATGTTTACAGCGTTTGACAGGGTGAGAAAGGCCGGGATCCTGCGGACACGGAAACGACCCTCCCGCCACGACCTCCTCTGAACACAATGCACTGACTTGGACAGTTTAACTTGCGCGGAACCCGGGCCCCGGCGGCCACGCGTCCGGCTGCGGAGAGTCCTCCACAGGCCACGGCTCCCGGCCTCGCACACAAACGGTGGGGAGCGCCGCTCGCTGCTGCTCCCTCTTCACATCCCCTTTTTCCTTTTTTTTTTTTTTTACAATTAAACAGTTAGCGGCTAAATTACATTGTAATTGATTACAAAATTGCTTTTTTAATGAGATTTAGACACTAGGAAATAGCTTTTTTTCCCCCTCCAATACGCCCAACGTGAAGTTGGTCGTTCTGACAACACATTGCGTCCCTGGCCTCCTGGGCACGTGTCACCCAGAGACGAGCCGAGAGCAGGGGAGGGGGCTGCCTCGCAAAGCGGCGGCGGAGGCCGCGGGCCCTGCTGGCCCCCGGCCCCCCCAAGGGGGGGCACCTGGGCGGCCCCGGCGTCCGGCCCTCGGAGCTTCTTCGTGCCCCGTCCCACCCCAGCCAAGGTGCCGACTGTCAGAGCGGGGCCCCTGAGCCCATCCTCTGTGCCCCCCCATCCGGGGCTCCGCCAAGTCTGTCTCCTCCAGCTCCCCACGTGCCGCTCGCCGGGGGGACCCGCGAGGTCTCCCGGCCCCAGCTCGTGGGGGGGGAGCGGTCCGAAACCCCGGCCTCCCCGAATCCAGGGAGGGAGATGGTCGCGTTTTGCTGATGAAGACGCAGACGCCGTCTGTGCCCTCCCGGCCCCCCTGCATCACCAGCTCGCGGTACATGTCGACCACGAGCGGCTCAAGGTGCCCCGTTCCCCAGAGGCAGCCGTGTTTGCAGATGAAGTTTTATTGGAACACGGCCCCGCCCGTCCGTCACTTATCACCCGTGGCTGTGTTCACACGGGGGCAGCGGCCGCGGGGCGGGTCGCGCGAACGGTCTGGCCCCTCCCGGGAGATGTCTGCCCTGGACAGCCAGCCGCCCTGACGCCTGCTCCCGGACGATGCCGGCCCATCACTCATTCACTCCCTCAGTCCACGTGACGGGGCCCACGTGCTTGTCCCTGCGACCGGAGACGAATAAGACAGAATTCCTGCCCCGGGGTCACAGGTCAGCGGCTGGAGACAGAAATAGGGGCACGGACAGGTCAGGAGGCCAGGGACATTCACACGGGGCCTTGAAGGGTGAGTAGCAGCGGGCGGGAGCGAGCCCGAGGTGGAGCACAGCGCGCTCTGCTCACAGCGGGTGCTCAGAGCGTGGAGCCTGGAGTGAGGAGGGTGTGGCAGGAGCCCAGGCGTCGCCAGCGGGAGCTTGACCGACGTCCTTGCTGGGCCCCACCCTGCACCCATTCTGGGCTCCTTTCTCCAGGCGCGCTGGGGCCGCGGGTGTGAACTACAGCAGGTACATCTCCATCCTGAAGTTCAGCGGCCTCCACGTGGCCACGGGCAGACGTGTCCCCCGAATCACGCACTCGGCCCTGTGCTGTCTGCCAAAGGCACTGACCACGTGGTCACACCCACGCAACGACCCTGTAAGGGGGGGCAGGTTCGGGGCAGGCGGATGCGCCCCCCCCTCAGGAAGACGCACCTCCCCCGAGACCCAGAGAAGCATCACCCACGGAGCCCATGAGGCCGGGACGCTGCCCCGCGGGGAGGGAAGGGCGTGGGCAGAGGCCCTGGGGGCGATCGTGGGGGACCAGGGGCCTCTCACGCGGGCGGAGAAGGAGCGCGGTGGCCGCGAAGGGAGCCTCGTCTCCGTCGAGGAGAATTTGAGGCGGGAGGAAGGCGGCCAGGTCTGCGCCCAGAAGAGCATCAGTCTGTGAGTGGGGACAGGGCCTGGGGGGCCCGGGGGCGGGGGCGGGGGCGGGGACACGGGCGCGGGCGCGGGGGGCGGGGGCGCGGGCGCGGGGGCGGGCGCGGGGGCACGGGCGCGGGCGCGGGGGCGGGCGCGGGGGCACGGGCGCGGGCGCGGGGGCACAGGCGCGGGCGCGGGGGGCACGGGCGCGGGCGCGGGGGCACGGGCGCCGGGGCGGGCGCGGGGGTCTGCAGCCAGCCTGGCAGGGGCGGTGGCGGCGGGGATGCAGGCGACAGGGCTGCGGACATGGGGAACGGATGGATCCGGGGGGCACTTAGCAGGTAAACGGGGCTTACGAGGTAGCCTGCGGCGGGTGGTTGGGGAGGAGCCAGGGCGGGTGCACCGTGGGCCTGGGAGGAGGAGCCCCAGGTGTCCCCCCATACACGAGGGGCCCCAGCTGTCACCCCCATACACGAGGGGCCCCAGCTGTCACCCCCATACACGAGGGGCCCCAGCTGTCACCCCCCATACACGAGGGGCCCCAGCTGTCACCCCCCATACACGAGGGGCCCCAGGTGTCCCCCCCATACACGAGGGGCCCCAGGTGTCCCCCCCATACACGAGGGGCCCCAGGTGTCCCCCATGCCCCTGGAGCTGCACAGTGTCCCCCCTGCCCCGCACCGAGGAGCCGCAGGCTCACAGAGATGAAGGACCCGCCCGCGGCCGCCCAGCTCACACGTGGCAGGTCTGGGGTCCGTCCACACCAACCCAGCCCTCGCTCTGCCTGCTGTGGGGCCCGTCTGTCCTGCGCCCTACGCCCCAAATACTTGCGACAACTCAGGTCTGTCCCTGTCCCTTGTCACCTGGGGAGACAGGCGTGTGTAGGATGCTGCTCCAGTCTGGGAAGATTCAAGGTCAAGGTAAAACCAAAAATGCGGTGGTTGTTAAGACATGACATGAGCTACCCTGTCTGAGGCTTTTGCTTTTCAACAGCTGACAGACATGCCAGACTGAGAACGGCGGCCTTACAGGAGCTGCCGGGAGAGACAGAGGACGGGGGGGGGGCGGGGTCACAGGCGGGGCCTTTCCACTTCTGTCCCTTGACCCCCTGAGCAGGGAGGGAGATTGTACCCCGGGCTCCTCCATAGAGCTCATCCCCGACGCGCTCCCTAATCGAAGCCAGAGAACCCCACATTACAGCACCGTCAAAGGGGAATCATCTGTACCCCAAAAAAGAGTGAATGTTGGGGCACCTGGATGGCCCAGTCGGTTAAGCATCCAACTCTTGATTTTGGCTCAGGTCATGATCTCACGGTTCGTGGGTTCGAGCCCCGCGTCGGGCTCTGTGCTGACAGCTCGGAGCCTGGAGCTGCTTCGGATTCCGTGTCTCCTCTCTGTGCCCCTCCCCGGCTCATCCTGTCTCTCTCCCCAAAATAAATAAACATTAAAAAAAAAACAAAAAATCTAGTAAACACTAGATCCTTCAAGTAGGCGTCCGAGCTAGAAGGGGACCCAGCCTCGCATGGAGCCAGAGGGCGCCGCTCTGAGAATCCGTCACAGGAATGTCTGCGCTGAAAGCTCAGGGTTGTCTACACTCGCTGACGGCAGACACGCCCATGGGCTCGGGGACCCTCACAGGGGACACGAGCGGGACGCGCCGGCCCCACTCCCTCGACAGAAGGCGACACCGAGGGCCCTGAGGCCACCTGGCCAGGGTTCCTGGAAGCCGCGCTGACCTGAACTGGCTGAGGACCCACGTCCCCTCCCGGCCCACGGCTCCCGCCTGACAGCAAAGTACAACCCAATCTCCAGAGTTCGTTCATTTAAAAAATTTTTAGACCCACTTGCGTCTCCTCTAAAGAAAAGGGATCTAAAACCTGTGTGTATTTCAAATACTCAGTGGTTTTGATTTGGCCAAGTTTATGGAATGAAGTGCCCGGGGCGCGTGGCGCTGATGCGACAGATTTACAGAAACCCAGCCGCGGGGGGTGGAGACGCTCCCGCGGGGCGCGGCCTCTGGCAAGTGGCTTCCTCCCTCGGGGATGTGTTCTCAGTCCCTGGGGGGGGGGACCCCGCGGCTCCCTGGGGTCCTTCCTGCTCAGATCTCCGGGCCAGGCGAGCCGGGGAGGGAGGCAGAGGCCTGAGGGAGGCTGCACCGGGGGCCGCAGGGAGGCCTGGGCCCTGTGGGGGGCGTGGGGGGCGCCGGGGGCCCAGAGCGGGTGCGCGCACGGGGGCTGCAGTTCCCAGCGCACCACCCACCACTTTGCAAGGCCTCTGAGCCCGGGCGGCACCCCTGTTTTGTCTCCAGAAGGCGACGGTTGCCGCTGTGAGCCAGTCCCGTGGTGGGGAGAGCGCGCCACGGAGGCCCCAAGCCGTGGCCAGGGGAGCGTGGCGGGTCCCGGCGCGACCTCTGAGGGCGTTTCCAGACTGGGAGGAGGGCGCAGGACGTCCCTGGGAGCCTTGTTCTGAACGGGAACGAGCCTCACGCCACAGTCAAGATTTGTATTTCTTATTTTTCCAACTTGATGGGCACAGTGGTGACTGCAATCACTTGCTGTTCCCATGGCAAAGGGCGTTCAAGCTGGAACTCTCTTCAGATTCAGCTCGGCCGATTTTAATGTCCAGGCAGCATGCCCGCGCGCGGAGCCCCTACCCTGCGCCCAGAAACCCCTCCCGGGCAAGTCCCCAGGGGCCGCCGGGCTGACCAGCCCGGGTGTGAAGCCACTGGGTAGGTTCTTGAACGCCTCCAGCGACGGGGAGCTCATTCCACCGCTGGCCAACGCAGGTGCTCACTGAAGGGGGAGGCGTGGAATCAGGCCGCCCCAGCGGGACCGGAAAGACAATAGTGGTCAAGAGCTCGTCTCCGTCGCAGGCTGCATTTGTGGGAGTGGGGTTCCCAGTGCCCCACCCTCCGCCGACCGCACCCCTGCGCACCAGGTCTGGCAGCCAGTGAGCTGAACGGCTGCCCGTGTCGTACACTGTGCGAACCGCTCCACACCCGTACCCACATCTGGTCCCCGCCACGGCCCGCCTCAGGCATCATTCTTGTGCCCACTTTGCAGAAGGAGGCGGCAGCCTGGAGAGGGGACGGCCACAGGAGCGGAATCACGGCTGAGGCTCAGACCCGCCGACCCAGGGCCTGGCCTCCGCGCAGCTGGGGGCTGCCCAGCTGAGCCTGGTCTCCGAGCCCAGGGCCCTCTGCAGAGAGGTCGCCGTCACCGAAAACATCACCAAAACCAAACAATGAGTTCACACAGAAAACGACAATTACACACCTGCCCGGCCCACCCGGCCCCACGGAAGGGACTGAGAGTCACTGCCGGAGCAGACAGAGACCCCCCCAAGGTGCGGGGGGTGGGGCGGGAGAAGGGCTCTGGGGTCCAGACGCCTGTCTCCTCTGCCGTGTCCAGGGGAGGCTTCCTAAAGCAAGAGGCCTTTGGGCTGGGAAGAGAATGCGGGGGGCCCAGAAGGAGGGGTGGGGGCTCGGCTGGGCCAGGGGGGACCCTGGGGATGATGCAGGAGGGCTTCCTGGCAGAAGCCGCCACAGGCCACGTGGCAGCACCAAGGAACCCCGCCTCCAGGCCTTCCGGGCCACGGCCCCGGGGTCAGGAATCCAGAGAGACAGAGTGGGCCAGACGGCAGCGCAGCAGCAGCCGCCGGGTGAAGGGCCGTCAGCCAGGGAGGGGGCGCCTCCCCCGGCCCCGCAGAGATGACACCGGACAGAGGAGCAGGGAGGGGGCGGCAGAGTCTATGGTTACGACGGGGCAGCCGCCCCAGGTGTCCCCAGGAGGTCAGCCGCGCAAACCGACCCCGTGTGAGGGAAGCCCCCCCCACCCCGGGCCACCCAGCAGGCAGGGGGTCACGTGTGGACGTCGGCGTCCCGGGTGCCCAGGGTCTTCTCGCAAACACAGGCCTCGGGTGAGAGCCAGGTGTTCCTCCCTGGATCACCCGCCGAAGCCGGGAGCCCCGGGACGGCCAGGGGTCCACTCGCCCTCCTGTGGTGAGGCCCCGCCCCCCCCACCCCCCACCCGCACCCCACCCACCAACAGCCCGGCCCAGCCGTGGGGACTGCAGTCACCTTGAAAATGCGCAGGCCGTGAGGGCGTCTACACCCTGGGGCAAGAAAGACCCAAGGGGGTGTCGTCTCGAAGGGCTGATACAGGAACGAGAGGGAAACCTCAAAAGCCTTCTCATCCGTGTCCTCGGGGGGACACAGGAAGACAGTTCCCCACAGAAGAACAGGCTTCCATGAAACGGTGAAGACAACCCCAAAATTAAGAAAGAGCCCCGAGAAATTGACATGGTAGCAGCAATACAAAACTCAGTGGAAAGTTCTGCAAATGAAGTTGAAGAAATAGCCCCAAAAATAGGGCCGCAAGGAGGCGGGGTCAGTAGGAACTGAAGCGTTAAGTCTGGGACATCGGCACATGGGGGCCGACCTTCCACCGATGAGCGCTGCAGGCAGAACGGGGGGCGGGGGGGTCACAGGAAAACAGACCCCAGGCCTTTCCAGACGGAAGGCCAACGCGCACCAGGGCAGGGTCCCATGACGCCCCCAGTGTCCGGAGCAGGAAGGCCAAAAGGCTGCGAGAAGTCGCGGAGGGTCACCTACAGACGCTCGGGAAGAAAGGCGACCTCGCCGTGAGTTCCCGGCTCAGCTGCGGCCCGGGTCCCGCTGTGGGAGGGCCCACTGCACAGCACCTCAGGGAGCCACGTGGCCCGGAAACAGGGTCCTGACACGTCACAGACTGGGATGAGATCACAACGTGACCCGGGTCCTCGTAAAAAGGGAGCATTTGGGGGCTCCTGGGGGCTCAGTCGGTTAAGTGTCCAACTTCGGCTCAGGTCACAATCTCACGGTTCGAGGGTTCCAGCCCCGCGTCGGGCTCTGTGCTGACAGCTCGGTGCCTGGAGCTGCTTCGGATTCTGTGTCTCCCTCTCTCTCTGTCTCTCTGTTCCTCACCTGCTCGTACTCTACACCTCTCTCTCTCTCACAAAAAAAAAACATTAAAAAAAATTTTTTAAAGGAGCATTTGTTGTTTTATTTAATAGTTTTCTTTGAATTTATTTTTGAGACAGAGAGAAACAGAGCATGAGATGGGGAGAAGCAGAGAGGGAGACGCAGAATCCGAAGCAGCTCCAGCTCCGAGCTGTCAGCACAGAGCCCGACGCGGGGCTCGAACCCACGAACCGTGAGATCGTGACCTGAGCCGAAGTCGGACGCTTAACAACTGAGCCCCCAGATGCCCCTACAAGGGAGCATTTGGACATGGACACGCGCATGGGGAGACGCTGCCTCAGAAGGGAGCGGCCACGATGTCGGGGTCCCAACCTCCAGAGCCGCCAGACGGGAATTGTGATGCGTGAGCCAGGTGCTGGCGCCGTTTCAGCAGCCGGGGGAGACTCTCGTTGTAGCGGTGGGGGGGGAGGGGGCCGTGGGAGAGGGACAGGGGCCCCGGGGAGCAGCCTGCAGCCTCGAGTCCTCCAGCCAGCCGAGGACAGGTCCAGCGCGAAGCCAGGGCAAGCACGCCGTCTGGGTCGCGCCACGCCCGCCCCGCGCACCTGTTCGGGGTGAGCTTCCGGAAGGTGCCCTGGCCCAAACCAGCAGCAAGCAAGAAAGGAGGCAGCCGGGCTCCAGGAGGCGCCGGGGCAAAGGGGTGTCCCGGGGTGGCTGGGGGGGGCCGTGCGGAAGGAGCGTCACCAGAAGGGACGATGGGAAGCTGGCACAGCAGGAGGGGTTGTAAGGTGCCCGAGGAGCATTCGGAAGGAATTTGTGGCGGACGCACAGAACGCCACGCAAAGCCCTGCTCGGAAGCTGTGTGTCGCCGCCTTCCGCGCGCCAGACATGCATTGTCAGCACCTGCTTCCACGCCCCCGAAGGAGGCCAGACAAAAACAGAAGCAGGAAAAAGCAGCCTCTGGCGGCTCGCCCGTAACAGGGCCACGGGGAGAAGTACGGCAGGGATGGGGTGCCTGGCGAGGCTGGGGGCTCCCCTCCAGCCAGAGCAGCCGGGAAGGGGTGAGGGAGCAGACCTGCGGGTGTCCGGGGAAACCGAGGCAGAGTCGGCCTGAAGGTGCCCCAGCGGGTGCGTGGACTCCCGCGAGCCCCGCGCGCTGAGGGAGCTGAACCCGGGCGGAATTCGCGCCCGGAGCACGTGGTCTAAGTCTCGTCCAGCAGAATCACGCCACCCGCTCGTTGAAAGAGGGGACAGCAGTGGACGCAGAGGGACCCACTGTGGGGCTTGTCACAAAATCCCGGCGGGAGCGAGCGGCGGTGTGGACGGCGGCAGTGGTGGCCGGGGAGGCGGTGAGAGGCTGACGCTGGTGTTTTGCAGGGGGCGGCACTTTGCTGGGACCCGGCGCCGAGTCCGAGGGAGGGAAGAGCCTCTTGGGAGGGAGGACGCGGGTGCGCGCGGGTGAGGACTTGTGCAGTTCGGGACGCGTGAAGCAGAGCTCACCGCACAGCCAAGCGCAGCCGTCGGGAAGGCGACTGGCACGGGCGTGTGGGGCTCGGTGGGGACGCGTTGGTCACAGCGCACACGGGCCCCCGGATGAGAAAATGATACTACGAAATCCAGACGCAAACACCTCCGCTTGGCCCGTGTTCACAGGGTCAGACCGAAGCCAGCGCGAGGTCCCAGCCGCGGTCCTGACGCCCCCCTGCTGGCGGGAGGCCGCGGGGTTCTGGGCGCTGAAACCGGGTTCAAACAGGACCTACGCATCCAGTGTCTGAAATCTGCACACTCAGAGCCGGGAGCTCAGGATCCTCCCAAAAGGGCGATATGTGGTCTCGGGTTTATCATCTTAGACTTTTTCCCCCTTAGAGACACAGAGCTGTGACCCGGTGACCCCATAGCGGTAAAAACACACGACCGAGGTAACTCGCGCCTTCCCGTTCCGTTTTCCAGCTTCACGCGTCCCTTTAAATAGTTTGTGTTTTACGCCTTCATTTTAGCTTTTTCTTTTTTTTTTTTTAATGTTTTATTTATTTCTAGGAGAGAGAGAGAGAGACAGCATGAGCAGGGGAGGGTCAGAGAGAGAGGGAGTCACAGACTCTGAAACAGGCTCCAGGCTCTGAGCTGGCAGTCAGCACAGAGCCCGACGCGGGGCTCGAACCCACGAACCGCGAGATCATGACCTAAGCGAAAGTCGGACGCTTAACCGACTAAGCCATCCAGGCGCCCCCATTTTAGCTTTTTCTTTACTCAAAACCGATGTGGGTATTTCTGTGCCGGGCACCTCTCAACGCCGCTGCAGAAGGTTGAAGGAAACAAGGCAAAAACCACTGGCGAAAGATGCCCCGTTAAAGTCAGACCGAAGCGGAAACGGAAAATCCAGGGGTCGCCTCTGTGTACGTTTGGAACGAGTGGATTTTCAAACTGGCGGCTTTTAAAAGAACACAATTAGTCAGGATAATACAGTCAATGGGAGGAAGCCAGTTCGGGATATTATCACACACGGGCACACACCCACCAATATGCACATGCACGCACACACACGGGCACACACCCATGAGTACGCACACGCACACACACGTGCCCCCACACATGCACAGGTGGACATGCACACACACCCACACGGGCACACACACGGGCACACACCCACCAGTATGCACATGCACACACACAGGCACACACACATGCACAGGTGGACATGCACACACACCCACACAGGCACACTCACGGGCACACGCCCACCAGTATGCACATGCACACACGTGCCCCCACACATGCACAGGTGGACATGCACACACACCCACACAGGCACACTCATGGGCACACGTGCACGCCTCACCCCTCCCACTTCTCTGGCTCCTCACCCCCCACCTGCAGCTGGGGACCTGACTGCGCCGCCTGGAGGGCGAGCGTCTCTACATCCCCCCCCCCCGTGTTTGCCTCGAGGGTCCAGAACCCTGGGCATCAGGTGTGGGGCTTCCAGTCCCCGCCTCTCCAAGTGAGGCCACGCGGGGACAGGACCCGCTGGATTACAAGCCCCAGGAGGTCGGGGGACGCTCACCCCCCCTCGCCCCTCCCTGCACACCGGCCATGGAACCTGGACCCAGGAGGCTGTCAGTCATGCCTGCCCTGAGCAGGGAAGCCCAGGAGCCTGTTACTTCATCCCCCGCAGGGGCGGCCCCGCTAAATTTCTGCTCTGGTCCCCGCGGGAGAGTGAGATGCTCATGAAAGGGCCCCGTCCTGGTGAGAACAGCCTGCTGTGGGGCCCTCGTCACGGGGCTCAGGACCCCCCCCCGAGGGGCTCCCCAGGTGGCAGCCGCCTCTGTGGGGGCTCGAGAACAAGGAGGGTGGGGGCCTGGCTCGCAGGGGACGACCCCGGCCACCTCCCCGGGTCACAGGCACAGCAGGTGATGGGGAAGCAGGTCTGGACGGGAGCCCAGGTGAGAGGCCGCAGCTCCAGGCAGGGCAGGACCGGGGCTGAGAACCGACCCACCAAGGAAGACCCTCGGGGCCTCGGAGGGAGAGGCTCAGACGCCTGGTCGCTGGTCGCGGCGAGCACAGAAGTGGACGAGGTATCAGGGCTCCTTCCCTCCACGGGGCTCGGCCCTCTGCCCCCCGACACCTCCCAACAAGCACACATTACAGTCCGGCCATCACACGCGGGGCCCCGGGGACACGTCGGCATCATCGGTAGGCAGGTGCGAGGGCGGCCAGGGGCTTCCCCCGCGACGGGAGAGGCAGCCTTCCTGGGGGGCTGGCGGTTCCCAGGCGGCAGCTGTGCTTCAATTAACGGGAACGTGGGGGGGTGCTCGGGACCCCAGGGGGCCTCTCTGCTGCCCCCCCCCCAGCGCAAGCCTCCCCTCCCCGTTCCCTCCTCGGATCTGCACTCTGGGGCACCCGTGGGGCCTGGGGTGTGGCCCCAGATGCCAAGTCCAGGGAAAAGGAAAGAAGCTTCTTGAAGACAAAGGCAAACCACCCGCAAGATGGATACAAAGTTTCTAGATCAGCAGCGCTTTTCTTCTGTGGAATTGGGGGGGGGGGGGTGCAGATCCTGAAACCCTTGTGCACATTGTTTATTAGAGAGAAGGGACCTGTGTCCCCAAGGGCCGTACCGTTCACCCCGCAGGACAGCGACAGCAGGGGCCCCGAGGCTGCGCGCCCCTCCCGCTCACACGGGGCCGACCAGGCCGCGGAACACAGCCTCCTCTCCGGCCAGAGGACCAGACACCCGAACGCCGGCTCCGGGAGGGAAGGCCAGGGCTGCCGGACCGTGGCCGGGTGTGAGCGGGTGACCCCGGGGCCGCGGCACGCCTGGTGGTCGACAGCATGGTCACTCTCCGACCACGATGAGGAAACCTCAGCTCAGACAGGGGGTGGGGAAACCCACTTTGAAGACTGTTTGTCGAAAGGCAGGGTTAACCGGACAAGAGCACCCCATCCGCTGAGGTTCCGCAGGGACCCAGAGCTCCCTATTTTTTTCTTTACCTTTTTAATGTAACTGCCAGAAAACTGGACGTCACAGGTGTGTGCCGCCTGGACCGCGCTGCCCTCCCCTTCCCGCCTGGGCCCGGGGGGGCTCGGTGCCCGGCTGTGGGCGCAGGGCTGCTCGGCATCAGACCCCAGGGGCTGCACACACCTCCCCCCACCTCTTTCCTGACGGAGGGTTTGGTTGGGACGCGGGGTCAACTCAGCGTGAGGACACACGGTGTCCTGGCCGAGAGACAGATCCTAAAAATGCTCTTTCTCCTCTCTCCTCCCCTCTCCCTCCCCCCCCCATCACAGCCATTGTGGACTGTCCCATGAGGAGCGCTGCACAAAAAGTCCCATCCAGGAGATCTGAGAGCCAGGAACACTAATCCTGAGACGCTCCCAGCCCTGCAGTGGGGTCTGGAATGTTCCTGTCCTTCTCCCAGCCTCAGTTTCTCCATCTGTACAGGGGGATGACCAGTGGCACTCGATGCTGTGGCTCTAAATCTTCCCTTCCCTGCGCCCAGCTAGCCCGACCTGCTCGCGGCCCTGAGAGGGCAGGTCAGGGCAGGGGGGTGGAGGGGGAAGCTGCCCCAAGCCTTCTCAGGGCTCCCAGCCAGCCCCGCCCCTGCCCGCAGACCCCATCCCGCTTCACCTCTGCTGCTCCCTGCTGGCCCCCTGAAACCAGCTTCCAGCACCGTCCCCTGGAAAGGTTGAAAGGGGGGACGTCCCAAGACCCTCCAGCGCCCACCTGCCCAGACCTGGCCCTCAGGACCTCCCGGAGGCTGTGTCAGGGCCACAGGAAACCGGCACCGGGGCCAGAGGTCTGGACAGGGTGGCCGCACACCTCAGGGGCCCTGGGTCAGCTCTCGCCACCCCTGCACCAGCCAGACAGAGTGGGGGACGCCTGGTTCCTGAGGAGGAAACTGTGGTCCCGTCCTTGGCCTTTGGATGATGGTAACAACAGGACGGGGCGAGCCTGTTCTCTGCGTCTCGTTCATGCACACGGGGCAGAAATCACCAGGGAGGGGTGCGGCAGGGGAGCAGAAATCACAAGGGAGGGGTGAGGCGAAGGGGCAGAAATCACCAGGGAGGGGTGCGGCGGGGGGAGCAGAAATCACAAGGGAGGGGTGAGGCGAAGGGGCAGAAATCACCAGGGAG
>NW_024081124.1:748407-750116 GCF_003009895.1 Hyaena hyaena
AGGGAGGGGTGAGGCGAGGTGGAGGCTCAGACCATCTGAGAAAGGCAGGCTGCAGGCAGGGTTGGCAGGCGGGCTGACCCAGAAAGGCGTGAACGGAAACGTGGCCGATCCCCACCCCCTGGGTGGCGAGGCGAGAGGGCACCTGTGGACCTGGCCACCAGGCAGGGAGGGGTCTCCAGCCTCCTGGCTCCCACGGCCTCCAGCGCTAGTGGGGAGGGGGCGCTCCCACCATCCCCACCCCTGCCCTGCCTCTCTTCTCTGGGGCACGGGGAGGGGACACAGCCACAGGGGACCACGGTCGGGGGACACATTCGGGCATCGGCACACATGGGGTGAGACCCTCGGGGACCCCAGGGCGGCGGGGGGACGGCGCACGCTGAAACCCCGGGGGGCCGCGGGTCCTGGTCCTCAGCTCACCCCCTGGCCGGGCTCTCCCTCTGCTTCTGAGCCCCCGCAGTTGGGCCGCCCCAGGGCATCGGAGGCCGCTGACCGTCCTGACCCTGGCCCGGCCCGCTGCCCTCTGCTTTGTGCACATACACCCGCACGGCCCTCAGCCAGAGCCGAACCCGCCCGACACCGACCCCCTTCCTCGCCGTGAGTGGCCTCCTTCCGTGGCCCCCGGGGGCCGCAGACCTGGAACCACAGAGAAAGGCCCGTGATCACAGCGGCGCACAGGGGCCCGCGGGAAGCTACGCACACCGTTTATTGGTTTTTCATTTTACAGTCAGTCTGCGGGCAAAGCACGAAAGAAAGACTTGATTCTGGCCGCAGACGGAGCACAGGCGCTCACGGCGGGGCGGGTGCGGAAGCAACAGTCCAGGGATCGCCCTGCACAGAAGGGAGTGGCGGGGACTCGGAGAGTTCTAGAAGAAGCGGATGAAGTGGCGAAGATAACCAGAGGAGGCCAGGGAGACAGTGAAGGCTGTGAGAGGCAGGGGAGGCCAGTGGAGGTCAGGGGAGGTTGGGGCAGGTGGAGAAGCCAGGGGGCGGGGGGGGGGCCCAGGAGGCCGGGGGGCCCCGCTCTCGCCCTAGCCCAGCATGTTCCGGCAGCGCAGCCGCTCCTCCTCCCGCTTCTCCTCCAGGCGGGTCTCCAGAAGCCGCAGCTCCCGGCGCACCGCCTTCTGCATGGAAGGTTCCAGCTCCAGCACCTTCTGAAGGTCCGCCCTGGCCTCCGCCTCGTTCCACACCTCCGCGTGAGCCCGGGCCCGCACGTAGTAGGCCTTCACGATGCCTGAGGGGAGCAGGGGGCTGCGCCGGCGGCCGGGCCTCACCAGCACTTAACACGGATCGGGAGCCTTAACCCCCGCGTCCCCCCCGAGCCACCGCCTCGAGTGCAGAACCCGGGACACAGCAGCAAACCTCCCCCCGCCCTCGCGGGGCCCTTCCTGCGTCCCTGACTGTCTCCTCTTTGACGTCCGCAGACCGCGTGCCCCGGGGGCCTACCCGCCCCACCCCCCGTCCCCCACCCGCGCCCCCCACCCCCGTCCCCTACTCGCGCCCCCAACCCCTGCCCCCCACCCGACCCGCCCCCACCCCGTGTCCCCACCCGCGCCCCCACCCCCTGCCCCCCACCCGCGGAGGGCCGTTCCTCCGGGCACCAGATGCGGCGAGGCGAGCGCCCGGCCCGGCGCACAGTAGGACTACGGTTCTTCGCCTCAGAAACACCTGCTACCTGCAGCCCCGGAGCCGCCGGGAGCCCCGCCCGCCGC
>NW_024081124.1:750996-831520 GCF_003009895.1 Hyaena hyaena
CCCCCTCCCCCCCCCGCCCGCGGCCCCCACCTTCGTCTGCAGGTTCCGCAGGCAGATGATGGCCTCCTGGTACTTGGCGGAGGCCTGGTCGTATCGGCCCAGCTTGAAGAGCCGGTTCCCCTCGCCGTGGAGCACGGGCACCGCCTGCAGCCTCTCCTCGTTACTCAGACTCCACGTCTCCCTCTGGTACTCGCTCGGCGCCTCCACCTGGCCCAAGGGTGGCAGCGGGTGAGGCGGGGACCCCGGCGCCTGCTTCCTTGGGGGGGGGGCAGCCTGCAGGACGGTGCGTGCTAGCCACGTGCAAGTAAGCAGGGCCCTGAGTCAGATCCTCTGTGCAAATGAGGAAAAGACGCCCTTTGTCAACACACCTGCCTTCCAGCTTCAGAAGATTGTCATGATACTCGTTTGGCTAAAACGAGACACTTTATTCCCATCTGCTGGATAAGTGTCATTCTAGGAGCTCAGATATACAATGTACATAGTGACACCTTAGAGGTGATGACCTTGTGCAGTGTACAAACCGCTCAACTGTCCTAGCAGCCCCACTGTTGACATAATTCTTATTTATCTGTTCATCCACGGAGCCCTCAGGCTGAATCTCATCCTTGGCCACAAGCTGAGTCCCGACCGGAGCTTGACCGTCTCCCACCACCCCCGAACACGAGCTGTCAGTCCCCCTGGGGCCTGGGTGAGAGGGCGTGGGTGGTCCTGTTCAGCCTCCCCGGCTGCCGGAGGACCAGGTCTGAACACAGGACCGCGGGGACTCATTTGGAAACTACTGGAAACAAGGACAGAAGCTCAGGACAGAACCGACAGAAGTCAAATGCCTCCGAAGTGAACCTAGTGACCCCTGGCTGGTCCCCAGTGGGCCTTCGGACTTTTGGGGGTCAGATTCCACGTTTGCTGTGGTTTATGAACCCTCTTGGGCTCCATAGAGAAAGCAGGTGACCCCCAGTGACCACCGAGTTCCGGGTCCCTGCTGGCCCATTCCCGGGGGTGGGGGCGCAGAGTGCTCCCTGAGGCTGGGCCGGCCCCGCCCCTCCCCCGCCCCGGGCACACCTGCCCCGCCCCGGGCGCACCTGCCCCGCCCCCGGCGCACCTGCCCCGCCCCCCGCGCACCTGCCCCGCCCCGGCGCACCTGCCCCGCCCCCGGCGCACCTGCCCCGCCCCCCGCGCACCTGCCCCGCCCCGGCGCACCTGCCCCGCCTCGGGCGCACCTGCCCCGCCCCCCGCGCACCTGCCCCGCCCCGGGCGCACCTGCCCCGCCCCCCGCACACCTGCCCCGCCCCGGGCGCACCTGCCCCGCCCCGGCGCACCTGCCCCGCCCCCGGCGCACCTGCCCCGCCCCGGGCGCACCTGCCCCGCCCCCCGCGCACCTGCCCCGCCCCGGGCGCACCTGCCCCGCCCCCCGCACACCTGCCCCGCCCCGGGCGCACCTGCCCCGCCCCGGCGCACCTGCCCCGCCCCCGGCGCACCTGCCCCGCCCCCCGCACACCTGCCCCGCCCCGGGCGCACCTGCAGCAGCTCTATCACGAAGATCAGAGGCTGCGGCTCCTTCTGCAGCTCGTCTAGGTCGTCGTAGCCCAGCGTGTGGTAGGCGAACATGTTGGCCAGCCCGCACGTGTGCGCGTGCCACTCCGTGGGGTCCTTGCCCTCCGCCACCTGCCGCAGGCTCCGGGACAGGACGGGGTAGACGCCTGTGTGCTGTGGGGAGAGACCGCCGTGGCGCCCGCCTGTCTGCCCCGGCTCTGGGCCCTGCGGCAGCCACCATGCCTGCGCGTGGCTGTTGCTACTTATTGTCCCCGACTTGCCCCCCGCTAATAAGTGGGGCTCATTGTGTTCCAGGCAACTGCTCCCTTAGCGCCTTCGGCGCTCAGAGGACCCAGTGCGGAGGCAATGCTGTTACCCACACTCTGGAGACGAGGAGCCTGGAGCCCAGAGAGGCGAAGTAACTTGCTTAAGGTCACACAGCCGGGAAGTGGCAGAGGCGGGATTCAGACCTGGCCCCAGGGGACACACTCTCCCCGCAGTGCCATGCTGCCTCCCTCGGCCTTGTGTTCAGCTCCACGCATGTCTCTCCCCAGGAGCCCAGGAGTCTGTGACCCGCAGGCAGGGAGGTGTGGGGAGCAGGGGAAGGAGCAGGCTCCAGGGACGGGGCGGCTGTCGTGGTCAGAGGTGGTGGGTACAGAGCCGGCTCGCCCAGCCTCTCCCTGCAGTGGGCACTGGGCTGCCCTTCTGGGGGTGCAGGCGGCTCCAGGAAAGACGCGGTGTCGGGGACTCGGGACAGACAGAGCTCAGCGTGTCCTCCAAGGCACCGGCATGGGGGTGAAGGTCGGCCCTCCCGCCCCCGCCAGCTGGATTAGCCCGGATTAGCCCAGAACACCCGGGGCTCCTTCGGGAGAGAGGCGACCAGATGGCAGTTAATCCCACAGGGACCGAGGCTGGACTAAAGCCGGGAGCGGCCCCCGGAGCAGCTGGCTGGGGGGGGGGGGCAGTGTGCCCGGCGGGCGGCCCCTGCGTCCAGCGCGTCCACGGGCCCCGGGGCCAGGCAGCTGGCTGGGCAGGACCTCCGGTAATGACCTTGTCCCGCGAGGCACCGGCACCCTCCTCGGGGCAGCAGGGGGCTCGGGGGCGCCGCCAGGCCCAGTGGAAGCGCAGGGAGGAGGAGGGCCCTGAGTCCTGTGCACACCCGGGCGGCGCCCCCGTGCCCGTCTCGGGGGCTTCGAGGCCCGGGCTGCTTCTGTCTGACGGGCCGTGTCCATCCTGCCGACGGGGCGCCCGAGGCAGGTCCAGCGGCCAGATGGGTTTGTCTTCCCCGCCACCTCGTGGAGCTTTTACCAATTCGTCCCCAACAGTCGAATACCGAGGGAGTCCGGGCGCTAAGGAAGATCTCTGGCTCACGTTAGAGACTCAGGATGTGCAGCCACGCGGCCACCATCCAGGGGGCTGAGGACCCGCCGCCCCGTTGGATCGGCCAGAACTCCCGGCCCCTCGTGGAATCGGAGTCGGCAACCCGCGGCCTCTCTACCGGGCGCCGGCACAAGACCCCCCAGCGTCCTGCCTGCGTGGGGGTGGGGCGGGGAGGAGGGCCACCCAGGGCAGGGGCTCCGGCCCCTCAGTGACCCTGCCTCCCGGGAGGGGGGGGAGGGAGGAAGCCCCCCATCTTCAAAGTGAGGCCTGAGGACGACTCGGGAAGAGGGCTCTGCAGGGAGTGGGGGGCACAGCTGGGCCCTCCTCAGTCCTTTGTCAAACACACGTGAGATCCCACTGGTCGCTGTTGTTCCAAAACTCAGACTGCTTCTTTTTAAGGGTTATTTAGTTTTGAGAGAGAGTAAGAGAGAGACAGAGTGTGAGCAGGGGAGGGGCAGAGAGAGACGGAGACACAGAATCCGGAGCAGCTCCAGGCTCTGAGCTGTCAGCACAGAGCCCGACACAGGGCTCGAACCCACGAACTGTGAGACCGTGACCTGAGCCGAAGTCAATGCGTAACTGACTGAGCCCCCCACCAGGTGCCCCCTAAAACTCAGACTCTTAAGTGGAGACATGGCCCCCAGAGAAGGGGCTACGTGAAGTAACCATGCCAGGCCTTTCACGCTTCCTGGCCCGGGCGCCACCTCCGTCCTCACGTGTAGACCTGGCGAACTCCTCTTCATCCTTCAACGCCCAATTCAATGTTGCCTTGAAGAAGTTTCCCCCAAGACCCTAAAGCAGCCAGCTGCCCGTCTTCTGCGGCCCCAAAGCACCAGGCGCTGGCTCCAGTGTCCGCTCCTCCTCCAGACTAAGGTCCCTCGAGGGACAGAACTGTTTCATCCCTAACACCGGGCACAGCCCGAGCCTGGTGCCCAGTGAACGGCTCCAGATTGATAAGCAGACAGACACACGGCGGTGGATGCCTGGTGATGCAGGACCGGATGGATGATGAATAATGTTGGCTGCAGGGGTGGGGGCTTGGGGGATGGAGGACGGGATGGCGAAAAGGGGAAATGTCAGATACACATGTGCGTGTGTGCACGAGTGTGTGCACGCGTGTGTGCGCTCCTGGCGGCCCGCGTCTCAGGGCTGGAGGGAGGCCCCGCCGTAAGCGAAGCCAGCAGATATTCGGAGCCTGCTTTTCTGAAGACTTGGCTCGTTGGAAGCACGTCTGTACAATCGTCCCAAGCGTTTGGGTGAAGGGCCCCAGGGCGCGGAGCGGGGAACGGACGCGCCCCCAGAATTCGGCAGGTGAATGAAGAGAGGACGACGTGCCGGGCGGGCGCCCCTAGCGGCAGACGCCGGCATCGCAGCCTGGCTCTGGCGGCCGCGGGGTGCGGGATCCCACCTCCTCCCTGCCCTTTACTTGTCTGGCCCAGACCAAGTCACTCTCCTCCTCTGCCCCGTGTGCTTCCTCCTAAATAGGGGAGCTCGGGGCGCCTGGGGGGCTCAGTCGGTTAAGCGTCCAACTTCGGCTCAGGTCACGATCTCACAGTTCGTGGGTTCGAGCCCCGCGCCGGGCTCTGTGCTGACAGCTCGGAGCCTGGATCTGCTTCCAATTCTGCGTCTCCCTCTCTCTCTGCCCCTCCCCCGCTTGTGCTCTCTCTCTCTCAAGAATAAATAAACATTTAAAACTTATTTTTTACCAAATGGAAATAATTTCACAAGGCTCACAGGAGTGGGGAGGAGCAGAAACATGAGCAGTGGTCCAAAGTCCCCAGGATCCAGCAGTCGTGTGCGGGGCAGGGGCGGGGGGGGGTCCCACGTCCCACCAGCAGCCGCCACACGACGGTCACTCTGGGGTGGCCCTCCCGCATGTGTGCAGAGCAAGGCGACACAGGGCTGCCTCGGCCCGGAGCCTGGCAGGCAGGCGGGGGGCTACTTACGATGGAGTCACACCAGAACTCGGCCACCTCGCCGAGCCGCATGGACGTCAGCAGCACCTCCCAGACCTCCAGCTTGAACATGTTCCCGATGATGATGTGCATGGGGTGGCCCGCGCGCTTGCTGTCGTCGATCACCGTCCGCTCCTCGTCGCATTTCATGGTGCGGAAGTGGAAGATCACCTGTTCACCGCAAGACAGGGCCCTGGTCTAGACGCACCTCCCAGCGCCCCTGCGGAAGCCCCCCCCCAGGCACCCTCAGGGGCGCCCTCAGGGCTCAGCTCACCCAGCCCCAGCCAGATGCGGGGACCCCAGAGCCACCGCCCCCCGCCTGGGCTCCCCCTGGGAGGACCCCGAGCCGCCCTCTGGCAGCCTGCGGGTCAGGAGGTGCTGCTTCCTCACACCAGCCCTAGGGCTGTGGCCACAGACCCAGCCACCCGTGGACACCCCCCCCCCAGCCGCCGGGAAGGTCGCCCGACATTTGTAGACAAAACCATGACCCCTGAGGAGCCCTCCTTTTAACTCAACATTTGGGGCTCCAGAAACTTCCAAAAGCCCTTCCCCCACGCCAGAGTTAAATTTGCCGGCATGAGACATGTCCCGTGAGCGGGCACCCATCCAGAGGCCCCCAGAAGCTCAGAGGCTGGCACTCCGGGAAGAGCCTGCCCGGCTGGTCTCGGCAAAGCCGAACGCGGTTTCGGCGCGAAGGCTGCCGTGGGGGCCCCTGTGTGGTGTGGGGGGCGGGGCCCACTCACCCGGGACCCTGTGATGAAGTTGGGGAGGTCCCCCGAGCCTCCGTGCAGGATGGTTTTCTTGACCCCTTCCACGTTCAGGAGCAGAGCGGCGTCCATGGCTCTGGGAGGGACGTGTGGGCTCAGGCGAAGATTATCTCCCTGCAGGAAGGCGCTCAGGCGCTCGGGCGGGCGGTGGAGACACGGGGATTGGCCCGCAGGGGTGTGCGTGAGGAGCCAGTCGGTGAGGCCTCGTCCCTGCTCCTCACAGTGAAGCTCCCCCCCCCAAGAATGGGGTTTGGGGAGAGACGGTGGGGGGGCTCTGAGCCAATGGCCGAGAAAGAGTTTTGAAGACATCTTTGGTGCAAAAGGGGTGACTGTTAAAGCCCGGGGACGGGGCCCCGGGGCAGGAAGAGCTGCTTGTCCTCTGCCCTCAGCTTGCCCCACACTCCTGCTCCCCCAGCACTAAGAAGGAAGAAAGCCAGGTGGGGGCGGGAGGGATCAGGAGAGAGGCCTCAGGCCACCCACGGGGTTCCCCCTCCCCTCCCCCCTACTCTGCGCCCAGGAGACACTGTCGGAGGGCGAGGGGACGGGGGAGAATACGTTTCTGGCCTGGGGGGCTCTAAACCCGGTAAGAGAAGGGGGCAGGTTTGGGCAGAGTGAAGAGCCTCTCTCAGTCCCGCTCCAGCCTCCCCTGCAAGGCCCGGCTGCCGGGAGCGGGACTCTCCTCTCCTCTTTAGAGTCCCTGCCCTCTGGGACCCGGGGAGCTCAGTCCCTGCATCCGGGGTCCCCTTTCTGGTCTAAAGGGGCAAGTGGCCCGAAGGACTGGTGTTTGGCGCCCCCTTGTGGCGGAGGAAAGGGCCGGGCCGTGGGGACACAGCAGCGACAGATGAGGGCACTGGCTTCCGAGGAGCCTGCCAGAACTGTGTTCAGAGGGCCGCCCGCACCTCCTATGGCCTGACCCCGTGCCCCTGGGTGCCTGCCATCCTCCCGAACCCCATTTTCCAGACTGAAACGGGAAAACCGATCTCTCCCGCCTCCCTCCCCAGGAAGCTGAGAGGTCTCCCTGGAGCAGCAGGTGGGACCCCAAACCCAGCACCCTGGGACTCTCCCACGAGGAGCCATTGACACGGGGGGGCTTAGCCTGAGCCCCCAAACCCAGACTGGGGCGGCTGGAGCAGACCTCTCCAGGCCCCCTCCCTGGGTGCTCAGACCTCCAAGGGCCCAGATCCATCCGTCTCTGGGGGGGGGGAGTGAGGGGTCCGTCCCCTCTGTCCTGTCCTGCTGCAGCCGCGCCGCAGCCCAGAGGCGCCTGCATGTCCACTCGGGAGCTAGAAACACGAGGAAAAGCCACAGGGGTCGCCATACAAGTCCAGGGAGGGAGGGGGGAGGACCGATCCGCAGGGGTGAGGTGGGGGAGGTTGCTGAAGCTGATGCCAGAAGGATCACTCAAGCCGGGAGGGGCTCAGGCCCTGGCTTCCCAGGTCGGTGTCCGCTCCTTCCAGGGCACCGGCCGTTCCACAGGCCAAGGAACCGGGCAGAATCTCGGCTGCTCGACGGGGCGCCCCCAGGGCGGGGCAGGCTGGAGCGCCCGTCAGCACCAGCCCTCCTCACCCACAGGGGCGCGGGGGCCGCACCCCAGAAGCCTCTGCCCGGGACAACTGACCGCGTCTTCTCCTTACAGGGAGGGGCAGGAGCCCCCGGCCCCACCCCCACTCCCCCAGGAGCCTGCTCCTCGGCCCACCCTCTGCCTGCCACCCCTCTCCCCTCACCCCCCCGCCCCCCTGCGAGGCACGGGAGAGCCTTCTCATTCAGAAGAAAATGTTTCTTCTTCCTTCCCCCGTTGCCATGGAGACCGCGCTCCATCACCTGGGCTGCCAGGGGCCCTTGGAGCCCCAAAGGGAGGGCGGGGGAGGGTCTCGTCAGGCGGTCACCCCTGCGCTCCGGATGCTCCAGGGGGTCGCGTGACCTGAGGTTAAGCATTCGGGTTTTAAAGCAGACACTTGACCCCTGGGGGTGTGCGTCGTCATCTGTAACAGGAAAGAAGAGCACCGACCCAGCCGAGGAAGGAGGATGAGGACAGGACACCGCCCAGCGCCTGCTGAGTGCCGGACAAGCGTGAGCTGTCCCCTGACGCCGCGGACGGGCACACAGGGCACCGTCACCGGCTGGGACGAGCCGGTCCAGCCCGAGACGTACCGCGTTTCCCCCACACTTGGAGCTTGGTTTTCCTAAGAATCACCACGCCCGTTTCCCGTATTTCATCGGGAAGGGGCGTGAATTAAATCCCCCGGATACGAGCAACACACACGACTGTGCGGAGCAGGCGGCAGTCCAGCCCGGGAACCGGCGAGGCAGAGAACCCTTCAAACGGCAGCTCGCCCCTCGGTGGCCACACTGGCGGCGCCAGCGGCAGTGGCGTCCTTACCCCACGAAACAGCAAGTCAGAGCCCGTCACTCAGAGTCCAGCACTGATTCAGGAAACTTCTCCTTCAGTTGCACGTGTGTGTGTGAGCTGGGCGGGCGTCTGAGCAAGGAGACCCCCCCCAACACGCTCATTTTTCAGGGCACAACGCTGGGGTCATGATTTTCTGGGATGACTGGTGATGTGGGTCACGCCCCACGCTCTGGATCCGAGGGGGTGCTGGCTGCATGGACCCTCGACCGAGGGAACTGGGGAGCAGCTTAACTTCTCCGACAGCGGCTTCCACATCTGCGAGGCTGCCATCGGCCAAGCGAGCTCATCACAAGGACTCAGCACACCAGGACCCGGTGCCTGCAGCTCCCCCAGCAGAGGGGGCGGGTGGGGTCACCCCGCGGCGCAGTGAAGGGCAGAGCCCCAAGGAGCCCACCAGCGGCGACCCCGCAGAGAGGGGGGTCGGTGAGGTCGGCAGCAAGGCAGCCGGGAGGAAGGCGGGCCCGGGCTGCCTTGGGGTCTCCAGGCAGTGGGAGAGGGCTCCCCAAGCTCTGGGGCTGGGGCACCGGATTCTGCAGGCGGGCTCGTTGGAGGGGACGCAGAGGTGAACCCTGGTCTGTCCCCCAGAATCTTCCAGGGGCCAGAGTGTGGGTGCCGAGAGCGAGGAACACAGAGGGAGGGCCTGAGACCCTCCCCCGCGGGGTGCGGGCCGAGACGCGGGCCCGGCCGCCTGCGCACAGACCCAGCCTGGCCGCGCGGCGGGGCGCCCGGACGCGGAGACAAAGGGGCGGAGCCCGCTGCGCCCGCCCGCGGGGGGGGCGGAGGCACGGATGGGGCGGCCAGCCAATCGGAGGGCAGCGTTCCCGCCGCTAGAGCGGGGGCCAATCGGATCCCGGGCCCGGCCGCGCTGCGGGGACGTGGCCAATCAGCTGCGAGGACCGGCCAGGGGGCGGATCCGCGCGGAGTTTCAAACCCGCCGGGTGGGCGCGGAGCCGCTGCTCGGGGCGTGTGCGGCCTGCGCCGGGGGCTGCGGGGTGAGCGCGGCCCTGTTCCGGCGGGACCTGGGCGGAGGGGGGGTCCTGGGCGGAACCTGGGCGGAGGGGGGGGGTCCAGTCAGGACCTGGGCGGAGGGGGGGGTCCAGTCAGGACCTGGGCGGAGGGGGGGGGTCCAGTCAGGACCGGCACGCAGGTGGGGGCGTCTGGGGGTCGCGAGGTGCCAATCGGGCGGGCGGGGGGCGGTCTGGGCGGCGGGGGGCGCCCGGGCCAGTCCTGAGCCGGCCTCCCTCGCGGCCTCAGGCAGAGAGCGGAAAGACGGCCGGAGCTGCCTAGACGGCGGCCGCCAGGGACCGCAGGAAACGCTGCCCGGCCTGTCCACCCTCTGCCCTCCCCCGGGCCTCGCTGACCCCCCTTCCAGGGAGCAGCTTCCTTCCCACACCCGCAGCTGCCACGTGCCCCCACATGCAGCCTGGGGGACCTGTGTCCCCGTGGAGCCTCGGGGTGGGAGGGGGAGGCCCTGCTGACCTGCCTTCTGACCCCCTCCCCAGGATCTGGTGGGCGGATCGGACTCTCGACCAGGCACATGGCTTCCAAGTGGCCGGGCGTGGGGGTGACCGCGCGCCGCAGGCCGCTCCAGGACTGGGAGCAGCTGGAGGAGGAGGAGGCAGAGCCGCGGGCGGGCGGCCACACCGAGCCCCCCGGCGGCGCCCTGGGCTCCCTGTGCAGACAGCTCCAAAGGAGGCTGCCCCTGAGGGCCGTCAGCCTCAACCTCGGGGCGGGGCCCTCCTGGAAACGCCTGGAGAACCCAGAGCCAGCGCAGGGGCTCCAGGCCGCCGCTCGCTCAGCCAAGAACGCCTTGGGCTCCGTGTCCCAGGTAAGGCTGGCGATGCCAGCGGTCCCTCGGCTCAGGGCTTGCTTGGTGCCCGGCGGCTGTGCCTGCAAGGGGCCCCTGGGGACGCTGAGCCGAGTTCCTGCACTCAGCAAGCCGGTGAATGAATGAATGAATGGAAAGGGCCACGGAGGCTGCAAGTGCAAGATGACGGAGCGGTGCTGTCACAGCACGGCAGGGGAGGGGTGCCCGGGACGAGGCAGGCAGGGGAGGGGCGCCCGGGACGAGGCAGGCAGGGGAGGGGCGCTGCGGAATCGCCCAGGAGGGCGGAGAGTCCAGGGCGAGCCCGACACACGGGGCCGGGGCGCCCGTCCAGGTGGCTGGGGTCAGAGGGCTGGGAGGGGTGCGGAGGGCGGGCGTCCCGAGCGCTGAGGGTGTTTGGTCAGACTCTCCCGAGGGTGACTGGGGGCCGGTGGGGAGGGGTTTCAACAGGGGAGCGACCAGGGAGCGTGTTAGTGCTCGTCCCCAGCTCCCTGGGGGGGGGGGCGAGGGGCGCGGGCCTGGCCTGGCCGAGGCGTGAACCTAGGAGGTGCTCGGAAGGGGGGTGTGCGAGGACTTGCGTCAGATGCGACGCGTGGACACAGAGATGCCACACGTGCCGGCATGGGGGTGCCTGGGGCCCTGCAGGTGAACGCGCCTCCAAACCCGAAAATGGGGGCCGGTGTCCCCCAGAAGGGACCGCAGCCGTGGCGGCCGACGGCCTCCGGGGAGAGAACGGGGTGGGCGCCCCTCGGTGTGGGACCGGGACCCTCTGCTCAGGGGTCTCGGAGCCACGCGTCGGCCCCGGCTCCGGGAGTGGTCGCCTTTGTCCCCACAGAAACGTGGCGAGGCGGCGTGCCAGCGGCCGCACAGCTCACCAGACGGGACTTGTCCCGCCCTCTGGACTCGGGTTCGCCGGGGCAGACGTGCTGGCCCCGAGGGGCCGGCCCAGCCCCCATCCAGCCCGTGGGGAGGCCCGGGAGTGAGGGCTGCGCCCCGAGGCTGAGGACCCCCCAGGGGCTCTGAGTCGTTGCGTGTCACTGTCAGGAGAGGTCCCTTGGGAAGACTCCTCACCGCGCGGAGGGCGACAGTGAGACCAGAGGCAGGTCCCGGGGGGCCTTCGAGCGGCGCCAGGCCCTTCCGTGTCCTGAAAGAGGGTTTGGACCGAAACGAGTGTGGACCCCACAAGCCGGCGGCTGGGCTGCTGACCGGTGCCCCGGGGGCTCAGACCGGCCCCCTGCAGCGGACCCGCTTTTCAGGGACCCACGCACCCCCCCACCCCTGGGGCCCAGAGCCGCCTGCATCTGCGCGGCGGTGGCGGGGGGGGGGAGGGGGGCTGAGGGGCGGGAGGAGCGGCCCGGGACCCTGGGGACTCGCGCCTGCCGTGTGCTCACCTTCCCGCGTGTCGGTCCCAGAGAATCCAGGAGTCGTGCCAGAGCGGCACCAAGTGGCTGGCGGGAAGCCAGGCGAAGGCCAGGAGGAGGAGAGGGGCACAGAAGGGCCGCGGCCCCCCGGCTCGCACCCCGGGCCCGAAGAGCCCCCGGCTCTGTGCGGCCGCCCCGGCCCCGCGGGAGGGACACTGCCACCGGCTCGCTGCCCACCCACGGCGGCCCCGGAGGGGGCCTGCCTTCCGGAGCCCCCCGTCCTCGACGGAGCCCCTGTGCTCCCCCAGGTAAGAGGAGGGCGCTTGCTCCCAGCGGGTCCTGACTCCCCCTGTGGCTGCCTGGGGGCATCTGTGACCCGACCCAGCCCCCCCCCCCCGCCCCCCGCAGCGGGGACCTGGGAAGCCCTTCGGGGACTTGGTTTCCCTAAGAAGGAGGCGAGCC
This sequence comes from Hyaena hyaena, assembly GCF_003009895.1. NCBI lineage: Eukaryota > Metazoa > Chordata > Mammalia > Carnivora > Hyaenidae > Hyaena > Hyaena hyaena. The sequence goes on from NW_024081124.1 coordinate 762,687, forward strand.
CGCTCTGACAGCGTCACACCCGCCCGGCTTCTCCGTGAGCCCGAAGCAGGCTTCGAAGCCCTGCAGAGGCCGCCGGGCTCAGGCCCCGTGGGGGCCACCGCAGGGCGCCTCCGTCTGCAAGGTCACTGCCCCCGACCTGACGGGCCCGGAGCCCCGTGCTCCCTGCCAGGTGCTCCGGGTCGCACAGGCTGTCACCTCCCAGAGGGCAGGCAGGGCCCCGCACAAGGTGCCCCCGGCCGGAGGGCCTGTGCTGCCGGCTTCCGCCAGTCGCTGCTGCGGCTTCCCCTCCTTTCAGTGAGTCTGAGAGCGACGCGGAGCCCGCGGGAGCGGGACTCCAGCACCCCCGGCGGCTGTCCCGCGAGCCGGACGCGGCCGTCGCGGCTGAGGGGAGGTGAGCTGGCGGCCACGCCTGCGCGCGGGAGAGCTGCGTGCGGCGCCCCTCGAGCCCTGCCGCGCGCTTAGGCCTCTCCGACCCGGTGCTGCCCGGCTGTGTGACCCCGGCCCGGCCCCGCCCTCTCTGAGCCTCGGGCTGCCCGTGTGCGACACGGTACCTGGTCTCCGAAAGACCTGCCCTTCCTGCAGCGCTCCCCACGGCTCGGCCAAGCCCCCATGGCCGCTCTGCAGCCCCCCTCACCCGGGGCCTGTCCCCCACTCCCACGAGGGCCACGAAGGGCTCCAGGGCGGGGCACAGCCAGCTCTCCCCAGCGACACCCGTCCCTCCCGTCCCCAGGGGCGACGTGACCGTTTCTCTCCTCGGTGACTGAGGACAGCGCCTTCGGAGACGCCCGCCTCCCGAGGGTTTTCTCCGGGTTCTTCCCCTTCCTCCTCCTCCTCACCCTCGAACACGTGCAAGAACAACGTAGTCCTTTCTAGAAAACCCTGATGAGCTGATGGGCCCAGCAGCTGGGAAGCGCACGCGCGTGCAGCCCACCTGCCGGGTGCCGCTGGCCCCACTGACCCCGCCCCCAGCCGAGCCCCCCGCGAGCCGGAGCCACCCTCCGGGCCCTCGTCCCCTCGTTCCGGGGAGGCCCCCCCTGCTCCGAGCCCAGCGAGGGGCCCCAGGGGCTCGGCGCCGCAGGAGGCAAGCCACGTCTGCGCGCCGCGAGCGCACACACCGAGGGCCTCCGCCCGCGCCGGCCGCACCTGGCTCTGCCCGCGGCCGCCCGGCCCGCGCGTGACCAGGGGGACGGGGTGGGGGCGGCTGTCCCCTCCACCCCCCTTTGGGGCTCAGAGACTCGCCCTGACGTGGCCGCCTCGATGGCAACGTGAAGGCAGAGGCACCAGAAGGTACTCGAGCTCTGAGCTGTGACCCCGAGCAGGGAGCCCCATGCCCGGGGCTGCCCTCCCGCCTGCCCCCGCCACAGCCCTGCAGGAAGGGGCGGGGGAGGCGACTCCGGCCCTGAGACCCCGGGCCCACGGACAACTTTACGCTGAGCACGGGGCACGGGCTGTGCAGGGGCGGGCGGCGCTGTTCGGTAGCGGCCTCTGCGCTCGGCAAGTTACTTCAGGCATCTGCTGCGGCGCTTTATTAGAAAGAAACCCGCGTGTGACTTCCCCAGATACCGCTGCTTGTTTGTAATAAAGACTCTGCTTCTGTGTCTGACATCTGTTGTGTCGCCCACGCGCACGCACAAGCACGTGTGCACACACCCACACGTGCACACAGGGCACGCGTGTGCACACGTACGCGCATGAACACAGCCGTGCACACACACACCCCCGCCCCAGGCAGCAGGTCTGCTCCGGGCGGGGACCCCCCACCCCCCCCCAGCGGCCAGCCGGCCCCCAGCTCAGGGACCAGCCACCACGCACGGCGAAGCCTCCTGAGCTCAGTTCGGAACAAAGCACACTTTAAAGGCAAATCAGGTTTTTATTTCAGTGACAACATTCAAGAGTTAAAAACCAGCTCACGTCAAAATCAAGACCAGTAGTAAAAATCTTTTAACTCCGCAACGCTGTTTGTCTTGTTAGAAATCTGATTATTTTACACTTGCTTTTCTAACGGATTTTGTACAAGGCGGCCACGAGGAAGAAGAGAAACCGAACCCACCACAGAACCGACCACCACAGGTAAGACAGAATCACACACGTAGGAACGGTCAGACCACGGACAGGACCGGACGGGCTGCCGCGCGGAGTGAACGGGCCGGGGGTCGAGGGTGGGGGCCCCCGAGCGGCCGTCCTGCCCCTCCTCCGTGCCGCCTGCCTCTCCTGGTCCCAGCTGGGGTGTTTACGAGGCTCCCCGAGCCCAGAGGGACGGGAAGGGGCCGGGGGGTGCTTTGGCTCTGAGCCAGAGAGAACAGGCTTCCGGCACTTGGTGCCCAGAACCCCAGGGATCCGCGAAGTTGGTTATTTAAGGCGGGTCCTGCCTTGAGGCTCCTTCCTAGCTAGGGCGCCCCCTCCTGGGCGGGGCTGCACCCCCACGCCCCAGCCGCAGCCCCGCCGTGACTCTGGCTTTCATTTAAAGATTGGCGCCACCTTTTGCCTGTAGGATCTTTATTTCCAGGGCGCAGATAAGAGCTCCAAAGCGGGGAAGACACAGTTCGAAAGGCCAGGGGATCCAGCCTCCCTTCTTTCAGGGGGTCCGCGCCCCCACAACCTCTTTGGAATACAGGGTTCAGACACGGTTTTCCATGGCCCAGCACCCAGACAGGAGGGCCGTCCATCCAAGTGGGCGAACAGAGCCTACTTTTTAAAACGTGTTTCGTGGAGCCTGAGCGCGGGGGCGGGATATGCAGGAAAACCCCGGGCGCCCCCAGACCCTACGGGCGGGGCCGGGGCGGGGGGCGGCAGGCAGGCCTGCGACGGGCACAGCCGCCGGACGGGGAAGAACGAACGTGCCACGCGGGAAACGAGGAGCTCTGATCAGGCGGGAAGGAGGGGGCCCTGCTCCCGGCGGCAGGCACCCCGGGGACCGGAAGGGCGCTGAGGAAAGCAGCCAGGCCAGGGTCACGGACGCCCCGGGGAGGGGCGGCGGCCACGCCTCCAGGGGACAACACGGCTTGCTCCTCTCTCTCCGACTTCAGTGCACGGACACGTCCACAGAAGCCACTCGTGCGGGAGCGCGTGTTGGCTACCGGGTCGCGGCCGAGGCGGCAGCGGCGCTCGCGTGCACACGCCGACTCACCGCGAGCAGCCCGCGTGTGACAGCACCTCCCGCCTTCCCGATCGCGGGTGTGAGCCGTCCCGGCTCCACAAAGGGAAGGGGGTGGCCGCCTGCCAGGCCCCACATCTCAGCTCCGGACCCCCTTAACCACAGCGCCCCCAGAACCAGGGCACCTCGGAACCACAGCCCACAGCACCCCCAGAACCCTGGGCCCCCAGCCACGGCCCCCGGCTCCCTGGGACTCCAACCCCCCCCAGCCAGGACCCGGTGCTCTCTGTCTCTCGCACCCCCGGCCCGGGGTTCCCGGGGCAGGGGATCTAACTCGGGAAGAGGGAACTCCACCACCTTATGGGCGGAGGCCAACGGCAGGAGCTTCTGGAAGGAAGGGGACGGCGGAGGATCAGAGCACGTCTGGCCCACGTTAACGCAGGGCAAGTTTCGGGAAAGACGGCGGCCTCGGGGAGAAGTAGCTGCGCTCAAGCCGGTGGTGCCTTCCGGGGCCCAGAAGGATGAAGTGCGGGAGGGGGGAGGGCGCCTGCGAGCCCAGGAGGCAGGGCCGGAGGAGACGCCCCCAGAGGTCCCGCCCATGCCCACAGTGCAGACGCGGGGTCACACCTGAGCCAGCGGGGTGGGGGCTGCGAGCCCGGGCACCTCCAGCCCCGGCGGGCGTGCCGGGCAGTTCGCAGCAGCCGCTGCGGGGAGGGCGCTGGCCGCGTGGGAGCCGCAAGAGGTAGACACGGAGCGGAAGCGACACGGGACCCACGCAGGTGCCTGGACGCCGGGACTGGACGCGGGGCGGCCCTGCCGGGGGGCTGGGCCGGCCTCGGGGGCCCCGAAGCAGGCCTGGGCCTGGGCTGGCGGCAGGAGGGCTGGGGCAAGAGCTGAGCCCTGCCGACCTCAGGGGACGACCCGGGAGGCGGCGGTGGCCCCCAAGCAAGCTGCGTGCAGGGGGGAGGGAAGAGAGTACAACAGTTTGAGCCAAAATCACACACTCCCCCAGAGCGCTGGGGTCTCGGCTCTACGCCTTCCGGGAGCCAAAACAGAATCCGTGTGAGCAGTGCTGCGAAGGGCGAGCCGGACCAGGCCCCGTGGGGGGTGGGGTCCCTGTTCCTGGGACACGTGGTTTGGGCGTCAGTGCAAAGCAAACCGCCTCACGGAGCAGGGATCCCTCCCCATCCCCCTCCCTGCCTGAGGGGCGGGGTGAGGGTGAGAGCCCCCCGGAGACGGGGTGCTCTGACGCGCTGAGGCCCGGAACGTCCCAGGACACAGAAGTGCGAGAAAGAAGACAGCCCAGGCGTCAAAAGCCGCGCACCAATCTCAGCCGCGGGGACCCTTCCGACCCCATAGGGAAGCCAGGGCCCAGGGAGGGCGAGCGATGGGCTCAAGGGCTCTCAGCCGGCCCGGCCGGGCCACCGCGCAGGGGCGCAGCCCCACAGGGCAGGGCACCAGGCGGGAAGGAACACGGAGGACAGGAGGGGGACAGTGGGCAGCCGCAGGACAGACCGTCAGCACCAGGCCCCGCCACCCCCACCCCGCAAGGCCATGGACAGACATGCGGACAGAGGAGCCCAGGGGACGTCCCCTCCCTCGCAGAAAGTGGCCACTTGGCCACAGGAAAGCCGGGCCCCTGATGGTGACCCAGGACGTCTCGGGGGGCCGGCACGATGCCCCACTCACCCGCCCACCAGGCCGCCGGGAGGCCGAGCCTGCCTTCAGAAGGCCCCCCCCCCAGGGCCTGCCTGGCACCACCAAAGCCCCGGGACCCCAGGGCGGTGGCCGACTCTGCCCGACCTGCCAGCTCGGGCCAGGCCTGCCCCCCCGCAGGACTACACGGACGCCGACCGGGACTGGGGCTCGCGGTCACAGGCCCCGCACGGGGAGGCAGCCGCTGCTGCAGAGACCCTGGGGTCTCACCCCCTCGCGGCCCAGGGAGCCCCCCCGGGCTCCGCAGGGTCCCTCCCCACTCGGACACTGCTGGACACATACGGGAGGGGAAAAGCAGGAAACGGCCCGTCTCGGGGAGCGCCACCCCCCCCGGCCCATGCGCGCAGCCCGACCCTCAGGGCACCGACTCGAACTTGGGGGGCCCACGCGCCCAGCTGAGCGCGGGCAGCGGCCGCTCCTGGTCCTTGTCGGACTCGGGCTGGCTCTGGGCCCGCTCGGGCTTGGGGTTGGCGGGCGGCTGCGGCTGCTGCACCGACATGGTCCTGCGCAGGTGGCTGCGCTTCCGCAGGAACTCGGGCTGCGCGTGCAGGGCGAAGCTGCCCTTGCGCAGGACCATCCGCGAGTTGTTCTTCTTCGGGCGCGAGCGGTGGCCCGCCTCCAGCGCCGCCAGGTGCGCCGCGTAGCCCTCGCTCAGGAACTGCGGAGGGGGGGGGGGCGTCAGCGAGCCGGCGGGGACAAGGCCTGGCCGCGCCCCCGCCCCCACATCGCCTGGGCGCAGCCGCGGGAAACGGGGAGCCCACTACCGCTAAGAGCTCCCCACCGGCCCTGAACAGCTGGACCCGCCGGGCACACCGTCTTTATCACCTGCCGCTCAGATCCCCAAATAGGAGTCTGTGCCATCACCCAGCTTCCACCCCATGAACTCCAGCAGGTCGTGGCCCCCACGGCTGCCCTTCCTGCCCACCCCCCCCCAGAAAGGGGGCAGCGGCCCAGCGGCCTCAGCAGGGCCGGGGCCCTTACAGCAGCAGACTCGCAGGGCCCCCCAGGCCTGCGGACGAGGGCCTGCACGTGCACAGTCCCCAGGGCCGCCTGCGGGCGTCAGCATCTCCCACGCGGCGCTGCTGTCTGACCGGCCCTTGCTGGTGGCTCTCCCGCGCCCCCCACTCGGCCCGCCCAGGCTGCTCTCAGTCCCTGGACGGGCACCCCCGACCTGGTCACACTCGCCAGAAACCAGGTGCCACCCCTGGGCCTTGCTGCCGGCTCAGCCCACCCCTCTGATCCGCTCACGGCCAAGTCCAGCCCACCCGTCCTGCCTCAGAAGTGGCTCTCGGCCCTTCACCTTCTCTGCCGGCCACTGCCTGCCCCCTCCTCTGAAGGGCCTTCCCCCTGCAGCCTGAGGACCCTCAGAATCACGACTCACCCCCAGAATCCCAGCGAGCCGAGGGGCGACCGTCAGCCAGGCACTGAGGGCCCCCCGCCGTCTCCTGCTCCCGCCCCCGTGGGGCCCCAGCTCTGTCACCTCCTGACCTTCACTTTTGCGGCTACTCTGTCACAAAGGCCCCTCCAACCTCACACCTTTCCTGGACAATCTCTTCAGATCCCCCAAAGCCAGCCTTGCCCCCATCTTCTGTTCTGCCCCGGGGGGGGGGGGTCACAACCCCGGGCTGCCCGCCATCCATTGGAATTTTTCCATATACCCCGCTCGCCTGGGGGACACGACATCTGACTCCGCCAGGGCCCCCCCGGCAGGTGCCCACCGTGCGTGGGGAGACCGCGAGCGAATGAATGAGTGAGCAAATGAAGGAACGAACAAGAACGACCGAATGAGGAAACAGAAGACGCCGCCCCTCCCGCCCCCCGGGGCCCCGCCCCACCTGGCACTGGGCCTGGTACTTCTTGGTGGGCCGGCCGACGATGAAGATCTGGGAGGGCAGCAGCCCCAGCACGCTGTACACGGAGATGTCCTTCGCGGAGCCGTAGGCCGCGCTGATGCGGATGAAACACTGGAACGCAGGGCAGCTGGTGGGGGGCGGGGCGCGCACGGGGCCCAGGCGGGCTCCAAGTCCAGGGGCTGCCCTCCCGCCCCGCCCTGCGCCCCGCTTAGGGGGCTCCGCCTGGGGAGGTGAGGACCACGCCCCCTGCGGCCCCCGCCCGAGCAGCCATTCCGGTCACCGGAAGACGGGCAAAGACGTGGACAGGAAAGGAGGCCCGGCTCTGCGCGTCACAGGGCGGGGGCAGCTCTGTCCGGGCCTGACCCCCCGCCCCAAGCCGTCCACACCACCCCAGACCGCGGTGTTGACCCAGCTGCCTGGGCGCCTCCAGTGCCGGGTCCTAATGCTCACTCACCCCGCCCCCACAAGACGCTAGCCCGTCCGCTGCTCTCCCTGAGCCCCCCCACCCTCAGGTCCCAGGTCCCAGTTTCCCTTCCTCCTGAGCCCCATCATCCGCGGGGTGACCTCCTGCCCCCGGGAAGACCCCCCGACCACCTTGGCCTCCATCTTGCCATCTTCACGATCAGCGGCCCCCAGGACCAAGCCGAGATCCGCCCTCTGGACTCCGCAGGCCGACTGTGCGCCTCCCCTCCCGCCCGCCGGGGACGCTGCTCTGGCACCGCCTTCCGGTCCCCCAGGCTGGCCGCTGAGAGCCGCCCAAGGGCCACGCAGCTCTGGTCCTGAACCTTCTTTCAGCTGCCCCCGGAACATTCTTCCCAAGTTCTACCTCCCGCCCTGGGCCGCCACTCAGTCCTCTGCATGACCTGACAATCCCACCTCGCGATGCCTTTCTCTCCAGCCCGCGGCCGCCTCCTGGATTCTGGCTGGCCTCTGCCTTGCTTGGCCTCCCTGCCTCTCTCATCTCACTAATCTGGTCTCCGCAGAGCCACCCCAGGGCTCTTTCTGCAGCCCTAACTAGTCACCGCCGCCCCCCAGCTCCCCACTGCCCTCAGCAGAGTTCATGGCCTTGGCCAAGGTTTTCCAAGGTTTTCAAGGCCTGCCACCCTCAGGCCCAGATGACCTCCAGGCCTCTGCTCCCACCTGAGCTGGTCTGATCCTGTGAGCACCAGCATCCTGGATGCCACAGCTCTAAGAACATCCCAGGCTCTCTTCTACCTCAGTGCCTTTGCACATCCTGTTTGTCTGCCTGGCAAACTCCTATTCATGCTTCAAGACCCAGCTCAAGCGTTACCACCCCCTGGAAGCGCTCTCTGCCCTCCCCAGGCAAACGTAGGTCCTTCCTCCTCTGCATGCCAAGAGGCCTGTGCTAGTCACCAACCAGTAAAGTGTCGATTCACACATTTTTCTTCCTCTAGATCAGGGATTGGCTTACTTTGTTGCAAAAGACCAGATAATCAATATCTTAGGCTTTGCCTTGTGCTACAGTCACCACTCTGTTCCTCTGCGGCTCAAAGCAACCTTACACTCTGCGCCAGCAGAGGACCGTGGCCGCGGCCGTGCTCCAAAGCCTCTGTGTTTCGAGGCACAGAAATCGGAGATTCGTATCACTGTCACATCGTGAAGTAGCGGTCTTTCGATTCCCCCCCCAACCGTTTGAAACCATAAAAACCATTCTCAGGCCAAGGTCACCTCCAAGAAGGGCTGTGGCTGGGTCTACCCCTGGGCCACAGATCACTGGATCCCCCCCAGGAGGGTGTGTTAGGATGCAGACGGCTGGGCCCACTCCCCAGTTTCCGATGCAGTGGGTCTGGGGGTGAGTGGGGGGCAGGGAATCGACATTTCGGTGTCGACTGAATGAACAACCAGCCGCAGAGACAGGGTCCAGGCTTTGGGGTCAGGAGATGAAGGAGGAGAGTATCAGGGTGAGTCGCCGAGCGTCAGGCAGGCTCCCCGCCCTCCTGTCCCCGCAGAGGATGACGACGCCCACCTCGCGGGGCCGTGAGGCCCCCCCGGGCGCGACGCAGGCCGAGGGCCCTGGGGTTGGGCCCGCACTCACCTCCTGCACGAGGTTGCGGAGGAAGAGGGCCTTCTGCCGCAGGGGGTCGTGCACCAGCCCGTCGGAGAAGAAGATCATGCCCTGGGGGAAGTTGTGCTGGCACAGCCAGGACACCACCCTCTGCTTCTGCATGTCCGGCCGGCCCGTGATGTACACGATCAGGTAGCCCAGATCCTGCCAGTGCCTGCGGACAGACGGACGGCACGGCGGGTCCAGCGGCGCGCCCCACCCCTGCAGCCACCCGGCCCCCACCCGCAGCTGTCCTGAGGGGCCTGGGGACCGCAGGGAGGGACCGCAGAGCCACACCGTGGGGGGCTCAGCCCCGTGAGCGGCACGTGTCCCTGGATGGCCCACGGGCACCGCTCGCCCGCGGCCAAACTGACGCCCGTCCCAAGGCCTCCGCCGTCGCTCAGGCTTCCCAGCCGCGGACGAGCCACCTCTGCCTCCGGGGCCGCCCCTGCCTCCCTACCTGCTCCCCTCGGTCCAACCAGCAGCCACAGGGCCTGACCCCACCCCCCCCCCGCCTCGGCGCCCTCCTGAGCCTTCGCACACACCCGCACCGGACTCCAGTCCCACCCGGGCCGTGCACCCCCCGCCGCGGTCCCCCTGCGAGGCCGAGAATCGCAACGAGGGCCGTCGTAAGGCGGGGAAGGATGCGTGCACACCCGCCGCGTACTGGACGGGGCCCTGCCGCTACCCGTTACCACGGTGACCGCTGCCTGGGCCCAAAGCCATCCCTGGCTCCCCAGTGTCCCAAGGTCTCCAGTCCCCCGTGCACCTGGGACCCGTCACACTCTGCCCCCGAGCGCCCCATCTCCCCGGCCACACGGCTGCTGTGCTCTCCAGCCGTGGACCCCTTCCCCGGATGGCGTTCAGGGCTTCATCTCCGCACAGTCCCATCCCCTAGTGCTTCAAGGCCCCCTCCTCCAGGAAGGCTCCCCTTCTTCCCCGGCGGGTCAGCCTCTCCGAGTCTGCTCCCACAGCACGGTGCCGCCCTCACCGGGGACTCTGGCTGCAAGATGCTCGACGAGCCCGGACCTGCTGGGGGCGGCTGTGGCACTGGCCACCCCGGCTCCCCGTACACAGGGGGCTCCCAAGCCTGGAGAGCGGCCTGAGGGACGGGGGCGGAGGGGGGTGCGGAGGACGCGCCGCACGGACGCACAGGCTCCGACGCCACCCCGGGGCTCTGGCTATTTCCGAGCTGAGCCCGCGTGTGCACTTGTAAGTAGCCGGGTCTACGGACCGCGGCAGGGCCAGGAGCCCACGTGAGGAGCACTGCATGGGCCCCCCCTTCCCAGCCGCGGGAGGGGGCGCTGGCTGGCGGGCGGGACTGGAGATGTAAGGGGATAAACCCCCACCCTCCCCGGACGAGCGAGGTTTGCCAGGAGTTCGAGCCTGTGCAGGCCGTCCTGGCACCAGTGCCCAGCAGGGCCTGGCTCTGAGTCCGCCTCTCAGAAAGGTGGGGGCGGGGGGGGCAGGGGGGAGGGAGGAAGGCAGGGAGAGGAGGAGAGAGGCAGGGAGGGTAGGAGAAAAGCAGGCAGGGAGAGAGGGAGACAGGGAGGCAGGGGGGAGGCAGGGAGGGGGCAGGGGGGGGGGGGGGGGGGGGGGAGGAAGGCGGGGGGCTCTTAGAGCTCCTAGNTAGGAGAAAAGCAGGCAGGGAGAGAGGGAGACAGGGAGGCAGGGGGGGGGGAGGCAGGGGGAGGGGGGAAGGCGGGGGGGCAGGGAGGAAGGCGGGGGGGGCAGGGGGAAGGCAGGGAGGGGGGCAGGGGGAGGGAGGAAGGCGGGGGGGCAGGGGGAAGGCAGGGGGCAGGGGGAAGGCGGGGGGGGCAAGGAAGACAGTGGCTCCCCCTCGCTTTCCTCTTGGCGACCCCCTTCTGCAAGGCTGTTTCCAGCCCCGTCTCCGGCCCGTGCTGGTCTGGACTCCAAAATCCAGCCGCCCTGCCCCCGTCCTGCCCCCGACCCACCTGTGCTCTGCTCTCCCTGGTCCCTGTCGCCCTGTGTCCTCCTTTCCGGCCCATCAACATCAGTTTTCTATTTGCTTCTTGCTTTCCTACATTTGCTCATCTTTGTACAGCAACTTGGACTGACAATTTCCAGCCATCCCCCCTTCGGGGACTGTTTCTGACGCCACCTCTCCCAGGAAGCCTGCCCTGCTTTTTCCAGTCACCTGTACTAGCTCCAATCTTCCACCTGTCACTGAGTGCGAGCTGGTCTCAGAGGGTGGCCCCCAGGGAGCCACGTGTCCCGTGGTCACACCTTCCTGTGGTCCCTTCCCACCACTACTCACAACCAGCAGAGCGTATGGGAAGGTCACGTGACCCCCAACGCTGGGTCATAAGAAGACTTGCGGCCTCCACCTGGGTCTCCAGAGGTGACGCAGGCTGGCCACGTGGCCAGAGAGCGAGCCCGGCCAGCGGGGAGCAGGAGTTCGTGAGGACAGAGGCCTTCTCGGGGAGCCGCGGGTGACCCCCTCGCCCAGATCATCACCCGGCTGTGCGTCATGGGGACACCCCACGTGATGACAGCCCACCCACAGAACCACGAGACACGGACTAAAGAAGGGTGACTTCTGGCAGCTTCATTTGGAGCCTCTTCTCCCAGAGACCAGGACACGGCCGATTGGATCCCGCCTGGAATCAGAACTCGGGAGACCTGGCCTGATTGGCCGCAGAGACTAAGCCGAGGCGGGAGGGAGGCAGGGGCTCGCAGGCGTCTGTGGAGACCCTCGCACCGTGCCCAGCGCCGCCCCCCAGAAAACGAGGAGCCCAGCTCTCCCGGGGCCGCTGGGAAGGGGCGGGAGGGAAGGCTCACCGGACGACGTCCACTGCCCCCGGCCGGACCTTGGGGTCGCTTCCCATGATAGACACGCTGGCGGCGAAGGACCCGTCGATGCTGAACACCACGCACTCCATGCCCCGGGGCAGCACCGTGAGGTAGCTCATCGCAAAGGTTTGGTCGCCCCTGCAAGGCACTGCCTGGTCGGCCCGCACCCGAGGCCGCTGTGCGCCGGGGGCCCGGCCTGCCCCGCCGCGTGCCTCCCCCACACGGGGGCACCCCACGGCTCTGCCCGCGGCCGGCCCGGCTGGAAGGGCCACGGGGGCGGCCCCAGGTCTTACCTGACGACCATCTTCACGGGGTAGACGCCCACCCCCAGGCGCCGGGGCCGCGGCACGCTGTAGGTGATGCGGCCGCTGCTGTTGGTGATCTCCGTGTCCAGGTGCACCCAACGGCCCGAGGACGGCTCCGCCATCACCAGGATGTCCACCTGCGCCGGTCAGGGGCCAGGGCCGCCCTGAAGGCCATCCCGCCGCCTCCGCCGCCCGCCCGCCCCCCGCCGGGCCTCCGGGCCCGCTCCGGCCCCGCCCCCCGGCGCGGCCCCGCACCTTCTCCCCGGTCAGAGCCACCATGTCCAGGGGCCCGTACATGAAGCGCCCCACCAGGACCTGGGGGCCGTCTTCCGCCGCGATCACGTCGTTGGCCCGGTGGTTCGCGGTGACGTTCTGAAAGCAGAGACCAGCTGGGCCTTTGCCACCACGGCTGGCCACACACTTCCTGGCCACACTATCCGCAGGACCACAGGGACACGGGTCCCTGACGTGTCGCCCTTTCTGAGCCGTGGACCCGGGTTCCCGCAGACGGACAAGCGCGCTGCTCCTGACCCTCCCCTGCGCCCTGAGGTGGCGGCCGGTCCCGACTGTCCTCCCCCTCGGCCGGTGGGCTGGAGCCTGGCGCCCCCGGCCTGCCTTCCACATCACCGTCTCCCCCACAGCCACTCACCAGGCGTCCCCTTACTGGGAACGGGAACGTGCCAGGGCGTGGAGAAGTGCGTGAGGACCCGCATGCACCCGCGCCAGCCACGGCCTCCCAGGTCCCCCCCCCCCACCCCCCGCTCCAGATCTTTTCGGACACAGAGTCATTTTGTCTCTAACCATCCCAGGCTCCCCAGACTTCTCCACTTCCGGTTTCAATTCGTCCCACAGCTCAAAGGCCCACCTCGGGCCCGGACACCAGCCACCCCGGCCTCGCCAAGGCCAAACCCCTCAAGCCGGTGACCATCCCCATCGGCGTCTGTGCCTACACCGGAGCTCCCTCTGGCCGGGGCTCTGCTTACAGCCCTCAGGGGGGTCCTCTGTGAACATGAGCCCGGCGCCTCCCATCCATAAAGCACAGAACTGGGGCTCCTGGGGGGCTCAGGCAGTTAAGCGTCTGACTTTGGCTCAGGTCATGATCTCACGGTTCATGGGTTCAAGCCCCGTGTCAGGCTCTGTGCTGACAGCTCAGAGCCCGGAGCCTGTTTCAGATTCTGTGTTTCCCTCTCTCTCTGACCCTCCCCTGCTCACACTCTCTCTCAGAAATAAATTAAAAAAAAAAAAAAAAAAGGAAAAGAACTGTTGACGCCCAGGGGCCTGCAGTGAAGTCCCAGTCCTGAGCTCAGCATCACAGCCGTGCCCGGTGACCTCAGTCTGTGGCCCCCTGCTATCATGAGCCTGGGGCTCCAGGGCCTTCCCCCCCAACTCTGCCTGCCCCCACCTTCCAGCCTCCCCACTATGCATCCGAGAAGTGCCCCGTGGACCCCCACTCTCCATTCCCATGGCGTCTACATGCAATTCAGCGGACCCCTCGTCTGCACCGGCCTCCGGGACCCAGACCCGCAGACGGTCAGGCAGCGGTGCAGGCTGTGCTGCTAAAACTCCGGAGAGGAAAGGCTTCACTAGCGGGAACAGACACACGGAGAGACGCAAATCAAACCCATACTGCTGGACCCCATGAGGGAGGAGAACACGCATCCACACGAGAACCCGTAGCGCTGTCCATGGTAGAGAAAAGGTGGGAACCACCCAAGTAGCCCACAACTGACCAACGAGTAAATAAAATGGGTCCGTCCAACGGAGATCCTTGGCCGTCAAATGCAATGAGGGGGACAGGGATCATGGTTGGGGGGTGGTTACAGGGAAAGGGGTCTCTCTCCGAGGTGACCATAAGATCCTAAAATTGTCCACAGTGATTGCACACCATCTGTGAACACGCTCAAATCCACAGAATTATACACAAATCCACCTACTGTACACTTTAAGCGGACAAGTTGTAACAATGTGATTATAGCTCAATAAATAAGGTGGCAAAAACAGAGTTGATCCGCAGAGCACCGATCACCTTCTGCCTTTCAGGACTGTCCTCAGGGTCCACGTCTGAGGCTCCCACCAGACTGCCCACCGGAGCAGTGGCTGTGTCTGTGGACCCGGCACAGTGGGCCACATCCCCAAGTGACGATGCTTTGCTGAGTACATAAGTGAATTTATGCATACCAAACTCCTATTCATACTTCAATGCCCTACAGAGGTGACTCTCCTTCAGGGAAGCCCTGTGTGGTCTGTTCCGAATCCTTTTCTCCGTTTTCTTCCTAACCTGTGCCTCCTTTTATCATGGCCAAATCCACACCAGGCCACGCTCAAAGGTGAATCAGACTGTGAGCCCCACGGTCATGGGCAAGACCCTGCTTGACTCACATCCACGTCTCCAGAGGCTGTCATACAGCAACTGCTCCGTAGCTGGCATCTCGCCCCCGTGCCCAGCACCCTGAACCCCGCCCTGGTGCTACCCTGGAGCACCGGGACCAAGTCCCTCATCCCGCGTAGCCCCGACCCCACCCCCACCTCCCTGGAGCCTGCAGCCCCGCCTGCCACGCGGAGCCTCAGCCCCCCGGGCAGCCCCACTCCCTGAGACCACCTGAGACCCCCGTCCCCGCCGGGACACGGTGCTGATTACCACATACCCGCAGCTTGACCTGGGTCCTCTTTCGAAGCCACTTCTCACGGGGGTTGGCGGGGCTCAGTGCGGCAGGATCCACGCCCGCGTTCTCCTTGACAGTCACGCTCTCGTAGCGCATCACCTGAGGGACAGCCGCGCGGGGCTCCAGGTCAGCTGGGTCCACCCGACCCCTCCTCCCAGCAGGCTGTCAGGGCCTCAGGGCCCACGGGAGGCCGGGAGCCCCAGGACCTGTCTGCTGCCACCCTGACAGCCGGGGCAGAGCGCGGGCTCTCAGAGCTCCGCCTGGGAGCAGCCTCTGCGCACAGCACCCAAACCCGCAGCCCCTGCTCGGGTCCCATTCCCTGCCTGCTGTTCAGGCGGGCGGTCCTTACTGGAGGCCTCCGTCCCCACCCGGCCCCAGGGCGCCACCCCTCCCCACTGCTCTTCCACACCCAAATCTGCTGTTCCAGTCTCCATCCTGAGGATGGACTCCATGCCTGTCAGAACCAGGCACCCCCGCAGCCACGCCCCACTGAAGACTCACCCTGCGTGGCTCCCACCTGCCTCCTTCTGCACCTGCCCCCCCCCCCCGCAGGCTTCCCCCAGGCCTCTCTGCGCCTGGACTTTGCCGGGCCCGGCCCAGCCCGGAGGCTCACTCCCTCTCCTGG
Source organism: Hyaena hyaena (assembly GCF_003009895.1). NCBI lineage: Eukaryota > Metazoa > Chordata > Mammalia > Carnivora > Hyaenidae > Hyaena > Hyaena hyaena. The sequence goes on from NW_024081124.1 coordinate 777,822, forward strand.
CTCTCCTGTCTTCCAGGGACTCCCCCTCTACCCTCTGGGTCCAAGGCTCCTCCCTGGAGCCACAGGGCTCATCCCTGCACTTCTCTGCCTACAGTGACCCCCATAGCTCACAGGACGAGACAGATCCGGTCTCAGTCCGTTCTGCACAGAGCTCCTAAAACCTTAGGAATTTCCTAAATGCCAGAGAGCCCTAAAGGCGCCTTTTGTTTGCAAGTGAGGTGGCATTTGGACCCTACCTAAGGGGGGGCTGGTGGCCAGGAGCAGCCCCCACGTGACCAGAGGCTGGCACCCCCACCCCCGTCCCGCCCCCTGACCTCTGGGGACCCATGAGGACTTGGAGGTCCAGTCAGTCACCAGGGACCAACGATCCGATGAGCTGTGCTGGGCAGTGAGGCCTCCAGGGAAACCCGCAAGGATGGGGCTCAGAGAACTTTCATGAGAAGCTGGTGACGCAGGGAGCCCAGCGTTTCCCCGGGTTCTGGAGGCCCCGGCGGCCCCACGGGACCCGAGGAGGGGCGGATGTGCCTCCGGGTCGGTGGGGTCAGGACTGGGCTACACGGCAGGATGCCCCGCGGGTGGGGAGAGCCGCCTGGTGCGGGCAAAACCCACATCAGAGCCGGGCGCCGCCCGTCACTGGCACGTGCCATCTGCGTCCGCCCTGCGCCTCAGCCTCCTCTGCCTCCCTTCCCGCTTCCCAGGCCCAGACGCAAGACTCGGCTTCCTGAACCCAGCCCGGCCCAGCCCCCCCCAACTCCAGGGAGCCCCCCAGGTGCTCGGGTGCAGAGGCAGACCCCTCGGGGCCTCACACCCAGGTGCCCAAGCCTTGCCGGAACCCCACCCCCGCCCCGGGGCCTCCGCACCAGCTCCCAGCCCGAAGCCAGGCTCCAAGGGGCCCCTCAAGCAGCAGACACAGGATCCCTTCCCGAAATATGCCCAGGCCACACCTCTCTCTTTGCGCAGACCCCTGCAATGGCTTCTCGCTGGGCACAGAACGGAACCAAACTCCTGCCCTTGGCCGTCGACCCCACCTCCGCACCCCCTTCCCCCGAGGCTCCCCCTCAGTCAGCGGCCTCTCCGGGGACACAGAGGCCCTGGAGAAAGAGGTCTTTGGGACTCACGTCCAGGTGGAACACGGGTCCGTTCTCCTGGGTAGTTTCTATTTAATTTTCTAGGAAGTGCCACGCCACTGCCCAGAAGCCGAGGTTCTCCACAAAACCCCCGCGGGACCCCGTAACCCCCACGCCCTCCCAGGGCCCATGCAGCCGGCCAGGCCCCTGTCCCCGGGGCGCAGGACAGGCCCTCCGGAGGGGCCACGCAGGGCCAGCAGTACCTGTCTCAGGATGAAGGCCACCACGTCCGTGGACTCCCAGTAGCTGGCGTGGAAGAGGTGGGGCAGGGCCACGGTGGGGAAGGCCGTGAGGACTTCGGGGCAGTACAGCGCGTAGTCGATTCGCTTGGAGCCCCACCACTTGGCCGTGACTGCGGGCCCGAGACCCAGGTGAGGCCTTGGCCCGGAGGTGGCGTGGGGCCCCGGCCCGCAGACCCCGTGGTGAGCGGGCCACTCAGGGCACAGGTCTGGGGCCAGAGCTCCGGGACGTGACCGCCCGGTTCCCACAAGCCACCAGCCCCGCCCCCGCCCCGTGGAGGCGGCCGGTCTCACCGTGAACGCCGGGCCCGGGCCCGTCTGGCGGATCACCGCCCCCGCCCCCCCTCAGCAGCCCTGGCAGCGGACCAGCGGCTGCCCGGCGGGGAGGGTCCCTCTCCCTCAAAGCAGGCAGGGCCCCGAGACCCTCACTCACTGCGGGAGGCGCCCGCGGGCACCAGGCTGTCTGAGGACGCTGAGCTGTCGCTGTGGGAACTGTCCTGGCTCCCCCTCCGTGCTGGGCACGGGGCACGCGGGGCCTGAGGAGACGAGGCAGGGGCGTCCGGGGGCGGAGGGCTGTCCCGAGGGCTGCCCTCCAGGAAGAGGCGGCTGTGGGCGTGCAGAGCGTCGGCTGCAGAGGCAAGGTCACAGTCAGCGCCAGGCCCCGTGTCCCAGGGCAGCCTGCACCGGGCGGGAGTCTGGGCCCCCGGCCGCTCACCCCCACCACCACCACACAGGCAGCCTGCACCCCTCAACCCCCGGGGCTCGAAGGGGCGCCCGGCCGGGTCTCGCCTCCTCTAAGTTGTGGGTCCCAACCATCCCCTCCGTCTGTGTCAGAGCTGGAGGGCACCTCTGGATGCGGCCGTTAACCACAGCCTCCTCAGCAGACCCCCTGAGGCCCAGGGGAGGGGGGTAACAGGTGCTCTGGCCCGGGCGCTAAGGCGCTGTCGGGGGCGGGGCGATGCCCCGAGGGACACACGCGGGGCTGGAGAGCCCTTCCCACTGTGGAAGCTCCTGACAAGGCAGGACTTTGGAAATTAGGTTTCCATTAAAATTGGGGGTTGCTGGCTTTGGATCCTGAATGAGCCTCAGGCACGGCACCCTTGCCCAATCGGGCCCACGCTTCTGAAGAGGCTCCGGCCGAACCTCTTTGGCCAGGATGTGGAGCCGAGGCCCTGATCTCTAGTGCTGACCGCACTGCTGCCTCCCCTGTGCGTGCCCGGCTCACCGCACTTCGGCCCTGGACACCCTGGCCTCCCCGCCCTGTCCCCCCCGCTCCTCCCGCCTACAAGCTCCCCCCCCTCCTCAGCCTCCAGCTCTGCTCCACCTGCGTCAGGCCGGGGTCAAAGGCCCCCTCCTCCATGACGTCCACCGGGCTGACACACCCCCAGGCCTGCACCTCCAGAGGCGAGGCCCAGCATGGAACCCTGACTCGCCATCGGGTCTGATGGCTCGAGCACCATGCTGGCCTCGCCCCAGGAGCCTGTCAGGGGCAGAGCCTGGCCGCTGCAGAGCAGGGGTGCACACAGGCCGCGTCTAGTCCCTCCTTCAGCCAACGCGTGCAGAGCTTGGGCCCAAGAGGGTGGCACTGCAGGCTCAGCCCAGCCCCCGCTCAGCAGGCGCGTGCGCGCACGCACACACACACACACACACACACACACACACACACACGAGCCTACCCAGCAGGAGTGACTGCCCGTCGCCCAGCGGGAACCTCTGGTAGCGGGGCACGCTGACGGGCGGCACCAGGTGGAACTTGGGCTCCAGCAGGGGCTCGAGCCGCGAAGCAGAGGGGTCCGCGCAGTGGAAGAAGCTGTAGACCTGGCTGCAGGCGGGACGCAGCTGGAAGCCTGAGGGGGACACGGGGACACGGGGGGGGGGGGGGACCCTGGCTGGCTCCTCCCCCTCGGCCCAGCAGGCCCCCCTGGGCGCAGCTGTGAGCAGCCCACCCCTCTGCTCAGGAACGTGCACCCCACTACCAACAGGCTCAAAGCCATCGGGTCGAGTTGGGTGTTCAGGGCCCCGCCCACCTGCCCCACCGGGAGCGGCACCCCAGGTCCCCAGCGGGGACGCATCTGCAGGGCCCCAGAGCCGGCAGGACACTTCTCCCACAGCCCAGCAGGGGTCCCCACCCACGCCCACCCCACCCCGAGTCCAGGGAAGCCTAGGTCTCCGGGTCAGCACGGAGGCGGCGCAGGATTCTGCCTCCCCCCCGCCTTCAAGGAGAGCCCTTCCCTCCGTATCCGTCCCACAGTGGAGGCTGCTGGTGAGCCCGGTGGAGGAGGAGTTGGAGAAGCCCCGATGTGTAGCCCCTCGGGGGGCCCCCAGCCTCCCGCACCCCCAGAATCCTGCTAAGCCACTGGCTGGTTCCCATCACCTCAGTTCAGGGCAGGGGGGCGGGCGTTCAGTCTGAGAGGCACTGGGACGGGCCTGGGGCTGTGCAGCGGGGAGGCTACGGCCGCAGGGGGGCTGCCTGGGCGGCGGGGAGGGCGGGTGGCAGGGGGGTACATGTGGCTTCTCTTCCCCTGGAGCCTGACGACTGTCCACGTGGGGCATGTGACAGGGAGGTGGAGTCCAGGGGGCGGCTCCCCTTCACCCCATCCGGGGGGCCATCCCTCCCTCCGCCTGCCCTCCACCTCCTCCAACGCCACGCCCCGCCCTCCCCACGCCCGCCCTCCCCACGCCCCGGCCCTCCCCGGGCCACCGCTCCCCCCACGCCCTGCCCTCCCTACACCCCCCCCCCCGCGCCCGCCCCCTCCCCACGCCCGGCCCTCCCCACGCCCCGGCCCTCCCCTCCCCGCGCCCCGGCCCTCCCCACGCCCGCCCCCTCCCCTGGCCAGAGGCCCTCACATAGTGATCCAGAGACACAAGGCCTCCCAGCAGAGCCACCCACCGTCCAGCCCCGGCAGCACGGTCCTCCGCATGGCCAGGACCAGGCCCAGGGGCGAGCCGAAGAGGAAGAAGTCGGACACGTCGAAGTCCAAGCGACCCAGGCCGACCTCGGGTGGCGGGAGCCCCTGGGCCACAGGGGGCTCGGCCTCGTCCTTCAGCACATTCGAGTGGATGCTGCCGGGGGAAGAGAGACCCGCTCAGGGAGTGTGTGCACGTGTGGGTGTGCAGGCGGAGGGGGCGGAGCCCACGTCCACTGGCTGCCCGAGAGCTGACGGCCACCCCGGCGCAGGCCACTGGGGCCTGGCCGACAGCTGGGGGAGGCAGGGGTCGGTCGGCCCACTTTCACTCTGAAGGCCAGATGGTCAGTGGTGTAGACTGCGGGGCCCCGTGGCCTCCATCACATCCACCCAAAGCCGCCGTCGTGGCAGCCAGAGGCCGTGCTTGGACCGACGCTCACGGCACAATCCAGGAAAACGTTTTCTCCGCTGGGCTGAGGGCCTGAGAGCACCTGAGCACCCTGTGGGCTGGCAGGCCTGCCCCATCGGGCCGGCTTCACCAGGGCCTCCCGCCAGCTCTCCCCTCCCCCCACACACCCCTGCACCATCTGCTGGCGGAGCCTGGCCCGGTCGGTGCCACCCCAGCCAGACAGAGCCAAACCACGGCACCCGGCATCTTCTCCGTGACGAGGGGTCCCAGCCACCGGCAGACCCGGTGCACCCAGCGAGCCCTTCCCTCCCCAGTCACCTGCGGGGGGAGCAGGCCTTCAAGAGAAAGGCCCACGCACAGAACTGCGACCAGACCGGCCCAGGCGCCCCTGCTCCTGAGAGCCCCGCTGACGCTCTGTCCCGGCCCCAGAGTGAGCCGCCCAGGACGGGCAGGAGAGCGGCGCCTGGACCTAGTGCAGCTCGGAATGCGAGACAATCAGCAGGAGGCCGCGAACTACGAATCAAGTAACTGAATGCAAATTCAGCGAGAATATTCCACGTGGAGGAGGAAAGGGGATTTGAGAAATAACAAACATCTCGGGCCAGTCCCCCGCCTGCCACACGCGAGGGGTCAGGGCAGCTGGATCTGGGTCCTCAGATCCAGGATCGGGCTCCTGTCTCTCCCACGAGGACATCGCTGGTGTTTGACGGAACCGCGATCTGTCCCTAGGCTGGCGGGAAAAGCTGGCTGTGCTGACACGGCTACCGGAACCCTCCAGCTTCTTGTCACCCCCCCCCCAAATTTGGGGCCTTCTTAAAGGATTTTCCACCCTGCTGCCCTGCCGCGACCGCGCTTCGAACAGTCAGAGATTTGAATGTGCGGGGCCCGTGGTCAAAGGATTTCTCTTCCGGGAATGCGCCTGAACGAAACAGCCTGACGCACGCGCAAGCGCTCACGGGCTGTGAGTCCCGGACTGGAAGGAGCCAAGCCTCCGATCACTGGGATGAGAAGAGCTGTCCACTCGCTCAACGAAATACTCCCCGTTCAGGGTATTTACCAGATGTGTGTCCCGTAGGGAAAGGATCCAAAGAGAGCACAGCGTAGGGTTCTTTTCCCAAGGAAAACTACGCAGAGAACGCACGAAATACACACAGAGCAAAGACTCCGAAGTGGTCACAAGGGATCGACTCTGCAGACCTCGTAAAGGCCTCCTGACACTTGTCACTTGTGGGGAGAGAGCTGAGGGACCGCGGGGAACAGGGCCTGCCTTCCTAGTGGCTCCCTTGCGTCCCCAGTGAGAGAGCGGGCACCTCATTCAGCTCTGCGGGGGGGACCGCCCGGGGACCAGGAGCCAGGAGCCGGCCCCCGCTGCTTGGTGCCGGGCCGCGCGACCCAGGACGCCTCCCGGCCTCCCTGCTGATCCTTCTGGGAAACCACAGCGCCCGGAGTGGCTCACAAAACACGCCCATGTCTGCTCTTCCACGGCCTGTGCTTGGACGCAACAGGGAAGCAGGTTGGGGACGGGGAAGGGGGTCCCCTCGACAGAGGTTGAAGCTGAGGGTCGGCGATGCTGGGGGGCTGTCCCGTCTCTCTGCAGGTCGGGGCGGCGCGGGGACGGGGCGCGGGGCCCCCTGGAAGGGCCAGGGACACAGGGCAGGTCCTCACCGCCCCGGACGCCGCGCTGCCAGGACCACGGGGCCCAGGAGGCGTTACCTGGACAGGAAGGCGTGATGCTGGCCGACGGCCTCACAGTCGTAGGTGGAGGAGTCGCTCTGTTTGCGAGGCAACGGCCTCTGGGGCTCCGTGGCGTCCTCGTCGTCCGGTGCGCTGGACACGTCAATGCTGCTCTTGCTGAGGCGCTTGCTGCCGGCCAGACCGCTCGCCTCGTCCGCCACGCCGGGGGCGTCCTTCGGGGCCGCGCAGAGGAGAGGGGGGCACTGCAGCCGCCACAGACGGCGGGGCCCCGCTTCCTCCCCGGACGCGGGCGGGCCCCTCTCTCCCCAGACGCAGGACCCGTCCTAACTCGCCTTCCTTTCGCAGGCTAGCTACCCTGCGCCAGCGTGAAGGCCGAACTCACCCCTCCCAGGTCAGGCCCCTGCTCCCCGAGGGCGGACCCCGCCCCATCCCCACTGCCCGGCCCCCACCTGGGTGCTGCTGATGCTTCCCTTCCGGCTGCTACTGCCTGGACTGTCTCCCGAGGGCCCCGCGCTGTAGCAGATGGCGTCGAAGGCCAGGAGGCCCCCCACACAGTCCCCGATGAGACACACCTGGAGCGGACAGCCAGGACTAAAGGCCTGCCCGCCGCTGACCCACCACCCCCGCAGCGGCCAGCGCACCAGCCCCTCGTCCCTGGGAGAATAAGGGACCTGTCCCAGCAAGCCACTGACACAGCCGCTGCGGGGGATGGGGGCTCATCCTGGGTCGGGGCCGGCCTGAGGGCAGCACTCAGGCCAGGTCAGGGGTCAGATTCAGCCTGAGGGCAGCACTCAGGCCAGGTCAGGGGTCAGATTCAGCCTGAGGNNNNGCTACTGCCTGGACTGTCTCCCGAGGGCCCCGCGCTGTAGCAGATGGCGTCGAAGGCCAGGAGGCCCCCCACACAGTCCCCGATGAGACACACCTGGAGCGGACAGCCAGGACTAAAGGCCTGCCCGCCGCTGACCCACCACCCCCGCAGCGGCCAGCGCACCAGCCCCTCGTCCCTGGGAGAATAAGGGACCTGTCCCAGCAAGCCACTGACACAGCCGCTGCGGGGGATGGGGGCTCATCCTGGGTCGGGGCCGGCCTGAGGGCAGCACTCAGGCCAGGTCAGGGGTCAGATTCGGGTCAGGGTCGGCCCGAGGGCAGCAGTCAGGCCAGGCCAGGCTGGGCCAGGCTGTCCTACCTGCCCACTGAAGCCTATCCCGTCAGGGGACCTGAGGAACTCCATGTAGACCTGGTTGGCGCGCTCGATGACGGTGGCCACCGCGTCCTGGTACCGTGGGGAGGAGACGGCCAGCAGGGGCAGGGCGGCCAGGGGCACGTGGTCCTGGTTGTTGCCGAGGCAGCCCTCATCGTGGCTGTAGGGGTTCAGGCTGCGGACAGGGTCAAGGTAAGCCCGGCAGGGCTCAGGCAGGGGTGAGGCCGGGCATCTGGACGGCCGCCTTCCCCTGCCCTCTTCCGCACGGCCCCCAGGAACACCCTGATTTGGAGGAAGCCACCTGTGTGGATCAGGGTGGGGACATATCATAGCAGACTTCCTGGAGGAGGTGGTCTGGACTAGGCCTCAAGCAAGGCTTTATGGACGCTAAAGAGGAGAGAGGGGGCTCCTGGCATGGGGACCTGCGTCAACCACAGCTTGGAGATGGGTGCGCAGCTGTGCGCACCACATGGCATCTGCCCTCCTGGGGACAGGGTCCAGGCCCTTCCTGGGCGTCACGGAAAGGTGTGAGCCTGCCCTACTGCGTCCTCACTGCCCTGCGTCCCACAAGCAGGCCCCGCCCTCTGCGGCAGCCCTGACCCCCCCGGGACCAGCTCCTGCCCCAGCTCCCACCCCCAGCCGGCCTGCCTCTTCCCCTGGGACATCAGAGCCAGCTGGCTAGAGTGACCCCCCCCACAGCCCACACTCAGGTTGACGAGGGCTCAGCGTGGACCCCGCCGGGGCCTGGGCTCAGGGCGCTGCAGCAGAGCCGCGTGGTGTGCGAGGCCGGCCTGATGGCCGTCCCTCACCTCCAAAGAACACAGATTGGAGGGAACAGGCCTCAGGTGCAGCCAGAGAGGTTTTAATTAGCTGGAAAAGCTCCCTCTCGCAGGGACTGCCTGGCGGAACGGCCTGGGGGACAGGTGGGGTCCCCACCCCTCCCCTCAAGTTCTGGCGATCAGGGCCCGCGCTGGCTAGCCGGGTTCTGGGGGCCGGGCGTCTGGGAGCCAGGGGGCCAGGGTGCTGAGCCTGATTACGGAGGAGCACAGTGCGCCCCGACGCTGGGGCCGGAAAGAGCCCTCCTTCCAGGAGCCCCTCCCCTCCCGGGCCCCGGGGCTGAGGCCTGAGGTCCTGCATTTCAGGGGATCTACTGGGTAATCTCTGTCCCAGCCTGGATCGGGACTGCTCGTGTCCTGTGAGCAGAGGCGGGGGGCGGGGGGGGGAACAAGGCCCAGGGAGCCTGCTGCCTTATCCCTCCACCAGGTGCTCAGCCCGGACTCGGAACACCCTCCCTCCCGCCCAATGTCCCAGAGGGAGCGCCGTCCCTGCCACGGGACGGAGCCGAGAGTCACACGAGCACACAGGGTCCTCACAAACCCTCCACCAGCTGCTCCTGACGTCACCGTCCACACCTCACACGCGAGGGAACAGGCCACAGCAGGGTCCCCTGGCTTTTCCCCGGTGCCCACGGCACAACACACATCCCCCCGGGGCACCGAGTGTGCCCCCACCCGCGCCCCCCACCAGTGTGCTCACGGCCAGTCAGGCTGACATCCACGCACGCCCGGGGAAGGTACCCCCAGCCGGGACAGCGCTCCCTTGCCATCCACCCCCCCTTGGCCAGTCCCCGTGGGCAGAGGGACTCACTTGGAGACAAGAGAGAAGGCCTCAGAGCAGACGGCAGGGCAGGGCACGAACTTGATGAGGATGTGGCCCAGGGCCGCCGGGAAGTGGGCACGCGTCACCTTCTCCAGCACGGAGCTGAAGGTGTGGATGTCGGCCGCCTTGCAGGCCGGGTCCCCCGCGCCCGAGTCCAGGACGTTGCCCCCGTGCAGCACCAGCAGCAGCACGTGTGTCTTGCAGGAGCGCCGCAGGCAGCCTTCCTGAGAAGGGCAGGGGTGGAGGGGTGCGGGGACCCTCTGTGAATGCAGGGGCGCCCCGGCTGCTGGCAGAGCAGGCCCCTCGCTGTCAGGGGCCCTTCTTGTTCACACGGGGGCCGGAAGCCCAGAGACAGACAAGGACCTGCCCAGGGTCACCCAGCGAGCACAACGAAGAACAAGTCCAGGGTCCACCGGCCTGGGGGTCCCCCTGAAATCCTGACCAGAGGGGGGGCCCAGACACCCCAGGAGCTCCACACACCTCACTGTCTTCGTGGATCTCGATGCTGCCCTGGGCAGGGAACTTCTGTCTTCGCAAGGAAACCCGGTACAGTTCTCCTGCGGGGGGACGGGGGACTCAGTACCTGCAGCGTCCCCGGGGGCCCAGCTGGGACGACAGCATCCAGCGCCCCCTCCCCCCCCCCCGCCCCGAGACCAACACAACCCGAAACCTTTGTCTTCCCGCGGGAAGGGCGGCCAGCAGCGCCGGGCCAGCGCACACGCTGTGCCTGGGCCAGGAGCCGCCCCAGAAAGTACCGGCCTGCCTTCCCTCACCAGGTACCGCAGCGCCCGTGTGCGGGTCAGGGGCGACGCCGGGTTAGGGGCGAAGTGCGGCCCGAGCGCCCTTCTGAGAAGCGGAGACCTGCGTGCTTTTAAAATATCTGCTTGGAGCCCTCAGAGCGCAGGGGGAGCCCCCGAGTGTGGGAAAGCGTGACTGGGGGTGCCCCCCGGGGAGGCGCGTCCCCGGCCCCAGCAGAGGCCCCCGCAGAAGGCAGGACGGCAGCCCCAGGGCCCGGCCGTGCGCCCTGCCCGCGCTCCGCTCTTCCAGGAGCCGGCGTTCCCACCACGACGACGAGGCCCGGCTGGCCCCCACCGCAGGCAGCTGCGCTCCCCCTGCCTCGCGCTGAGCCTGTGCCTGGGACGGCCTTCCTCCTCTGTGCAGACCAGCAAACTCCTACCTGTGCTGCAAAACCCTGCCCAACTGTCCCGGCCCCTGGCAAGCCTTCTCGGATCTGCCAAGGCAGAGACGGCTACCTCGCGACACGCCCAGCAGGGCCTGGCTCAGCGCCGCGAGGCCCTCCTCTATTTCTGCGTCACCTCTGGACCCCGTGATGACAGGGATCACCCACTGTCGGGTCTAGTGCGGCGTTTTTGTGAAAACCGCTCCGAGCAGAGGTCCCAGGGCACACGCGTTCTGTGAGGCGTCTCTGTGCTCGGCGCCTGGGAGAAACGGGGTGCGGGGAAGCGTCCCCCGCTGGGATGTGCATCTCCTGGAGGTGCCCGGGCGGCTGGCACTGGGGAGCCTCGTCGGCCCCCCCCCTTCCCCATCCCCAGAGCCCCTGGTGATAGGAGCCACAGGCAGGGGTGCAGGGTGGCGAGGAGCCCCAGACCCGGCTCTGCCAGCGCGGGCCTCCCCAGGCGGGGGGCGCCCACGGCCGCCTGCCGGCCCCAGTGCCCGCCCCCCGCATGCCCACCAGCTGAAGAGCAGAGGCTGGTTCCCCCTAATCACAACCTTGGAAAGTCCCGCACTGTGACTGCCCTTCTAATGACCCACATGCCACACAGCTCTTGAGACAGAAGCCGAGGGCAGCACCCACGTGCGTGGCACGCAGAGCAAAGTGTCACCGGCTCAACCACGGGGCCCACGGTCTCTGCCCCTCCCCCCCACTGCCGGGCCGCGGGGACCCACAGGGCTGGGGGCGGGGGGCGCCCCCAGCTGGAGCTGCCACGCCACCCGTCACCCCTGCCCTCCAGGGAGCACAGCCGGGCCCAGCTGTGAGCATGTGGCCCACAAGAGATCCCAGTCCTCCAGGAGCTCACGGACGCACACGCACCACACGCTCGGCCGCAAGTGACCCTGGGAGCCCACGGGAGGAGCTACAGCCTCACTTCGTGGCAAGCAGGGGCTCCGGCCACAGCCCCAGGCCCGCGGGCGAGCGCCCGCGACAAGAACGCACACGGGACGCGGGCATGGAAGGGACCAGGGGTAACGGCTGGCCCGAGGGGCTGTTCGGATGTGGGATCACGGCTGTGTCCATAACTCTTCTCCAGCTTCCAAAATTTCCCCAGCGAGTGAGCTCACACTAAGTCTAAAACTATTCACGGGCATGTCTGCCAAACAGACGATACAAGCGTGTGTCACACTTACAACGGGGACATCTCGGGCCGCAGCCCCCACTTTCCCCAACGCAAACCCCACAGAAGGACCAGGAGACGCCCGTGCCCGGGAGCTGCCAGCGGCGAGGGCACCGAGGAGGACCGCCCGCGGACGGGAACCAAGACCCCGCGCTGGGGTTCTGAAACCAGCTGGACACGGTGGCTGCCTCGCTCCACGGGCTGGGCCCAGACACAGCTCGATGACCCCTCGGGGCCCGGGGCCACGTGACACAAGCCCAGGCTGGGCAGGGGCGTCCGTGGCTGTGGGCACGGAATGAGGAGGGCACGGCAGCTCAGGCCGCCCTGGGGGCTCACGCGGGTCCCGCCAGGGACAGAGCAGGGCCCCGTGAATGGGGCAGGGGTTTTCTGGAGGGTTCCGGGTCTCAGGGCTCAGGGAAGGTTCACAGTCGCCTGGGAGGGGCTGTGCTGGCCTGGAGGAAGGAGTTCTTACCGGGTTACAGGAGTGAGTGGATGCGGGGCAGCCCCCTCCCCCTGCTGAGACAACTTAACCCTTCCAGGGCCGGAACCCAACCCGGTGAGCCTGGACCCATCACCCCAGGGGGCCCAGCCCCCCCCAGGGCTGGTAGGCCCCCCACCGAGGTGCTGGCCCAAACTAAGACCCATGGGGGTCTGGGCCCCAGACCCAGCCCCTGAAAGCACGCGGTGGGGGGAGGTAGAGGGGCCACACCCCGGGGGCGGAGGCCAGGCCCGGCAGGGTCAGCACCCTGTCCCAGAGACGCAGCCTCTCCGATGTGCCCGGGGGTCCCGGCCTCCTCAGGGTCTCAGGCTTCCCTACACTCATCCCAAGGGAGCAGGGTGCCTCCCTGGTTTACAGGGGAGAGAGGGGCCGGGAGGGGCCGGGAGGGGCCGGCCTTGGTCTCCGCGTGTGGGGGAAGGGCTGGGGACGCGGACCAGGCTTGGCGTCGGCACGGGGGACGGGCACTCGGAGCAGTGGGGGGCACGGTGAAACTACCCTCCTCACCCCCCAGATCAGCAGTCACCGTGCTGCCTGGCGTGTGGGGAGCAGCCCCTCCTGGCTCGTGGCCGGTGACAGTGGAAACCGCTGGGATCCCAGGAGGCTGGGCTGGTAACACCCGCGGCACGGAACGCCCGCGGCAGCCGGGCCGGAGCCCTCGCGCAGGAAGCCACAGGCGCACACCACCATCGCCTGGCCGTTCGCGGCACCAACGGAAAGCAACATGCGTGCCCAGCCGAAGGGGACCGGCCGGCACGTTCCCCGGCAGCGAGTGCGGCCGCGGCCGCGGAGAAGCCGACGTGACCCCCGCGCGTCGACCCCCAGTAGGGGCCAGGAGGGGAGGCGCGGTCTGTGCCCATCTGCGGGCAGCACACACAGAAGCACGAGCGAGCGGCTATTTATGGAGATGTTCGCATTCGCAAGGAACCCGCTGCCTCGGGGGTGGGGGGCCGGGCGGCCGGAGGCCGGGCGGGGGCCACGCGGGCGTCATGGCTGTCCCCTCGGGGTTCAGACCGTCTGCCTGTGCGGCCTGCCCAGAAGCCACAAGACCGAGAAAACTTTTCAGTGCCCGTGTAGCGGGCGACTTCTCTCCCGTGTTCCCCGCGCTCAGGCTTCCTTCCCGCACGGCTTCACGGCTGTTTCCAGAAGCTCTTTGGTTCCCAGGAGAAAAGGATTTGAGGAAACAGACGGCCTCCGGCTGAAGAGAGACCCCCGCCCCCTCCCCGGCTGAGACCAAGTGGGGCGGCCTCCCCAGCGGGCCTGGACCGCCGGCCGGGGCTGCAGGGCTGGGCGCCAGCGACCGCCCGCTGGGGCTCCCCGGTGAGGACGGCCAGCGGGAGGGCGCTGGGCCGCTGCCTGCAGGGGTGGGAGGGGCCGGACCTGTGGGTCCCTAAGCCCGTGAACGGTCCTTCCAGGGGGCCCTCCTTCAGTCCTGCGTTGGCACCGCCTTCCTTTTCCCGCCGGGACCCCCAGGGAGTCACACGGTAAATTCCAACAGCTCCACACAACCTGGGTGCTGTGGTCCCACATCCCATCGGCCGCTCCTCTGCTTCCCCTCCACCCCCCTCCCCTCTGAGCTCAACCCCGGGGCCATAGGATGTTTTTCAAACCTTTCCTTCTCCCTCTCACCACAGGGCCTTTGCACATTCTGCTGCCCAAGCCTTGACTCCTCTTCACGCTGCTGGGCCCAAATATCTCCTACGGAAACCTCAGCGGTCCTTGCCTCTGGGGGCTTCCGTCCTTCCCCTCCCCCTCCCCACCGGCTTCGCTCCCCAGGGTGAGCCCGCGTCCTCAGCCTTGTGGGCCTCGGTCTGCCGTCTCCTCCGTCCCCAGGCTGTAAGGTCCTCACAGGCCGCGGCTGGGTTTAGTTACCTTCCATTTTATCCCCAGAGACAATCAAGATGCTGGCACATAAAAGATGCTTGTGAAATATTTTTCAAACAAATGAGGGAGCTAATAATTTGTTCCCATTTTAGACCCTTACGGGTGTCGCAAGCTGCACACGAGCCCAGCAAAGCGCAGACGCTCCTCAGATAGACCCGCGTGAACACGTCCTCATGGGAAGGAACGTACCGATGTGTGAGCACACGCGCTGATGCACACACACGCGCACACGCCCGGCCACGCACAGGCACGCGCACACGCGGGAGCAGACGCCGTCCAGCAGACATCCGCGGCCACGCAAGGAAACGCTCAGAGGCGGCCGTCTGCCACCCGGAGCTCATTAAATCAGGCTAAATATAGCCCGTCTGCAGCTGGCTCAGCACGCCGCCCACACAGGCCAGGAAAAGACGCCAGCTCCCGGGGCGCTGGGGGGCCAGCTGAGGGCAAGGGGCTTCAGGGACCCTGTGGGGCTGCGGGCACACGGAGGGGCCTCGAGGCAGTGGCCCCGGCATCCGAGCGCCTCCTCCGGTCGCCGGCCCTGGTGGTGGGATGTGAGGTCAGATCCACACACACAGTCAGGGTCCTGAGGCCCAGGACTCCCCTCCCCCGTGGGATGTTTGCCTGACAGGCGCCGAGGCCGAGGGTCGGAGCTCAGCGGGGGGCAGGGCGGCCGTAAGGACGCAGCCCGGACAAAGCGGGGCTCTGCTGGTGGCCCGGTCAGATGGGAGCCCGTAATGGCACGCAGTCCAGACTGTGGTCGCCAGGCCCCGGCCCAGGGATGGGTGTGGGAGGGAGGGAGAGTGCAGGGAGGGGGGCCGGGGGCTGTGCGGAGACCACAGTGGGTGTAGACGACGCGTCGGGGCCCTGGCGCCGAGCACCAGGTCAGGCCGCTGGATACACGGTGGGCGTTTGCTGAGCTTAGAGCAGCCGGGACGAGCAGACAGGACACCAGGAGGTACAGAGACTGCTAGAACGTCAGAGTCCACAGGGCTGCACGCAGGGGGGCGCGAGGCGGGGGCACAGACCCTCTGTCCTCGGCCCCCAGGCGGGCCCCACACACACGGCTCCCCCAACAGAAACCTGGTCCCAGTAACACGGAGGGAGCGGGCTGCCGGCCGTGCAGCTGCAGACGGAGGCTGAGCGGCCCAGCGGGCCTCCTTGCCTCGGCGCCCGGAGCCTGCCCAGGACACACCCCTGTGCGGGGACACGGAGCGGCCACAGCACCGGCGGAGTGAGACAACGGAGCCCCGGGGGCCCCTCCACCTCTCTGCAACTCTGGGAAGAAGACGTCACGGTCCTCTCTCCGCGAGGGAGTAAAGCGATGCTCAGAGGTGTGCAGAAACCTGCCCAGAGCGTCACAGCACGGAATGAAGCACGGGGCTTCCGACCCGGGTCCGGCTCCCTTCCAGCTCAGAGGCTGCGGCACCAGCCCCGGGACTCGCTGAGTCCCCGCGGGGGCCACTCGCACCACCCCCACCCTGCCCCTAGTGAGGGTGCAAAGACCCCGTAGGAACACCACCGTGCACCCGGGAGAAAACCGTGAACGGTGAGGCACGTCACCGGGTCACAGGCGTCGGGGGGGCCTCCACTTCGCCAGCTCTGGATTAAGAGTAAATAACGACCATCGACGACTGTCACTTCCCAGACGTGGAGGCACCTAAATGTCAAAGTCTGCGGACACACGCCCGGAACAGAATCGGCAGAACTGCCAGCTGCGCGGGCATCTCAGGGAAGGGAGTTACGAGGTCATGGTCCTTCCCGCCATTCAAACTGCAGGCTGTGCACTCAGGCCCACCAGCCTGCTCTTGTTTTCCCCTCACCCCCTCACCCCTACTGAGTAAGACCCTCAAGGAGCAGAAGCAGAGAACAGCCTGCAGCCAAGGAATTCTGACTAAGGCCCATAACCCTAATTTAGTTTTATTTTATTTTTAAAAACACATTTTGCTGTTTATTTAATTCTGAAAGAGAGACAGACAAAGGGCAAGTAGGGAAGGGGTAGAGGGAGAGGGAGACACAGAATCTGAAGCAGCTCCAGGCTCTGAGCTGTCAGCACAGAGCCAGACGCGAGGCTTGAGCTCACAAACTGTGAGATCACGACCTGAGCCGAGGTCGGATGCTCAACCGACGGAGCCCCCCAGGCAACCCCATGACCCCGGTTCAGAGACGACGACGACCAGACTCTGCGTCTCCACTGAACAACCACGTCACGCAGCTGGGTGCAGACCGGAGCTGCTGTCTGGCCCCGGGGGGCGGTCACTTCCCCGAGGCTGCGGACAGTGGCCACACCTGAGGAATGTGCCGTGGGGCACGTCGGGGACTGCCCCTCCCCAAGCCACCTCCTAGACAGGACGCACAAGGTGCGTGGGACGTGCCCTCCACCAGCCCGGAGCTCCGACTGCCTCCCCTACCCCCGAGCCAATCCCCCTCTGCCCTGAATCCCAGGCGCAGCTGCAGACACCCCGGCTGCCATTCGTCAAAGCAGCCGCCATTGCTGCGGGAATCCCCATCCAGGCCCCGGCCTCACACACCCTGGCTTCCTCTGCTTCCAGGCCAGAACTGGCGCCTCCGTGTGGCCCTTCCTCTTGGGGAACGCAAAGACTGATCTCTCAGGTCCTCACCGAGCCACCGGGTGAGAAGGGAATCCGGGTGCACACGGGGCGGCATCCTGCTCTCGCTGAGCTGGGCTCCTGGCACTGTGTGAGCCCCGCCCAGCCCCGCCCTCCTCGCCCCTTGCACCACGGCCTGAGCTTTGGGATGCCCCTGACAGAGGCCCCCCCGGCCCCCGGAACAGGTCCTCAGCGCTGGCCCCGAGCCGGGCAGACCCCTTCCTGCAGCCGAGATGCGCGAGCCTGGGTGTGCAGCACGGGCTGAGCCCCCAAAGCCGCAGCCACAGGTCTAAGCAGCAGGAGAGAGGAGAAGGGGGCTCTGAGGGCTCCCCCCCATCATGCACCGGACCGTCCCGACCCGGCCTGCTGAGAAACAACACTACCGGCCGCAGATGCTTGGCTGAACCTGCAGGGCAGACGCCCCGATCTCGGTCTGCCCGCGGACATCTCTACCGGGTGCCCCGGGGCCAGGCCTGTGGGAGGAGGGGCGGGGCCTTGGGAGCGGGATCCCCACGCAGGATCCGGGTCCAGGATCATGACCCGGCACAGCCTTGAACGAGGGGCTTCTGACCCCAGCACCACATCACCTGGGACCCATGGCATCAAAGGCTCAGAAGGGCTTGCTCCCCCTGCTCTGCAGGGTCGTTCCCCCCCCACCCCCCCGCTCAACTGCCTGACCCAGCAGCCCCTGGCCCTCACTGCGGCTCTGCCGCTCCTGAGCTGCCCAGCATATGGGAGCTGCGGACCTCAAGGAGCTCGGCTCATGGAAAGAGAAGGGGCCCCAGGCCCGAGGAGGCAGGGCCCACCCCGAGGAGGGGTCAGGCTGAACTCACGCTGCTTCTCCTGGAGGGCGCTGGATGTGCACAGGGCGCTCCCGTCTCCTGTGGAGAAAAAGCGGACACGTGAGAGGGTCCCGGTGCTGTGGCCCCTTGTGCCCTGCCTGGTCCCTTCCAGCACGTGCGCTGCCAGGCGCTGCCGCTCTGGGCCCTCACGCAGCACAAAGCACGAGCCAGGCCTGTCTGAGGACCCCCGGCGGTCAGAGTGCAGATCGCCAGCCCCTTTTCCAGCTCCTGACCCCCATGCCCTGCTGCTACCCCCACAACAGCTCAGATGCCCCCGCTCCTGGGCCACCCCCTCCAGCCTTGCTCAGCAAAAGGCACCACCTTCTTCCCCAGCCTGCGGGGCGGCCGGCCCTTCCCCTCCCTCGGTCCCACGTGCTCCCCAGGTCCTGCGGGGTCTGCCTCTGAGGCTCGGACTCCTCGGTGTCCCCACACCCGGAACATGCTTCTCAGCCAACATTTGCAGAGTGCACGGACCGCACACCCTCCCTTCGTGCAGAGCTCCCCGCCCCCCAGGCTATGGAACCAGCTTTCCCCATCTGGGAGCAGGTTTTTTCTGCCAGTGAAAGTCACAGAATCTCCTCGTTGAAAGTCTGGGAAACGCTGAGACACAAGGAAGGAAGAGGGCGCCTCACGCTGGCGCCACGGAGAGACGGCCGGCGACCCGCTCACACCTGTTCTCCCAGCTTCTCTAGGTCCCGTCTGGGCCCACGCCACCCGCCACTGAGTTCCCACCAGCCGGGCTCATCGCAAACCGTCAGGAAGCACAACACACACTTTCTGAACTTCAACCTCGGGCATAAATTATTCCCCAACCAAGTCGCGAGGCCCAGCGAGTGAGGACAGAACAGGCCGACCGCGACCTCACCGGCCCCGGCCGCCCCCCCAGCCACGCTCTCTGAGCGTCCTTACGTCCGGGCGAGGGGCAGGGACCGCGCAAGGCTGGTGGGTGCCGGCGGCTTCCCCGGGAGGGCGGCCCCCCCGCCCCCCCTCCTCTGCGGGGGATGGACTGCAGTGGCTCCCCTTCCTCCGGGTCTGACTGCGAGGCAGGCCTCTCGCGAACACAGCGCCCGGAGCTCCTCGGCCCTCTGGTGCCCCCCACCCCGCCCCGGGCCATCGGCCCCCGCCCCCCCCCACCCTGGCGCCCCCCCTCACCCCCACACCCTCTCCAGCCCCCATGCCCCCACCCGCTCCAATGCTCCCCTCCCATCCACTCACCCCGACGCCCCTCTCCCCACCCACCTGCCCCCCTGCCGCCCCCCCAGCCCCCCTCCACCCATCGAGTCTCCTTCCCTGAATCTGTGGTTCTGGCGGGAGCCGCACACCTTTCCTGCACAGGTGAGGGCGTTCCGGACCCCCACCTGCCCTTCCACCACCTCCTCTGTCACACGGGCCGTGTCCTCTGAGAACCACCCCGGCCGGCACCCGTGAAGGCCGCCAGTCCCCGCCGGAGGCCTCGCTCCCCTGCAGACCCCCACCCCCACGCTGAACGGCCCTCGTCTCGGCCTCTTCCGCTTCCCGGCCCAGGTGAGGGCACGACGTGGCCCCGCCAGCGTCTGCGGAGACAGGCGAGCAACGCAGAGGCCGCGCCTCCAGCCTGAGGACCGAGGTCCCTCCTGAAGGGGACCCTGGCCGCACGCTGCAGCTTCCCGAGCAGCCCGAGTTCCCGGAGCAACGCCCGGGGACCCCCGCTCCCCAAGGTGCAAGGTCGCCGGCACACCTTCCTGGGGCCCGATGCCAGGCCGCACAACGCCAGGGCCTCGGCTGGGACGCCCCACCTCCCGCTGCCGGCAGCCCCGGGCCGACGGGCAACTGACGGGCTCGCGGTCCACGTCACGGGCCGGACGCCCCGCCAGCCCCGGGCGGGATGGCTGCCAGGCCCCGAGACACAGGGCGAAGGGCCCCTGGCCCCGCACACCCTGCAGCCAGGCCCCGCCCACCCTGCAGCCAGGCCCCCACAGGCAGGTGCGAGGAGGAGAAGGCAGGGCGGGGCTGGGAGCCGGAGGGCAGGAGATTTCCGGGAGGCAGCGGGGCGCCTGCCCGCCCGCCAAGCACAAGCCCGGCCCCATCAGGCCGCGCTCACCAGCAGATCTGAGGGTACAACTATTCAGAGCCCACAGTTAACCCCTAACCCAGGCCCTGCCCTCGGGGAGCTGGGGGGTAACATTCGGACGGCAGGGGCCTGGGGGAGGCAGGCTGGGGAGGCATTTGGACGGGGGGTGGGGTGGGGCTGGGGAGGAGGAAGGCTTCGGAATTCCCCTCCCGACAAGCCAGAGGGGGCCTGGCAGACCCCACGGTGGGGGGCGGTGTCAGCTGGGGTGCAGGGCTAGCCTGGTAACAGGGCTCCAAAGCCAGCAGCCCGCCCTCCCGCCTGCTCCCACCAAGCTGCAGCCTCAAGGTGCCCCGTCACCCAGCCCGCTGCACCCCTGCACACGGCTTCCACAATAATCTTCCTGGAAGGAGGCTCTGGCTTAAACGACTCCATGGATCCCCAGCGACCCCCTCCCGACCCAACACTAGTCAGCTTGCCATTCCAGGCCTTCAGCATCGGCGTCCCCTCCGGCCTCTTCCAGGCCCCCCACCCCTCTCTCCCCACCCCCTCTCCGACCCCCAGCCCAGCACCTCGCACCCTGACTTCAGGTGAGATGAACCCACGTGCTCCTCTGCAGCTTTGCTCCTGACCCCGGCTCTGTCCAGAGCCCAGCAAGGCCCCCGGGGCCGCGTGTCCCTCCCGCCCCTGTGTCCTGTGGTCCTGCTCTCGTGGGCCACCAGCTCCCCGGACTGCGCCTGCCCCACCCCCTCTGGAGCCATTTCTGAGCCATCGGTCTGTCCCCAACAAGGACCAGCACGGAGAAAGCACTGGGATGGTGAGTCCAGTGCACGGGGGTGGGGGAGGCATGAATGTGGGGAGCCCCTCATCGCTGCAGGTGCAGACAGGGATGCAAAGCGCACACCCCAGAAGGCATGGCTGTAGGCGGCCGGCTGGTCGGCACCAGCAGTGACAGCCCAGCTCCGCCGTGCGGCCAGTTAGAGCCGTAACAGGGCAAGGCAGGGGTCTGGGAGAGGCTGGGCATCCGGAAGGCCCCCAGAAAGTGCTGGCTGGTCAGCCTGCAGCCCCCCCGGAGGGCTGTCTAGAGCACAGGCCAAGCAGGAGAGGCGGGGAGCACGGCCGGGAAGCGAGGAGTCCCAGACCGGAGTCCGCCGTGGGAAGGGTCTGACCGCCCCTCGTGGGAGCCGCCGCGCTGCTGGGTTCCCGCGGGCCAGGGTGGGCTCGCTGTCCCCACACAACGACAACGGCTAGAGCGGGTGACAGCCACACTGACGGCCTTCACGCGGGTGGGGGTCCACCCTTCGTTCCGCGGATGACGGAAACCTGCTGGCCAGCCTCACCGCAGGGCCGGTCCTGGGCCCACGTCTGAGGACGACAGCGAGCTCACCGCATGATCCAGGCCTCCTCTCCCGCATTAAATACATCTTCGCCAGGACCGTGAAATAAGAAGGGGTGTCCTTCACAGACCTGAAGCCGTCAGGCATCTGCGAAAGGTGGGCGGCAGAGAAGCCATGGAGGGAGGCAGGGCTGGCTCCCAAGTTTGTGCAAAGAGCCCGCGCAAAACGATCAAGTGGGAGGCCCTCCCAGGGAGGTCCGTGCGACTGCGGAGGTCCAATCCGTAAGGCTGAGCGAGCAGAGGCGGAGCCACAACCTCAATCCCACCAAGGAAGGTCTGTGGCCAAAGGACCGGCCAGCGCGGGGGAGAGAGGGGCTCCTGGATGGAAAACGCAGCAGCAAAGGAAGTTCTGTACCACCCAGCGGGCACGGGCCTCCCCCCCACGCCCACTGGGCGGACAGAGGCAACTGCCCCGGGGCTGGGAAGGGCCGAGCGTCTGAGGAACAGCACAGCCGGGCAAGCAGAAAACACTGAGAATTAACCAGAAGCTAATGTCCTCCAGCATGTCCTACCCTCCCCAATAATTAGATGACAGCTGTTTGCAATAACCAGACACATCACATCATCCGGAGACCGGCTAAGGGGGAGGTGCAAATACTA
Source organism: Hyaena hyaena (assembly GCF_003009895.1). Lineage (NCBI taxonomy): Eukaryota > Metazoa > Chordata > Mammalia > Carnivora > Hyaenidae > Hyaena > Hyaena hyaena. The sequence goes on from NW_024081124.1 coordinate 799,283, forward strand.
AGCAGAGTTCACGGTCAACATCACTCAATATTAGAGGAAAACCAACAGTGTGGGAAAAAGATGCCAAACTCAGAGGCTGAGGGAGGGGGAATCCAGGAAAGAGGATCTGTGGGCCCCTTGGCCAGTTCCGGGCATGATAACCGGCGGCTGTCAGACTGCAGCAAGCACCGGAACGACCAGGGCACTTAAATCACGGACTCGCCGAGTCTGGGCGGGGCTCAAGAACTCACACTCCTGACGAGTTTCCAAGTGCCGCCGCCGCCGCCGGCCCAGGGGCCACCGCTGGAGACTCACATCGTGCAGACAGCACATGAGCCAGAGCCCAGGAGGGACGGGGCGGAAGGCAGCCCAACGGGACACCGGTGTAGCAGAAGTTGGTCGGGGACACCTGGGCGGAGACTGCCTCCCTCCGGCCAGTGAGAATGTGTCCCTGGGGACACTCAGTTCCTAAAACAAGTTTGTCCCTTAAGTGACAGCTCACAGCCTGTGAGCATAAATTATTCTGAAAGAAACGTGGAAACCTTGAGCATGAGAGATGAGCAGCTGTGGCAAGGACCGAGTGGAATTTCTCCAAGGAACGGGAAGCTGTTCAACAAATGAAAATCAATCACAGTCGCAGAAAAAAAGGACAAAACCCACACAATCATGTCAACAGACGCAGAAAAAGCATTTGGCAAAATCCGACACCTTTTCATGATAAAAGCGCTGATCAAACCCAGGATAGGAGGGAACTTCCCTGACCAGATAAATAACAACTACAAACCAGAAACAACCAACCAGCCACCTAACATCTTACTTAATGGCAAAACACTGAAAAGTCCCCAGAAGATCGGGAACAAGATGCTGGCTCCCGCCGGTTCTATTCAGTCGTCGTACTAGAGATTGTAGCCAGGAAGGCCAGGCAAGGAAGGAAATAAAAAGGCATCCAGGTTAGAAAGAAAAAACAACTACCTGCTGGAGATGGACATGACCTTGCCCGTAGAAAATCCTAAGGAATCATCCCCCTTTAAAAATAAACCTAAGTGGGGCGCCTGGGTGGCTTAGTCAGTTAAGCGTCCGACTTTCGCTTAGGTCATGATCTCACGGTTTGTGGGTTTGAGCCCCCTATCGGGCTCTGTGCTGACAGCTCAGAGCCTGGAGCTGCTTCGGATTCTCTGTCTCCCTCTCTCTCTGCTCTTTCCCTGCTCATGCTCTCACTCTCACTCTCTTTAAAAAGTAAGTAAAACACTTAAAATTTTAAAATAAAATAAAAATGAACTCTAACTGGATCAAAGACCTAAATCTAAGAGATAAAATTATAAAACTCTTCAGGGAAAACAAAGGGTAAATCTCCGTGACTTCATATTAGCAGGTGGTTTCTTAGATATGGCCTCAAATGCAGAAACAATAAAGGCAAAATAGGTAAACTGGGCTTCATCAGAATTTCAAAAATTTGCACTCCAAAGAGTATTATCAAAAAAAGTGAAAAGACAACCCCTCAGACTGGGAGAAAGTAACTGAAAATCACGTAACTGGTAAGAGCCTAGTGTCCACGGTACGTAAAGGACATTCACAACTCAACAAAAGAGAGGCAAACAACCTGATTTTAAAATGGGCAAAGAAGGGCACCTGGGTGGCTCAGTCGGTTAAGCATCCGACTTCGGCTCAGGTCATGATCTCACGGTTTGTGGGTTCGAGTCCCACATCAGGCTCTGTGCTGACAGCCTGGAGCCTGTTTCAGATTCTGTGTCTCCTTCTCTCTGCCCCTCCCTCACGTGTGCTCTGTCTCAAAAATAAATAAATAAACAAACAAATAAAATAAAATGGGCAAAGAATCTGAATTTCTCCAAACAGAATAAACAATGGCCACCAGGCACGTGAGCACACGCTCCCCATCATCTGTCACTAGGAAAATGCAAATCCAGACCAGTCATACACCGTGTCACACCCACTCGCACGGCCATTCTCAAACAACAGACAAGTGCTGGCAAGAGCGTGGGGAAGGCTGAGCTCTGGGAAGGTAACGTGGGGGTTCCCAGCAGTCCCACTCCTGCGCTGTGCCCAAGAGAACCGGAACTACGTCCTCACAAAAACACGCCAACAGAACGGTAAAGGTATCTGCCAATGACATTTGGATAAAGGCTTAATATCCAAAATCTATAAATAATTTACCAAACTCAACATCTGAGAAACAAGTAACCCAGTGAAGAAATGCACAGAAGACATGAACAGACACTTTTCCAAAGAAGACATCCAGATGGCCACCAGACACATGAAAAGATGCTCAGTGTCACTTATCATCAGGGAAAGACAAATCAAAGCAACACTGAGATACCACCTCACACCAGTGACTAAAACTAACAACTCAGGAAACAACAGATGCTGGCGAGGATGTGGAGACACGGGCACCCTCCTACACTGTTGGTGGGAACGTAAACGGGTGCAGCCCCTCTGGGAAACAGTGTGGAGGTTCCTCAAAAAAATGAACAATAGAACTCCCCTGACCCAGCAACAGCTCTGCTAGGAATTGACCCAAGGGACACAGGAGTATGATGCGTAGGGGCACGTGTACCCCAATGTTCACAGCAGCACGCTCAACAACAGCCAAAACATGGAAAGAGCCTAAGTGTCCATCAGCGGACGGATGGATCAAGAAGACGTGGTTTATCATACGATGGAATACTCCATGGCAATGAGAAAGAGTGAAATCCTGCCATTTGCAGCAACGTGGACGGATCTGGAAGGTGTTATGCTGAGTGAAATAAGTCAGGCAGAGAAGGACAGACAGAACACATCTTCACTGCTACATGGATGTTGAGAAACTTAACAGAAGACCAAGGGGGGAAGAGAAGGGGAACAATAGTTACAAACGGAGAGGGAGGGAGGGAGGCAAACCATAGGAGACTCTTAAATACAGAGAACAAACTGAGGGGGTGGGGGAGGGTGGAAGGGGGGGAGGGTGGAAGGGGGGCGGGGGAGAGGGGAATGGGGGATGGGCACTGAGGAGGGCGCTTGTTGGGAAGAGCACTGGGTGTTGTCTGTAGGCATGAATCACGGGCATCTACTCCCAAAGCCAAGAGCACACTGTACACCCTGTGTGTGAGCCAACTTGGCAGTAAATTACATCTTACAAAACCAAGCCTGCGCATGAACACTCAGGCAGCGTGACTCATCACCGTAAGAAAGTGAAAACACCCCAACACCCGCCGGCTGATGAATGGATGGACAGGAGGCAGGGCGGCCGTGCAGGGGACTATTATCCGACCATAAAATGGAATAAAGGTCTGGTCCGGGCCACGGCACGGATGAGCCTCAAAGACACGACGCTCAGGCAGACATCAAATACGAATGGTCACATACTAATGGGTCCCATTTATGTGAAACTCCAGGGTTTTGAGGAGAGGAAAGTGGCGGGTGACTGCTGACAGGTACGGGTTTCTTTCTGGGGAGATGAAGATGTTCTGGAACCAGGTCGGGTAGTGCCAGACAGCCGCCCAACTAAACCCACAGGAACCGCTGAGCTGCGTGCTTGAAGGGGTGGACTGTCTGGTATGGGAAGTATATCTCGATGTTTAAAAAGCGCTTGGCAAGATCGACTTTGCTTGGACGATGTCAATGGCGGCTCTGTGCCTCCCGAGGTCACTGGAGACAAGGTGGTGCCTGGCTGTGCCGTAATCTTGCTTTGGCATCTTTGGCTGATTGGCCCAAACTGAAGTGTGTGGGGTCCACTCCCACCCACTTCTAACCCGCCAGGAGGCTCTGAAACAAAAGCGCAGGGAGAGGGAGGCTGTGAAAAGCACAGACCGAATCCACGGCACCCACGGGCACTATCAGGTTGTATCAGTATCTGGAAAAAAAAACCCAGAGGGCGTGAAAATGAAAAGATGATTGTTCTAATGAGAAACAAAACAAAAAAAACTCCACAGAAGAGTCACCAGAGGAATGGCGACAGCTGAAGAAGCGAAACTGGTGAGCTGCTGACTGTTAGAGCCAAGGGAAGTTTCTGGAGCCCAGGCGGGACCAGGAATCAACAGCAGGGAGGGCAAGGGGAGACACGGGTCCAGCCTCCGTCTAATGTAAGCTTTACAAGGGGAATCACAGACCAGGAAACACTTGAGGGGCGCCTGGGGGGCTCCTCAGCTGAGCCTCTGACTCTCGATTTTAGCTCAGGTCATCATCTCCTGTTTCGTGGGTTCGAGCCCCATGTCAGGCTCTGCGCTGACCACACAGAGCCTGCTTGGGATTCTCTCTCTCTCTATGCCTCTCCCCTGCTCGTGCTCTCTCCCTCTCAAAAGAAATAAGGAAACATTAAAAAGAAAAAATACTTTAAAAAATAATAAAAATAAATTGTGCGTATATGTGTGTGTATGTACACATAAATACATATGTATCTGAATATACTTACATAAATATTTTAGCAAACTTTTTTAATGCTAATTTATTTTTGAGAAAGAGAAAGAGAAAGACAGAGGGAGAGAGAGACAGAGCGTGAGCAGGGGGGAGGCAGAGAGTGAGGGAGACACAGAATCTGAAGCAGCTTCAGGCTCTGAGCTGTCAGCACAGAGCCCGACATCAGGCTCAAACTCACAAACTGTGAGATCACGAGCTGAGCCGAAGTCAGACGCTGAACTGACTGAGCCACCCAGGCGCCCCGTTTATGGAAATATTATATATATTATATATAGGCATATCAATATATCATATTATATATTATACATACACGTATTATTTGTTTTATGTCATACACACACATGTATGCATACGTGACGCGTGTACACATGCATACGCAGTTACACGCACACGTATACGTGTATGTCTCTATGGGTACATGTACACACCAGGCCAGACTCACCAAGAAAATGCAAACCTGTAACCGGGCCGAAGACGAAGAAGGAACCAGCACGGGAACCAGAGGAGAAAGCAGACGGACCCACGGAACATGGAAGATTCCAGTGGACGGAGGCTGCGGGACCAGTGGTTGGAAACCACACCATCACCTCGGCAGCGTGGCCCCAGCCCATGCAAACGGTGCTAAAGTGAAGCCCCCCATGGGGCGGGGTCCCTGATGGGAGTGAAGCCCCCCACGGGGCGGGGTCCCTGAGGGCTGCTCCGTCCCTGATGGGAGTGAAAAGCAGACCCACTCCTTTGGAGGAGCAGCAAAGGGACGTTCCCGTGTCCCCGGAGCCTCCCACCTGAGGCCCCGAGCTCAGCCCCCTCCTGCAGCGTCACCGTCCCTCCGACAGCCGGGCCCACACCTGGGGAGGGCGCCGAGCCGAGGGGTGGGGAAGGGGCTCGGGGAAAGCAGCAGAGGCTACGGACGAGACACCAGCACCAACCTGGCCACCCGCAGGGGGGGCGCGGACCCTCTCCCGTCCCGGAACTGCTCCGGAGAGGGAGGCCTGGCCCAGACCCTGACTGAGGGGGGCGGGGGCAGGAGGGGGCCGTATGGGACGAGGGGCAGGAAACACTGGCCCCAGGACGACAGGTGCGGAGGGTGGCACCGTGGACCCCAGGTGCGGTTTGCGATCTGTCCCTCACTCCTGAGTGACCTCACGCACACACAGCCCTCTCTCTTTTACGACCTTTCGGCTAAGCTACACCCTCCACTCGTCTCTCCACGCCTGGCCCGCAGCCTCCCTGTGAGGCACCCGTCCCGCTCCCCACTCCCGCCTCCCCCCTACCCCGGGCCCAGCAGCCATCAGCCCAGCCTGACCCCCGACATCCTGATCGTACAGCGTCACCATGTCACAGGCAGAGACCTCAGCACGTCACCTTCCCTCCTCCCACCAAGCACTTGTACACAGTAGGTGCTCAATAAACAATGCGTTAGCGCGAAATGGCTGGGCCTGCTCTGCCCACCGACTAACCTCCTGGCCAAGCTCCCCTTTCATTTCCAGGTGCCTCCTGGGCGGGTCCCCTTCCCAGGCCCGCAGCCCCACACCATGGCCACCCTGCCGGGTCCCTTCTCAAAGGCTCCCAGCCTAACCAGCGGACCCCGAGCCTGCTCCACGGAGCCTGTCCCCGCCGCCTGTCCCCGGGGTCACCCTGTGGACTCGAACTCCTGCCCCAGCAGCTCCGTGCGGACAGCCGTGCGCACATCCCGCAGGTCCCAGAGCCCAGGGGGCGTGGGCGGGGGGAGGGGCAGCAGCTGGGAGACAGACTTCACGGAAGACCTGAAGTGAGCCCCGCCCCCCGCTGCCAGGACGCCAGTGCCCCGCCCCGCAGCACGTGTGCACACACCCCGGGGACCCCACCCCTGTGCCCCCATTGCCCTGAACACGTGTGCACACACCCTGGGAGCCGCACCCCCGTGCCCCCACCCCACAGCACATGTGCACACACCCCGTGTCCCCGCCGCCCCGCACACACGTGCACACACCCGGGGACCCCGCTGCCCCGCTCACACACGCACACACCCGGGGACCCCGCCGCCCCACACACACGCGCACACACCCGGGGACCCTGCTGCCCTGCACACACACGCACACACCCGGGACCGCGCCACCCCGCACACAGGCGCACACACCCGGGACCTCACCCTGCTGCGCCTCCAGCCGCCCCAGGGTCTCCATCTGCTCCACCAGGTCGTTGGAGTTCCACTGGCTCATCCCGACGAGGATGGAATTCTTCCCTTCAGCTGCCTCCTCTGTGGGGGGAGCAGACGGGCGTGAGCAGTGGGCTGTGTCTAGGTGACCCGAGCCGTGGACGCACACCTCGCCGACTGGACGTGTCTGTGCTTCTGGACCACACGACACGTTCAGGAAGCTTCTGCTGCGAGCAGGCGTCCCGCTGTGCCCCGCGGCCCCCACGTGCCGCACCTGAAGAAAGTAACCAGGGGGCCATCGTGGGAGGGGCTGCGACCCCACACGAGGGTCCGTTCCCAGCACCGAGGGCGGCATTTTCCGAAAAGAAGGAAAAGAAAAACCTCTCCAGTTGTGAGGAGTGTTTCTTTTGGTAAGTGACTTGACTTCTCTGAGGCTCAGTTTTCCCATCAGAAAAACGGGACTGGCAGGGTCCACCTCGCAGAGCTGAGATCGTGGGGATAAAGGTCTCAGAGCACAGGGGGTGCCACAGGTAAAGACATTGTGGTCACTGCTCTGCCTGAGAAAGAGCCGCCGCAGGCATCAGGGCGCCAGGGGGCCAGGAGCAGGTGTGCGGGAACGGGGGGGGGGGGGGGGGGGGGGGGGGGGGGGGGGGGGGGGGGGGGGGGCGGACGTCTGCTCCAAACAAGCCTTGAGCCGCACGGAACCACTGGCTCTCATCTCAACCGTATGAACCTAGTAACACCCTGTTCTCCCCACGCCCCCCTCTGTCCGTGCCCTTCCCCAGCCCGAGCTCGGCGATTACTCTGAAGTCAGCGGGGTTGTATTCCCCAAACCACATGGAACGTAAGGTCCCATACGACATCCGCACACACCTGGTGCAGCCCCTCATCCCAGAGAGAGGCGTTCCCTCAGGACAAACCCATGGGTATCGCCTGCCCCTGCGGCGCCCTCTCTCGGAGCAGGTACTAAAGGCTGGTGGGGAAAGTCCGCAACCCCTTGACAACCGGGAATAAAGGGACAGGACCCATTTCGCGGCCAAGGTGGTACCGACGTGGCAGAGCAAGGGGAGCTGTCCAGAGTTCTGACTGCTCCGGCGCTCAGTTCCCTCGCGCCCACTTCTGGCTGGGACACCTTCTCCAGCCTCAGGGGTTCACCTACTCGATTTATCTAACAACACTGCTTAAACACTCCCTCTGCACTGAGATGCTCATCATGGGTAACAAACGTCACCTCCCCCGATTCTCAACACAATACTGAAAAGGTACAGTCCTCGTCAACCGCGTTTTAGAGACAAGGAATCTGAAACACGGAGCAGCTCAGTACCTCGCCCAAGGTCACCCGCTAGAGCCAGGACTGAAACCCAACGACACGATTTCAAGAGTCCTCAAACCCTGGCGGCCTGCCTGGACGTCCTGGATCGGCCGCCCAGCCCCCAGCCAAGCTCTACACATGCCCAGACGACTTCCCGAGCCCCGTGTGCTCCCTCTGGGCACACGTCTACACCTCTGGGCAGCGCTGTGTTCTGGGCAGGCCCCGGGTGGATTGCAGGCCACGGTCTGTAAAATCGGTGGTTTACCAGCTCCTTACCAGAAGCAGGGACTGGAGCAGGAAGCAGGGTCTCCACAGGACCGAGGGCAGCTCTCTGCCCGGCCTCCCACCAGGGGGGAAGCAGGGTGTCCACTGGGCACGGGGACACCAGAGCAGGGACACAGGAGACACGGCGGCAGAAACCTCCAGCGTCCCGCCCGGAGGGGGCTCAGCTGTGCCCCAACCCCTGCGACCTCGGGGGCCCAGCCCTATGTGCGGGTCCACGGCAATGAGCCAGTTCTCGTCTAGATGTGGGGAGAGGAGGCCTAAAAGAACGAGCTGAGGGAAGGGGCCTGGGCCTCACCCATCACCCCTCCCCGGTCCCTTATGTTATGTTGGGGGGGATCCTTCACTTTGAACAGGGACACGGAGGCAGAACGGCGATCAGTGAACTAAACATACTTAAAAGTACCTTAAAAGTGGGGGGGGGGCACCTGGGGGGCTCAGTTAAACATCCGACTTCAGCTCAGGTCACCATCTAGCCGCTTCCCATTCAAGCCCCACGTCGGGCTCTGTGCTGAGAGCTCAGAACCTGGAGCTGCTTCAGATTCTGCGTCTCCCTCTCTCTCTGCCCCTCCCCCGCTCACACTCTGTGTCTCTCTCAAAAATAAACAAACATTAAATATAATTAAAAAAAAATAAAAGTACAAGTTGGTAGGTGCTGACACACGGACACACCCCTGACACCATCTCCTGAGTTTCACCCCCTCTTCCCCCTCCCTTCCTTCCCCTCCCCCCTCCGCCTCCCTCCCACTCGGGCCGTAAGCTGCTTATGCCCTGAGGCATCACAGAGTTTCTAGTACATGGGGTCCCAGTCACGCAGGTGCTCTGTCCATCTGTCTGTCTGTCCTCCCGCCTCCTCCCTCCAGGACCCCCGAGCCTTGCACTCTGGCAGAGCCACATTCATTCACGCGAGGTGCGCACCTGGTGGCCCCAGGTCCCGCGCCACTCCGTCCACCTGTGGCGTGGTTCGTGGTGCTTCCTGGGGGCCCCACTCCCCTTCCTGTCGGGTGGGCGCTGTGCTGAGGGACGGCCCGTGGGGGCTGCAGCCGAGCCTCTGGCTGGACCGTGGGCCACTCCTCCCCCCCAGTTTGGGGCAAGTCCCAACGCCCCCAACTCGGCAGGTGGGTGACTGGTGCCCCGCGGGGGCCTGGCGGCCGGGCCTGGTTTTAGCCGCCCCTTCCTGGACAACAGTGTGGAGTGTTTCCAGTTTCTGCCATTTCACTGGCTGGTGAGGGGTCCACTCCCTCATCTCACAGCTCACCTGTCTTCCACCCCCACCACGGCCCGAGGCCCCGAGCGCGGGGACACCGCCGTGCGAGGGCAGTGTCTGGTCCCCGAGGGGCAGTTACTCACGGATAAGTGGATCCTAGTCCCCGCCTGGCCTGACCTCAGTAACCGAGTGACCCCGCACAGGCCTCCCAGCCCTCTGGCCTCAGTTTCCCAGCCTGGAGACGGTGGTGGTGCTGAACTCAAAGACCCTGTGGACCCCTCTCGGCCCCCTGCGTTTGCCCTCGCTCTGCACCCCAGCCCTGGTAGACGGGGCCGTGGCCCCCAGATATCCTTTGACAGGAGGGACGCACCTCTTCTGGGTCTGGGAGCCCGGACCCCAACACCTACCCTGCAGCACCTAAATGGGGCACCAGCCACGTGAGGCCACAGGCCTGCCGCCGTGGCCCATGGAGCCGGCATCCTGCCCAGGGTGTGTCAGGGACCCGGATGGCCCCGAACTCGTGCCCAAGTCCCGGACATGCATGGCCTGGGCCCGGGGGCTGTGTGCTGCTGGCTGGGAGCAGAGAACAGCTTCACCTCCTACTGCCTGGAGCCAGAGACCCCAACGGCCTTGTCCAGGGGACAGCCCAGAGCACACGGGAGGTGGGGAGGGCAGTCAGGAGGAAGGAGGCCTCCGCAGCCTGTAGGGCACAGGGTGGGGGCGGCACGTGCCCTCAGCTGCTCAGGCCCGAGGGGTGGGGTGTGGCTGGCCGGCCCACCCCCAGTGCCTCCGGCTGCAAGCGGTCCCACCATCAGGGAAGCTGATCCTGATGAGCTGCAAAATATTTTATTTTATTTTATTTTATTTTTAAAATTTTATTTATTTCTAGGAGAGAGAGACAGCGTGAGGAGGGGAAGGTCAGAGAGAGAGGGAGTCACAGACTGAAACAGGCTCCAGGCTCTGAGCTGGCAGTCAGCACAGAGCTGGACGCGGGGCTCGAACCCACGAACCTCAAGATCATGACCTAAGCGAAAGTCGGACGCTTAACCGACTAAGCCACCCAGGCGCCCCAACTGCAAAATATTTTAAATAAAAGTGTCCTAAGCATCAAAATATCGGCACCGCTGCTGTCACACTGTGGGTTAGCTGCTAAGAAGCAGCCCCAGCAGCCGCTCCAGCCAGACACCAGCCGGAGACGTACCCGGGTCCCACACGGGCTGGGTGAGGCTTGGCCTCGGTCTGCCCAGCTCTGCCTCCCTGAAAGGCCCCTGACCTGAACTGGGTACTCCCCGCCTCCGCAGGCACGGAGCTGACCGGGACACTGAGGCCCAGAGAAGGTCAGTGGCATGGCTGAGACCATGAGACCATGTCCCCAGTGTCCCGCTCTGGGCCCAGATGTCTTCCGAGTCTGTTTCTGCTTCCAGGCCCCGTTGGGCCAGGCATTTTCAAGCTGGCGTCCCGGGAGTGAGTCAGCCCCCCAGATATGGTGACCTCCTCAGGTGGGGCCAAGCTGGCCACATGAGGACGGGGCCCCTGGGTGGAGGCGGCGGACAGGCAGGCGCGTGTCCGTGGGGACCTCCGGCCGCCGCCCACTGTCGCCAGCACCTGCCCCGGGTGTGCGCTCTCACCCGGAGCCTGAAAGGCGCACCCGCGTTGGCGCGCACACCTGCACTCCCTGCTTCCAGTTCTTCGTCGCCCTGAACCACGCCCTCCATGCTGCCCCCCGCCACCCCCGACCCCTCGCACCCCCCGGGGGTCTGCAACAGTCGCCCCGCCCCGCCCCCCCTCCGCCGCTGATCCTACGCGCCCCGCACAGGGTCTCGGGCAGACAGCCGCCTCTCCTCTGCCTCAAGGCCGGCCCTCGACCCTGGCGCACGGGCTCCTCAGTCCCTGGAACGGTCACCCCGCCGCCTCCCCTCGTGACTGCGGAGAGGGTGCTGCCGACCCGACTACGTTAGGGGCCTGCGTCCTTAACACCCGCTGACCCGCTCAGGGGTGTCGCCCGTCGGGGAGGCCCAGCGCCCCCACCGCTCGCGGGCCCCGGGCACAGCCCCGAGGTGGCCCGGGCACAGCCGGCGCGCCCGCCGCGGAGGCTCACGGACCGGGCACAGGTGAAGTGTGGCGCGCAGCGTCCAGGAGGGAGAGACGCTGACCCCCCGCAGGGGTCCCCTTCCTGAGGCTTCTAGAAAGGTCCCCCAGCCAGTGACGGGAGGATGGCGGTCACTCACCTCTGGCATCGAAGAACTCATCGTCCGAGCTGTCCACGGAGTCGCCGAGGACGCCTCGAAGGTGCCAGGGGGCACCGCCGCCCGGGGGGGGGCCACCTGCGGAGGGGCCACACGTGTTAGCCAGTCCCGAGACCGGGTTCCGAACCGCTCCCACCAGGGCCTCAGCACCCCGCCCCCCCCCAGCCGTCCCGGACGGGGCTCCGCGCGGGCCTCGGCGGGACCGGAACCGGGCCGGAAGCGGGACGCGCCCAGGCGGCACAGGCGCCGCAACCGGGCGGGTTGTGCCGGGCCAGCGCCCGGCCTCGCGCCCACGCCCCCGAGGGAAGGGGCCCTGGTCACGGGGGCCGCTCCGAGGCGCCACCACCTCAGGATGCCCCCTCAGCGAGCGGGACGTCGTGATGGGCGGAACGGGGGAGCCGCGCGCCCCTTCGCGCAGGGCGACGCGCTGCCGCGAGCGGCTCTGTCCGGGCCGGTCACGTGGGCAGTCACGTGCCCCCGCGTCGGGAGCGCGCAGGGGCGGGGCCGCCGACGCCTGCGCAGCGTGTCCCCCCCTCCTCCCCCTGCCGGGCCCGCGGCCTCCAGTGCGCACGCGCGCCCGCACGCGGGGAGTCCACTGAGCCCCGGCTGCGCCCCCGGCCCAGTGCGGCCGCCCTCCTTCCAGCCAGAGCCTCAGTTTCCCCACCTCTAAAGTACCGACCCCTCCGTCGGGAGCGCGGAGGAGCGGAAGAGACGCCAGCCTGCGTATCAGGCCCAGTGATTATTACAACGTCCGCGGAAGGCAGGGGCGGGGGCCGAGGGGTCGCCGGGCAGCCAGGAGCGGGGACACGTCGGGAGGCGGCCCCTTGCCCTGAACCCCGCACCCCCGCCACCCCCCAGGCGCACGACACGCTGGGCGCTGCAGGCCGACTGCGGTCTGTCACACTGGACACCAGGAAAGCGTCAGAAGACAAACGACCCGGTAATTTCCGAGGAAGCGGCTCCGGGGGCGCACGTTAGGCTTTGTCCCCGCGGCCCCGGAGCCTGCGAGAAACCCCGGAGCGCGGGCGGGCCGGGGCGGCCTAGAGGGAGTTCTTCGTGGCTGCAAGGACGCGGCAGCTGGTCGTGTGCTGGGGGGGCTGGCCGGGGGGGGGGGAGGCCGGGCCGGGGGGGGGAGCCAAGCCGTGTGAAGCCAGGGCCCCCCGCCCTCTGTGCCTCGGTTCCTCGGGCGTCGGGGGAGGGCAGGGGCAAAAATCCAGCAAATTCAGCACCACGCGCGTTGGCACAGGGCCTCGCGCACAGCCAGCGGCCCCGTCAGCGATCGTGGGCCGAACACGCGAGGCCGCGCCGTGCCTGGAAGGGTGTGCGCCGTGCCTGGAAGGGTGTGCGCCGTGCCTGGAAGCGCGCGCGTCAGAACGCCAGCCAGACGTTCTTCCTACAGAGTAGAACCTGACAGGTAGGGGGAGGCCGGGAAAATGCAGTGTGTACGTAGATCACGTAATTTTATAGGGCTGTTAATTTTATAAATCATCCTATTTTATCAGTTCTAAGGTGCAGTGTTTTCACACACTTCAACGTCCTCAAACCCGGAGTGCATCTCCCTTTCTTTTTTAAAAAAAATTTTTATATGTTTATTTATGTTGAGAGAGAGCAAGAGCAAGGGAGGGACAGAGAGGGGAAGACAGAATCCGAAGCAGCTCCAGGCTCCACGCCGTCAGCACAGAGGCCCGATGTGGGGCTCGAACCCACAAGTGTGAGGTCGTGACCTGAGCCGGAGGCAGACGCCCAACCGACTGAGCCCCCCAGACGCCACCGCAGGTTGTCGTTCACAGTGGACCCTTGAGCACACGGGCCGGGCTGTGTGGGGCCACTTACACACGGTTTCCTCTTTCAATATCCACGATCCAGCAGCTGTAAACGTATTTTCTCTTCCTTGTAAGTTTCTTAATCACGTTTTCTTTTCTCCAGCCCAGTGGACTGCCATCACACGTGTGTAACGTGTACAACACGCCAAATACGTGTTGATCGACTGTCTCTGTTATTGGTGAGGCTCTGCTCAAGGGCAGGCTATCGGGAGTTAAATTTCAGGGGTCAAAATTCATATGCAGAGTTTTTAAGGTTTTTAAAACTATTATTTATTTTGAGAGAGAGACAGAACCGTCAGGGAAGGGGCAGCGACAGAGAGGGACGGAGGGTCCGAAGAGAGCTCTAGGCTGTCAGCAGAGTGTGACCTGGGGCTCGAACTCACAACCAAACCGTGAGGTCATGGCCTGAGCTGAAGTCAGAGGTTCAACTGACTGAGCCACACAGGTGCCCCGGTCACATGCAGATTTTTTACTGTGGAGGGTGTCAGCACCCCAGGCCCTGACTGTGGGGGGAGGTCAGCACCCCCAGCCCCTCACTGAGGGGGGTCAGCACCCCCAGCCCCTGTCTTTGGGGGGGAGTCAGTGTCCCCAGCCCCTGACTGTGGGGTGTCGGTGCCCCCAGCCCCTGACTGTGGGGGGTCGGCGCCCCCAGCCCGACTGTGGGGGGTCAGCCCCTGACTTTGGGGGGTTTGGCGCCCCCAGACCCTGACTGTGGGGCTCAGTCCCTGACTTTGGGGGGTTTGGCGCCCCCAGCCCCTGACTGTGGGGGGTCAGTCCCTGACTTTGGGGGGTCGGCACCCCCAGCCCCTGACTGTGGGGGTCAGCACCCGCAGCCCCCCATAGTTCCAGGGTCGGCTGTAACTGGCGTGGCTGACTCTACCTCAGGGTCTATGAAGTAATAGCGCATCCTGGCCACTGGTTGCATCTCGGCTTCTGTGGCCGGCGGTAAAAGCGCGGGCACCCAGGGCTTCGGCGCTGGCGTCACCAGGCGCACAAGTCTGGCGTCAGAGAGACCGCATCCCGTAGCAGCAGTGCCCGGGCCTCAGTCTCCCCGTCTGCACGAGGAGAAACGCGATGGAGCCTGTCCCTCTTCAGTGGTGACTGATGTTGGAGGAGCCAGGGGGCAGGTGACAGGTGGGCGCTGTCCCGGCAGTGGCTCCCGGGCACCCTGTGACGCAGCCCCGGCTCTGCTCCCCCCACCCCTCCCCCGCAGGACGCTGGCACTGTTCCCCGCCCGGGGCCCTGGTCCCAGAACACACACTGTTCCCGGAGGGCGAGGCCACCCCGGGGTCCGCTTCCGGCCCGTCCCTCCTGCCCTGCCCACCACAGACTCCCAAGCACGCACCGGCCTGGGCACCTGGCCAGAAGCCACCTGTACGCGGAAAGCTGGGTCTGGCCCCACTCCCCACGGGGACCCTCCAAGCTTGAGATTCTTGCCCACCAGGCGGGCGGCGTGGCAGGCTGGTCGGCAGTTTCCTGCCCCGGGCCCTGGATTTACTGCAAGGGACGCACCAAAACTGAGCACGCCCAGGGGGCGACGCGGGACCAGAAACGAAAGGGGAACGTATTTCAGAGGAAAAAAACAAAACTGCCTCTGTTCTCAGATGGCGTCGCCGTCTACACAGAAAACAAAAGCTCAGGGCGCCCGGGGGCCCCGTCTGCTAAGGGTCGACTCTTGGCTTCGGCTCAGATCATGATCTCCCTGTTCTTGGGTTCGAGACCCTCACGGGCTCTGTGCTGACAGTGCAGAGCCTGCTCGGGATCCTCTCTCCCTCTCTCTCCCTCAAAATAATTTTTTTAAAGCTCTGAAAGGGGACCTGGGGGCTCAGTCAGGTGAGCGTCCGACTTCAGCTCGGGTGATGATCTCATGGCTCATGAGTTCAAGCCCCGCATCGGGCTCTGTGCTGACGGCTCGGAGCCTGGAGCTGCTTGGGATTCTGTGTCTCCCTCTCTCTGCCCCTCCCCTGCTCACATTTTGTCTGTCTCTCTCAAAAATAAGCATTAAAATTTTTTTTTTAACTTCAAAAACTAAAAGCTCTACAAAATCCACAAATAGAAACACGCTATGAGAACAAATAGTTGAAAAAAGCAAGATCGCCGTACACATGACCAACCCACACAAGTCACCTGCACTCTATGTGTTATCAACAAAGAATGAGAATTTGAAATTAAAAAAACAATTCCATTTATAATATCACCAAAACAGAACAAGGCCACAAAAAGAAGTGCGTTTAGATATAAATCAAACGGATGTGAAAATTTCTATGACACCGGAAGTACATCCGTGTCAAATTCTGCAGAATTTACATTAATTTTATCTGCTTTGTCCAGTCACTAAAGGTATAAAAACTACCATACGCACGTGTTAGCGCGCAAGCACCCCTGGGGTCCAAATCCATCCTGTTTCCAGGAAGCGAGCACCCGCGGGGCCCGGACAGTCCTGCTGCCCGGTGACTCGGTCCCTGAGCGTGTAAGCAGTGATGGGCTCGGTGAGGCTGTGCCATCTCCCTGGTCCTTGGGCTTGAACAGCGAGCGTGCGGGTTGGGGAGAAGTTCCCGGACACGGCGGCCCACACACCCGTTCGGCGGACACCCAGCCCAAGGAAAAGGGCAGGGACATTTCTGCCGGCTCTCTCCACACATATGTGCACGCGCGCACATACACACGTGTGTGCGTGTACACACACGCATGCACACACGCACACAAATATGTGGGAGGGGGCTCAGGTGTCAGAGAGGGCTGCCTGGCCCGCAGGCACGAGCTGGGGACGCGACGGGGGGACCTGGCACAGCTCACCTGCTGCAGGGGTGCGGGGAGGCAGAGCTGGGGCAGGTTCTCGCAGCGGAGAGTGACACGGGGAAACGGATTCGCCTCCTACCTCCGCCCCTTCCCCGAGCGCCTGACGGTGGCGTCACAGCCTGAAGACAGGCCAGCGCGGGGGCCAGTGTGGACACTGGGCTCCGGGCGCCTCTCCTTTCAAGCAGACCCCACCCCGCCGGGGGCTCCGCTGTGGGCCAAGTCTGCCTCCGGTGTCTCTTCAAACGCACATTTTACCTGCTAACCGTTTATCCTCATTGTCTTCAAAATGCGTCCTTGCAGGGTTTTTTAAAATTTTTTATGTTTATTTTTGAGAGAGAGAGAGAGAGAGAGCGTGAACACCAGCAGGGGAGGGGCAGGGAGAGAGGGAGACACAGAAGGTGAAGCAGCTCCAGGCTCCGAGCTGTCAGCACAGAGCCCGACACGGGGCTCGAACCCACGTGAGATCACGACCTGAGCCGAGGTCAGACGCTCCACCGGCTGAGCCGCCCCGTGTCCCCGCTTCCCTAGAGTAACCCCACCCAGCCCTCAGAGGGCACCGTGCGCCCCCATCCTGCATGTTTGTCCAGGTCACAAAGCCCCTACGCGCGGGAGGCGAGGCCCGACCGGAAGCAAGACCCGTCCAGCCCGCCCACCGGGGTGCGGGTCAGCGTCTGGGTGCCTTGCTGGGGACACCGGCACGTGCGCCTGCGGCCCCCCAGCCCCGCCTCCCGCCCGAGCCCGTCCTGAAGACGCAGACGCAAGGCGCCCCCACATCTCCCCTCCGTCTGCCCCTCACACACACACCAGCGCGGGTGAAAACCCCGCAGGGGCCGGCGCGTGGGCCACGCAGCGCACAAGCCTGGGCCCCTGCCACCACTTACGGGTCCGCAGCGGGAGCGCGGGAAGCTCGCAGGCCTCACCTCTGCCACCCGTGAGGTGGGGAGTCGCTACCTCACTCCGTGCACACGGCCCGCTGCAGCGCCCAGCACCCTGGCACTCGGGAGACGCGAGCCCGTCACGAGCAGGACCGCGGTGTAGACGGGCGCACGGAAGCTTCCAGGCAGCCCCTCAGGGCCACAGACCCGCCCCCGCTCCTCCAAGGCCCCACACAGGCCGTCCAGCACGCTCCCCTCTGCCCCCCACCCCCCCACTGCTCCGACTTAAAGCTCTAAGGACAGAAGGGGAAGGGGAAACGCTCCCGCCCGGAGGGAGACCCCGCCCTGCGCTCCTGAGCCCCGCCCGGGGAAGCCCTGTGACGCGGCACCCGGAGGAAGCAGTTAGGGAGTGAGGGGTGCCTCCAGCGCTAAACGTCCACACCGCGCCCCGCAGGTGTGTTCACAGGGGCCCCAGACCGAGGGCCTGCAGGCTGGAGAGCCCGGAGGCCTTCCTGGGGGGGCGGCCCCAGCTGAGCCTTGAAGCGGGGGCCAGGGTGGGAAGGAGGAGACACAGGTCAAAGCGATCAGGCCGTTCCTGTAAGAAGCTGGATCTAGAGCCTTCTCCAGAACGGGAGTGTGGCTCGTGGGAGCAAGGAGGGGACCCGGGTGTGACAGCCACGCTCTGCGGATGTTCAGGTAACACCTGCCGGGTCCCCACCTCCACGCACCCTCCAGCGCCTGAGAGCCGGGATAGGGTGTCCGGCCCGGGGCCTGCGCCGCCCCCCCACCCCTAAGGCCACGAAGCCCCGCCCTGCATCCAAACGATGCGCACCTCGGGGACACAAGCCACAGAGAGGAGCGCTCCGCTGTGACAGACACTCGGGCCTTGTCCCCATTCTGTGTCTGTCACACACAGACACACACACACAGACACAGATATGCCTCCACATACATAAACACGGGCACACACGTGTACATGTACAACACGCACACACACACGTGTACACACACAAGCCCACATCCACATGCACCCATACCCGAGTGCGCACGTGTGCCCCTACACACACGCGCATGCACACGCACGTACAAGGACGGCGGGCTCCACGGGCTGCAGCATCTGGGTCTCACTACCATCCATGCTGCGGAAATAATCAGCCACGGACTTCCCGGCTCAGAGCCTGCAGGTGGCTCGCGCGGACTCGCTCACACACACGGCTTCACGCCCAGCCTCACAACGGAGTCACACCTCACCGCTCCTCTGATCCGGCCTGGCTCCCGGGGGGCCATGAGCAGGACACGGAGGGAGACGCGGGGTCGCCGCCGCCGCCCCTCCCCAGAGCCCGTCCTTCCGCGTCACGTGGGAGGTGAGCCACCGTCCCGCCCTCACTCCCAGCCCTGCCCCCATCCGCTGGGCATCTCGTGAGTGTCACCACCCACGCCGTGCCTCAGTTTCCTCCTCTGTGAAATAGGGGTAATAATAGTACTTACAGAGGGTGGAAATGAGGAGTAACTGAAATGATTTTTTTAGAGACAGAGTGCGAGCAGGGGAGGGGCAGAGGGAGAGGGAGAGAGAGAATCCCGAGCAGGCTCCACGCTCGGCGCAGAGCCTGACGTGGGGCTCGAACCCACCACCCTGGGATCAAGAACTGAGATGAAATCAAGAATCAGACGCTCGGGGCGCCTGGGTGGCTTAGTCGGTTAAGCGTCCGACTTTCGCTCAGGTCATGATCTCGCGGTTTGTGGGTTCGAGCCCCGCATCGGGCTCTGTGCTGACTGCCAGCTCAGAGCCTGGAGCCTGTTTCGGTCTGTGTCTCCCTCTCTCTCTGGCCCTCCCCTGCTCACGCTGTCTCTCTCTCTCCCCTAGAAATAAATAAAAAACATTAAAAAAAAAATTTAAAAAAAAAAAAGAATCAGACGCTCAACCGACTGAGCCCCCTCCGGCGCCCCTAAACGAGTGGATATTTGAGAAAGGCCGAGCGTGGCGCCTGGCGCCCCGCGGTACATTCTCACACAGCAACTCCGCTCTTCTCCCCCAGGCCCTGTAACGGGTACAGGGGACACGACGGGAACCGCCCCCAGCAGGCGGCTCCCCATCCTCCCCCCTCCCCCACCCCCGGCTCCCCGCCCTGCAGACTCCGAGCTCCCCAGGCCCAGACGGCCACCTGCCGGCCTGGGCACCACGGCCCCCGGCCCCTGGGAACCATGCCCCTTCGCTCCACGCCTTCGCCCCTGCCGCTGGTGCCCGGAGGGACCCCGCCCCCCCCCGCCCACTCCCACCCGAGCTCCGAGCCTTCCTTCTCCCCCGCCTCCTCAGGGCTCCCCACGTCCCCTGCCTGCGCCCACTGGAGCACCCCTGGGGCTACCCGCCCTCTGGCTGTGGCTTCCCCGGGGCGGTACCTGCTGGGGTCCCCACAGGCCCATAACCCCTCCCGGCCCGCTTCAGGGCAGATTGCAGGAGCGGCCCCTCAGGGGAGCGGCCCCCCAGGCCTGTCCTCGGGCGCCACTGGGGGGTCAGGACGCGGCTGGGAAGCAGACCAATCCAGGGCCCTGGGCCCACCAGGGAGGAAGGAGAGGCCAGAGAAGCTGCTTCCAGAAAAAAGGCATCATGGAAGGAAACCAGTGCTGGTTGGGGGTTGGTTGCTATGGAAACATGTCCTAACTACTTCCCAAACTGCTGTATGCGCCACTGATGAGCCTATGGGCTGGGCTCTTTCGGGGACCTGGGGGGAGCCCTGGGAGGGCCTGTCTGCTGGGGGTCCAAGCCCCCAGAGCCCAGGCCCTGGAGGACCCGGAAGGAGCCCAGCTCCTGGGGGAGCCAGGCGTGGACTCCAGGCTGCAGACTGACCCCGAGACCGGCCCCAACCCAACCTGGCCCCGGCCCCAGCCTGCACCTGGAGCGGGCGGGCCACGCGTGGAGCCACGGCCCCGTCGCCGTGGCCAGTCACAGAGCCGGCCGCAAATCGGGCACGACCAAGCAACCACACCAGCGGCGGCCTTCCCCGGAGCCCGGCCACGCCGGCCCCCGGGCACGGTCAGGGGGCAGCTCCTCTGTGCCGCTCTTCACACGGTCCCTGAGCCCAGGCAGGACGGGCAGTGAGCCTGCCTGAGGCTGAGAGTCGCCGGACGGAGCTGGCCCGGCCACCGTCGTGGCCCCGTCCCCGGGCGCGGGCCAGAGCGGGGCTGGGATCCCCGTTTCCCAACAGGACACGGCCGGCCAAACCAGCTACTTGGAAAAAATAGGCTTTTTGAAGACCTGCTGGTAATCTCATAAGTATGCCATTTAAATGCCCATTAATTACGTTACTTAGGAGGTAATTAGTGATTAATAGCTTTGGCTATCTGTTGTACTTTTCACAGGCTCTGCAAGTTTGCCTTCCAATGAGACACTGGAGGCAGCTGTCCCCAGGCGGCCCCCTCTGTCCCACCAGATTCTTGCTCTTCTGCTCAAGGGAGCTCCCAGGGGGGCTCCTCAGGAGGGCGGGGTGGGGGCGGGAGATGGGCGTGGGGGCTGCCAGTCACCCCAGGAGCCCCTGCAGGGACCCAGGCCCCAGGCCCCTCCCCCGGGGCCACGGGGGATGCTGTGGAGACCCCCACCTTGCCGAGCAGCCCGGGTTTTCCTGGGCACCGCAGGCTACCGTGAGCAGGGGCCGGGGCGGGGGGGGGGCACCGTGACCCCTGTGGGCCACGTTACCACCTGCAGCTCCCAGGCCCCCCCTCTGGTGCATCCACAACCCCAGGAGCCGAGGCAGGGACCCTGGGGGGGGGGGGGCGGGGACTGGCTGCTCCAGTGACAGACACTGTGTGGAAAGGGAACAAAGAGCCAGCAAGGGATGAACACCCCCCACCGGGCAGCAGTGGGAGGGCTGAAAATAGGCCTTTTTACCACCAGGGATGACTCCAGGGCTGCTCAGCGGGGACCAGCCCCCCAGGGGAAGGGAAGGGGGTGAGGACAGGATAAGGAGGCCTCAGGCCAGGCCAGCAGAGGCCTGGGGGGGGGGGGGGGGAGGGGGAGGGGCGCCGGTCCGGAACCGCTGGAGCAGGTGCAGAGGCCAGGGGAGCATGTGCGACGACGGGCGGCCGCGGGCGCTGGCGGCCTCCGGAGACAGGCCCTGGGCAAGTGCCGGCCTGCGGGCTCACCCGGGCCTCTCCCGGGCAGGGGGCGGTGCCGGGCGCACTCCGCACACGCCGGGCGCCCAGCAAACAGGGCGCGCAGCCGATGGCTCCGTAGAGGCCGCTCTGAGCCGCCAGAGCGGGCGCCCCTCCCAGACAGGGCCCAGCTTGCTTCTATTTTTGTTTCCAACCCTTGTTTGGCGTCCCTGCTAACAGACGGCTACCTCCCCTCCCTTCCAGAATAATGGGTCATCTGGGAAGGGAGCACCTCCTCGCCGGCCTCCCCCCACCCCGCGCGGGTCTGCAAACAGGGGGACCCTCTCCAAGGAAGGCAGGCCCCAGGCATGCCCAGCCCTTCCCCTGGAGGCCGGCCCCCCAACGCCTTCCCATGGAGGCCGGCCCCCCCAACGCCTTCCCCTGGAGGCCGGCCCCCCAACGCCTTCCCGTGGAGGCCGGCCCCCCCAACGCCTTCCCCTGGAGGCCGGCCCCGCACCCCGCTGCTCTCGAGCCTGCAGAAGAGCCGCACCAAGAAGCGCAGGTGGGGGCTGGACACCCAAGAACTCAGGTCGCGGGGTCGGATGCAGCCGCACCTGCCCGTGCCGGCCCAGGCCACACACGCAGAGCCTTCCCCCCAGGGGCCCGGATCCCCACCAGGCAGGCCCCCCCAGGCCTCACGCTGAGCCCCACAGGCTTGGGCACAGGAGAGCGGACTCGTAAATGCCGCCCTGGGGAGAGCCCGGGGGTGGGGGCCGCGGCAGGGACCCCCGCTCCCGCCTCAGAGCCGCTGACGGCAGGAGGCTGCCCCCCCGCCCACACACGTACCCCGGTGGGGACCATGGCCACACAGCTGTGCAGGGGGGCGGGCGGGCGTGAGGCCCTGGAGGTGGCTTTACCTCCGGAGTGACTCACTATGGCTCCCATTCCTTTGCAAAAGGGGTTGCGATGTAGCATTTTCGTTCTCCTTAGAAAACAAGAATTTTAAAACAGGGAGTAGAGAGAACTCGAGGGCGTGTGGGGGGCTGGGATCTCATGTGGCTTCCGGCTCACTCGTTATGCGCTCCTGGCCCCCTCCCACTCCAGCCCACGGGTGGGGGACCGGCTACCCCTCCCCCGCGCAGGGCAGATCTGGCGATGGCAGGCCGGCCAGGACCCCCAGAGGCATGAGCCCCTCCGTCCTGGGCCTGCCCCCGACCTCTCGGGGTCCCGAGGAGGCAGGAGAGGGGGTGGGGGCCTCCAAAGCACAAACCAGCGGGGGGGGGGGTTCTTTCTCTGAGAAGAAAATCCAGCATTAGATTTAGCGCTGGTCCTGGTCCCCAAGCTCTTCCCCTGCTCTGCTCCGACCCCCTCACCGATGGGGAAACAGGCCCAGAGAGGCGGTTCAAGACCAATCGGCGTCTTCTCGGTGGTACAACTTCCCCGTTAGGGATGCTAAATCCAAGCACAGGGAGACCCGAGTCCTGCATCCAGCTCTGCCTCCCACTTCACGTGATTCTAGAACCAGACGCTTGATCTTCTGGACCTCGGTTTTCTCATCCACGAAATGGGAGCAACAACCCTCACGGGAAGAGATGCTGTCGAGCGCCGGGTGGGGGCAGGTTGGGCGCACCGACACCGTGCCTCCCGCCCCCACGCCTGGAATCCACCGGGACGTCCCCACGTGCGGAGCCTCACGGGTCTCCGGGCCACCCTGTGCCTTTCTGGCCTCGGTCTCCCGCCCTGCGCGTAATTAGCGGGTGGGGGGACACCTGCAGACTTCCTGCGGTGACGCGTCGCGATACACCAAGACCTCTACAAGACGCCATGCCCCCCGGCCGCTCCGACGCAGACGCGGCCCCGCCGGGGGGGGCGGGCGTACCCTGGGCTCACACTGTCCCCCCTGCAAACCCTAAACACCTGCCACGCGAACAGCGCTGCCGCTGTGGCTGCAGGGCCTTTGGCCGGAGCAGCCTCCACGGCCCAGACTCCGGGCGCAAAGGGGCCCTGGCTGGGCCGCCGGGCAAGCCCCGGGGACAGGCGGCCCAGCAGCGGACGGGGGGCCCCCAGAGCGCCGGCACTCCCGCCACGGCAGGGAGGGCCAGGAAGGCGCTCAGGAGACACCGTGTGAGACCCGCCGAGTGGGACGCCGGCCTCGGCTCGGGCCCAGCGTTTCCTCCGGGCACCTGAGAAGGTGAATCTGCCATTTCCTTGCGGAACAAACACGGTGTCCTTCCCAGACTCGTCTGAGCCACGCTGGAGCCTGAGGCCTGGGGGCGCCTCAGACTGGCGCCCTGAATCCCCCGGCACCTTCCCAGGGTGCTGGGTACCCCTTCCTCCTCTGGGAGACCTGGCCACAGCAGGGCCGGGGACCCTGGACGCCGTCTGGCTTTGAGATGACGCGCTGGCTGATGGCAGAGCGGGGGCCAAACCCAGACTCCGGAAAAGGGGGTTCGAGGCCCTGCTGGCCACCACCCTTCTGTGGCCTCCCAGGCCTCAGTGCCTCTTACCGCCACGGGTTCTAAGCATCAGGATCTGGGGGCGCCCCCAGCACTCTGCCCACCTGGATTATGGGGTTCGGCCGCTGACAGGCCCCACCCCTGGGGCCCGGGGGTCTCAGCCGCCCCCCAAGCAGGCGGAGGGGCTGCCGAGAACCTCACCACCCCGCCCAACCTCCCACACTGTTCTCTGCGCCACTTCTCTCAGCCCCACCCCTCCCCACACACCCCTCCAGGGCCTCCACCACCTTCCCACCTCCACCCTGCCTTGGCCCCCCCACAGGAAAATCCTCCTCGCCCAGCCCCTAGCTGACCCACGGCTGACCCCTCGCCGCCTTCCTGCCCAAATTCACCAGCTTCTGAGGCCCGCGCTCCCCGTTTCAAACCACCTCTGGCTTCTTCCGGTCTGTACAGCCCTGGAGGGTGCGCACAGGCACCCCCGGGGTGTGAATGACTGTCCCCCCAGGGAGGCCTCGCCCCTCCTGGCCCACGGGACCTAGACCTCCCGCGGGGCCTCCCTCCCTCCCCTCAAGACCGGACACAGGGCACACCAGTTCTGGTCTGGGGGACCGGAACTCCCAGAGGCTGGGAACGAGTAGTAACCCGTTTGAGATCCACACCCTGTAATTTATCCTTTCTGGAACCTCCTAACATGTTTCTGTGCACCCGGGCCCTCCTGGCAAAGTGAACGTCCTTTTGCTGCCGCCCTCCAGCGCCTGTCTGACAGAGTTGACGTGCCATGGCTGGTGGCTCAGGCTGTACACTGCACAAGTCCAAGGACACCATTCACTGCACTACAGTATGATGATCCTGGAGTCATGCCCAGGGGTGACTCTGGGCCCAAACCTCACTAGGTGGTTCCTTGGCCTAGGAGAGGGAATGTCTCCTAGGCCAGTCTCCTGCTCCTGCACCCCGGTCTTCAGCCTCCCGTGGTCATGATGGCATCCCCAGAGCGAAGGCCTGATCATTTCTGATCACCAGTCTGCCCATCTGCGGTCCCCAACAGCCACCCCTCTGTTCTGTCCCCTCCTTGGGCCCCAGTTTCTCTAGCTATGCAGAGAGACACAGGCCCCCGTCTGCAAGGGCCCCTCTGTTCTGAAGCCCGATCACTCCACACGGGCGCTGCCAGCGCGGCTCCCGTACACACGTTACCGCAAGCTGTTTTCAGGTCAGTAGGCTTAGAGCCTGAAGAGAAGGGACACCTACAAAATGCAGAGTAACCCAGAAGGATTGAGAAAAGGAGGCATAATCCCATCTCGCTGGGTCAATCCCGAAAGGCTCCTCGGAGCGGCGGCTGAGTATGGGCATTGGATCCACGGGGGGGGGGGGGGTGTGTCAGGCTGCCCTGAAGTGAAGGGCCAAGCACAGAAATGCCCCAGAAAAGACGAGATGTCAGAGCCACACGCGGCACAGACGCTCGGGGAGGTTTTCACCTGGCACTGAGCAAATTCCCTCCAACCGGCAGCCGGGGACCAAACGACCCGCAGGCCAGGGCACAGGGGCCAGACTGCACCCCCGGACCATGGGGTTGACCTGACGGGGCCGTGATGTAGAAAGGCCGTCACCCAGCACCTCTAGAGTCCGGCACACCCGACTCGGCGCCCAGCCTCTGCCCAGGCCCTCGGGGCCACCCGCAGGGAGAGCTTTTCTGAGCCTGGGCTCCAGACGCCTAGGAGGGGCCGGCATCTCCTTCCTCCCGAGTCGCGGGGCCTGTTCCGCCTGCAGGGTTAGCGCTCTTGCGGTGACTGTACCCCGGCAGGTGGGTCGTGCAGGGCTGTGCGCACGCACACGCACACGCGGAGCGGGGCGGCGGGCGGGACACACAGCCTGCCCTGTGCCCTCTGGGAGGACTGGGGGGGGTGAGGCCCGAGGCTCCTGGAGGAGGAGGGAGAGACACAGACTTCGGCAGGAGGGAAAGGCAGGGAAGTGAGAAAGGGGTGTTGAGATGCTCTCACTCAGCCGGCCCCACCCGACAGGACTCCTCCGGGCCCTAAATCACACACCCATCGTGTGTACAGGGGGTCTGGACCTGCCCAAGGCTCGGAGCAGCCTCCGTGGGCAGAAGCGGATTTGCACACGGCCCGTGGTGTTCACACCGAGAGTGCGTACGGGTTAATTCACACTCATTCCATCACTATCTCTGCTTGTGGGCGGAGGGGTGGGGTTCATGCCAGACCGATGCCGAGCCCCCAGGATGGCCCAGCACCTGCCAGCGTCACAGGCCTGCTGTGAGTTCGTGGCAGCTTCACAGCCGCCAGGGTCACCACCGAGCGTGGCCTGGTGGGCGGTCCCCCGCCCGGGGCCTCTGGAGGCGCCGCCAGGCCCAGAGTATGCAAGGTCCTCCTGACCCCGGGGCCCAGCTCGGGGCCTGGCACACAGGGCGCTGGCGAATGGACGCCTGGCTGAATGAATGAAGGACCGAACGACTGACGCCCACTCCCTCACACCGCGGGCTTCACCGCCCGCGCCCGGGGGAGGGCAGAGCCCACGGGGCCCCACGGAGGCCGAGCCTGCGGACCCGCGGACCTTAGCACCTGCGGCTCTGCGGCCCGGGTCCGGTGGGGGCGGGGGCGGGACGGCTCCCGAGCGGCGCGGCGCGCACCCCTCCTTCCCCAGAAGAAATCTGGGTCTCCTGACTGAGCTGGGGGCGGGGTGGGGGGGGAGGTCGCCGCGTCCCGGATGGAGCGAGCGGTGGCCCTGGGGGGGCGCGTCCGGACCGGCGCGGGGGGCACGGTGCCGGGGGCTGCGGGCAGAGACGAGGGTGGGGGGGTGGCGGGACCGGACCAGGCGGCCCCAGCCCGGCCCCGGCCGGCGGCGCCCCTCCGGGTGCGGGGGGCGCAGGAAGGACGCGGGGCGCGCGCGGCCCGGCCCCCCCGGAGCCTCCGCCCACCTGCGCGGGGGCTCACCTGGGCCCGGGGCCCCTCCCGCAGCCGCGCGCGCGGGTCCCTCCCCCGGGCCGCCGGCCCCGCGCCCCGCGCGCCCGCCCTCACCTGCGCGGCCCGCCGCGGCCATGTCCCGGGCGGCGGGCTCCGGCTGCGCCGCGCGCTCCTCGCCGCTGCGGCCCGGCCCCGGCCGCCGAGCCGCCTCCGGCCCCGGGCGGACTCCGCGCGCCGCGCCCCGCGCCCCCGCCCCCGCCCCGCGCGCCTCGGCCGCCGCAGCCGCCGCCTCGCCGCTCCCTCCCGCTGCCTTAAAGGCGCCGAGCGGCGGCCGCCGGGGAGGGACTGGCGGAGGAAGGCGCCCGACGCCGCCCCCGCGGCCCGCACCCCCGCCCGGCTCCGGCTCCGGCCGCCGCCGCGCGCGGGGGGCGCGGACGCGGGGAGGCCCTGCGGTGCGGGCGGGGGCGCGGCGCCCCGGAGGCACCCCCGGGGGCACCGGGAGATCAGAGAAGCCTGAGACCCAGGGCCCGGCGCGGGAGGGAGTCCGGGAGGGGAGGGGAGGGAGGTGGTGCGAGGGGTGGAGTGTCACGGGAGAAGCCCCCACGCCGGCTCCGGGGTCATCTCCAAGGTCTGACCCGGCCTCGATGGGGAGGGACCTCAGTGCCTTTAGCTCTGCAGGAACGTGTGCGGCACACGCCATCCCACCTGGGGTTCCGCCCGGAGCACTCCGGGGTGGCGGGCTGCTCCCCGCGCCCAGCTGGGCGTAGACATTCGGTGAGCAGGTCTGGCCAAGGCTTAGCTGCGGGGATCCACAGGCCCGCCCGGCTCCAGGCACGAGACCCGAGGGGTAGCCCCCAGAGGGCCGGGCTGGGTCCCCGGACCCAAGAGCTCCCATGGCAAGGCACCACCACCCTGCCCCCTGCTGCCCGAAAGGGTAGGGGTCGCTGCTCCTCTGGCTTCCCCATCCACCAGGCCCTGCCCTGAGAACGCGCCCTGGCTTGCTTGGGAGGAATCCGCAGCCAGGCACCCCAGCTGCCCCGCCCCGCCCCCACCTTCTGGGAGAAAAGGTCCATCAGATGACCCCCCTCGGCGAGTCCCAGTCCTCGCTCCATCAGCCCCTCCGGGAGAAACCGGACCCACCTAGGCAGAGCCACAGGGGCTCCGTGAGTATCCAGTCCCCGCAGCCCCTTTGGGTCTTTAACTCCATCTGCAGGATTCTCACCAAGTGGCCTGCACCTCCTGGTTGATTACATCCAAGGACAAGGAGCTCAGTAGCTCAAGCCAGAGTTATTCCATCTTTGGACGGTGCCGCCCATGAGAATCCTTTTACTCATTTGAGCTGAAATCTGCATCTTGTCTGACCCACATGTGGGTGCTTCTGACGGGTGTCCCACCCAACAAAACCAAGGCTTCCCAGGGCCCTCTGTCCAGACTCCCGGGCGGGGGGGGGGGGTTCACCTAGCGGACAAACCGCCCCGTCTGCCAGAGACTGAAAGTCCCTCAGTCCCGGGAGCTCTGGATCCCGGAGCCAGAAGGCAGCACTGACTCCAGGAGACAGACTTTCAGAAGCGCCAGGGCCACGGGGCCACAGCGTTCACCCCGGAAGAGCGTGCATGGATTCCTGCAGGCCTTCCCCGTTGCCGGGGTTTGGCGGGGATGCACCAGCAGTGGGTGCTGGCCGCACGGGCAGGTGGCTTTGCCTACAGCCGGTCGGTGGACCCGCGGGTGCCCGTGGAGGCACAGTGTGCGGCCGGGCTTCTCCGTGAAGAATGGAAGTGCAGGTTCCCTGTGGGCGACCAGCAGGTCTGGGTTTGGGGCCTGTCTTCTGTCCGTGGCTGCCCCCCCCCACTTCCCTGCAGGCAGGGCACAGTCAGAAGCCTGGCCTCGGGAGAGAGTCCAGGTTCGGCCACCCAGGCTGTGGGTGTGGGTGTGCATGCTCACGGAGGAGGACACGCTGGGCCCCAGCGCCTCCCGGGCCTGGATCACGGGGCTGAGAGCAGCAACAGTGACCACACCTGGGCAGGTGCCCTGCGCCTTCCCGGCACAGCCTCGTGTGTGTGTGTGTGTGTGTGTGTGTACACATGTGGATGTGTACATGTGGATGTGCGCAGGGGCCCTGCGCCTTCCCGGCACTGCCTCGTGTGTGTGTGCGCGCGCGTGTGTGTACACATGTGCATGTGTGGATGGATGTGTACATGTGTGTGTGGATGTGTGGATATATGTGTGGGTGGGTGTGTTCACGTGCATGTGTGAGGGTGTATGTGCACATGTGTGGATGTGTGTGGTTATGTGCATGCATACATGTGTGTATGTGTGCAGGGGTGTGCGCATGTGTGTGCACACATGTATATGAGCTATGTGTGTATATATCCGTGTGTATGTATGTGTGCGTGTGTGTGCAGAAGTATGTGCATGTGTATATATGCATGTGGGGTTGGGTGTGGATGTGTGTGTGCACACTTGCGTGTGGGTGTGTGTGCATGTGGGGCTGGGTGTGGATGTGTTTGTGCGCACTTGCACGTGGGTGTGGGTGGGTGTGCGTGCACACACACACAGCCAAAGGCATCCTGCTCGGGGGAGGCGCACCTGCGGTGGGCACTGAATCCCGTCCCCACCGCTCTGTGCAGACGCCACGAAGCCCTGGGGGCGCCGGAGGGCAGTCAAGGGCTGGTGTCGCGTGGGTAGGAGTCGCGGACGTCTGTAGCCGGAACCCCCTCGCCCGGCCCCGGATGGGGAGACGGGGATGTGCGGGCGCTGGAGGGCACCCCACACCTGGGCTCCGCTGCGCGTCCCCGGCCTGCCTGACGCTCAGCCCGATGCCCACATGTGGTCCGGCCAGGAGTGCGGCCCACGGGGAGGTCCCTGCCCAGCCTCCGGCCCCAGGCCGTTAGCCTAGCTGAGGGGGGGGGAGGCTAACTTCAGAAGGACCCCCCGTAACCGAAGAAAGAATAAGCAGCGATTTAGAGGCGCCGCCCGCAGGAGGAACGCAGGAGCCAGCGGGGCCCCCAGGTCTGTGGCCGGTGTCCGAGGCGGGGCTCCTGGCAGACCCTTCCTGCGGGTCCACAGCCCGTGGCGCCTGCACCTCCGGAGCCGCAGCGCCCAGGCCCCAGGAGCAGGGCAGCGCGGAGAGCTGGTGGAGGGGGCCCGGGCCAGCGCCGCCTGCGGCCTGAGAACGTGTGCCCCGAGTGCACGGACCCGAGGGCTCCAGGCAGGTAGGGAGCCC
The DNA here is from genome assembly GCF_003009895.1 of Hyaena hyaena. Taxonomy (NCBI): domain Eukaryota; kingdom Metazoa; phylum Chordata; class Mammalia; order Carnivora; family Hyaenidae; genus Hyaena; species Hyaena hyaena. The sequence continues at coordinate 829,030 of NW_024081124.1, forward strand.
AGGCCCGTGCCCGGGTCCCGACAGCGGGTGTCTAGGCCCTTGGAAAGGTAAGTGGCCGTTGTCAGGAGCCAACACGGCCCCCGCAGAAAGGCAGTCACGCCCGGCTGCACTCATGTCCTTTCCGGCTCGCTGGCTTGGTGGGGGGGGGCTCCCCGATGGGCAACGGCTGGCCCGGCGCCGCATCGCTGCCCCCTGCTGGTGGACGGCAGGTGGACGCGGGGGCCGGGGCCGCCCCAGCCCCTGGCAGAGAAGCCCGCCTGCTGCCCCCTGCGCGCCCCTCCTCCCTGGGCCCCAGGTTGTGGTCACCGCCCTGGGGGCCGCCTCCACCCACACAAGCAGCCTCGGAAACAGATGCTCTTTTCTGGAGCCTTCCAGAGACTCTGAGAGCGGCCGCTCCCGGGCCTGCCCACCGCGCAGGACGCCTGGCAGACTGTGCTCTTCCATCGGGCGCCACTCACCCCTCCCCCTGCTGATCCGGTCCGTTCGCACCTTCCGCCCCAGGAGGGTCAGGACCCTGGGGGTCCCCACCCCTCAGCGGGAGTCCATTCTCAGCCACGGGACAGCCCTGGCCTTACCCTCCCAGCACAGTCGTAGAGGAGGCACTGGGTGGCCCGGGGGTCCTTCGTGATCTGCATGAGCCCTCGGAGGCGCCCTGGTCCCCACGTGCAAGGACCCCCATCGCGGCAGCCAAGCCAAACGCTCCGAGGTCACACAGGGTGCATCCCGTTCCAGCCTCCAAGGTGGACTCCAAAGTCGTGACGTTGGAGAGCAAGTTTCCTGAGATACACTCGGGGGCGTCCATGCAGAGCCCGCTGATCGGGGCCGCGTCCGTCTGCGCGTGAGCGCCAAGGCCCCCGAGGGCCAGCCGCTGCTCGCGGTCGGTCTCTGTCGCCAGGCAGGGCGTGCCGGTCACAGGAGCTGGGGACGGGCCGAGGGGCTGAGCGGCAGGAAGGGACGGCGGGACCGAGCGGGGCAGATGCGTCGGCCGCTCCACAGAGGCGCACAGGAGGCTGTGGTGTGGCCCGGGCGGCCCCTCGTCCACAGCCGGGGATGCCAGCGACGTGGCGCCTCCTCCGTCGGCCCCGCAGGGGCGTCAGGGCGGCTGAGGTCCGCCGCAAGCAAGCCCCGCTGTCTTCAAGTCCTACTCGGACCAAACACAAGTTAGGCCCCGAGTGGCAACCGACCACTGGTGGCAGGTGTGGCCCTTCCGGTCCGCCCACCAGCAGCACCATCCACGCTGCCTCACCCGCCGCCCCCCAGCCCTGGCCCCACACACGACGCGGCTCACGCACCAGATTCCAGAACGCAGAAGAGCAGGCCCTGCCGTGGGCGGTGAGCCGCTCAGGCAACAGGTCCACGGGAGCGGCTCCCGATCGCTGACGCGGCCACACCGACGGGGGTAGGAAATCACAACCAGATCACGCGAACGGCTGTGCAGCCTTCGCGGCTTCCCCGCACCCAGCACTCGCTCTACACCTGCTCGGCTCACGCTTGTGCCCCGGGCCTCGGGCCCCCCTTCTCTGCTGGGTCCTCGCTCCGGCTCTGGCCGTGCCGCCCGGGCGCTGCCCCGTCTACCTGTGTGTCTCCTGGTCTTAGCCGCACTCCCCTCCCCTGCAATGCGGTCTCCCCGGTCACCTGCAGAGGCCCCGCGTGTGTGTGTGCGCGCGCGCGTGCGCATGGACCTCACACACCCGCAAGTGTGCATCCAGGACATCTCGTCCCGGCCCTGGGCGGACAGCACGTTCTCCGTCTCCCCCCCCAACCCCCGCGCTGTGGTTTCTGAGCTCTGTCCACGTCGGTAGTTGCGGATTCGTCTTCTTCCTTTTGACCCCGCGTAAGATTTCATGGCACGAAACCACCTTGGCTTGTTCCTCTAACCCCCCCCCATGTTTTATTATATTTTTCAGAGACGGAGCGTGAGTGGGAGGGGCAGGGAGGGGGGACAGAGGATCCCAAGCAGCCTCGCGCTGTCCGCACAGAGCCCGACGTGGGGCTCAAATGCATGAACCGTGAGATCACGACCTGAGCCAGAGTGGAACATTCTACCGGCCGAGCCCCCTGGGCGCCCCATCTCCCAGCCCCTCTCTGTGGCCACTCAGGACAGCCTCTCGCCGAGCAGACATCGCCCTGCACCTGGTGTTCTCACCTGGGCCCCAAACTCCCTCCCCTCCCCCACGCCGGTGCCCGTGGGAGCCTCCCGGGAGGCGCTGGGAGGGAGGCGGGGGCTCTGAGCTCCGAGGGGCCCCCTCCCCACACCCCGCGTGCAGCACAGTGTGCAGGGCGCCCTGGTCTCGGCTCCCCAGGGGTACCCACCGCAGGGCTCAGGCGGCTCGGCTGAGCCAGAACAGGGTCCCCGGGGGAGGCAGCCACGAGGAGGGGGTCATCCTGTGCACCCCTCTGCCTCCAGACTCCGGGCCCGGAGCTCTTCCTCAGATGCTTTCTGTGGCCCCTGTGACCAGGGGCTGGGGGCAGGGGGGACGGGGGGAGGGGG
>NW_024081124.1:832877-870657 GCF_003009895.1 Hyaena hyaena
CGGGCGGTGTGCACATGGTACAGGCACCACGTGGTGAGGGCGATATGTACACGGCACATGTGTACATGTTGGGCAGGCGGTGTGCACATGGCACAGGTGTGCTTGTGGGGCGGGCGGTATGCACAAGGCACAAACAGCACGTGATAAGGGCGGTGTGCACACAGCACAGGTGTGCACATGGGGCAGGCAGTGTGCACACGGCACAGGTGTGGATGTGGGGCGGGCGGTGTGCACACGGTACAGGCACCACGTGGTGAGGGCGGTGTGTGCACGGCACAGGTGTGCATGTGGGGCAGGTGGTGTGCACGTGGCACAGGTGTGCTTGTGGGGCGGGCGGTGTGTACATGGCACAGGTGTGCTTGTGGGGCGGGCGGTGTGCACAAGGCACAAACAGCATGTGATAAGGGCAAAGTGCACACAGCACAGGTGTGCACGTGGGGCAGGCCATGTGCAATGGCACAGGCAGCACGCAGTGAGGGAGGTGTGCACATGGCACAAACAGCACGGGGGGTGGGCGGTGTGCGCACGGCACAAACAGCACGTGATAAGGGCGGTTTGCACGTGGGGCCGGCCGTGTGCACATGGCACAAGCAGCACATAATGAGGGAGGTGTGCACACGGCACGGTGCTTCCCGTCCCTGCAGGCACATGCTCGGGCTCTCGAGCAGAAGGGAAGTTTCCTGGGGTCTGAGAGACCAAGGAGGCTCTGCCGAGCGGCTGGGGGGGCACAGGGGAACCCAGGCCGCTCAGAGGCCAACACCATAAAGTGCAGCAGCCGAGTCCCCCGATGGCCCCCGTCTACACCACCACTGCCCGCACTGTGTGTGGGACCCCCGTCTCCACTTTGCTCACTCCGGCCAGGCTGCCTGGTTCCGGGGACAGTGGCGGGCGGCGCCTCGGCCTGGCGAGTACACTGGGGGGGGGGGGGGGGGGGGGGGGGGGGGGCGTGGGCCTCGGAGGGGCGGCTGCATGCTGAGTTCCCAGCTGCGTAGACCCTGAGCCCCTGTGATTCCCGGAGCTCACTGCTGAGGCCCCGCCAAGGTGAAGGGCTCCCGAAGCCTTCCGGAGAGGCGCGGTCCGCGGTCACGGGCGCGTGAGCAACGGTCCCCCGTGGCGCAGGAGCGGCCGCGGGCGGTTTTCCGTGTTGCCACGTCCCGCTGTTCCACACGCAGGGAAGCCGGGCGCCGTGACTGTGAGCGCAGCCCTGTTTCGAGCTGCACAGAGTAAAACCCCCACAAAGCCTCGCTGGCGGACGATGCGGGGAACCGGGCGCCGGGCCGGACGTCCTGGAGCCGGAAGCGCGAGGCTTCTCCTGCATCAAGAGGGAGAAACAGACGTGCACCAGACCCAGGCCTTGGGTCCAGAGTCGGGGTCTCCGCTGACCCCCCCACCGTGAGCCCCGCATGCGCTCTGCAGGAGACGGGCAGCAAACCCTCCTGCGTCCACCTCAGGGATGAGGAAATGCTTCCAGAAGCGCCTGGAGCCCAGCCGCTTAAGCGCTCGACCTCAGCTCGGGTCATGATCTCACGGTTCGTGGGTTCGAGCCCCGCGTCGGGCTCTGTGCTGACAGCTCGGGGCCTGGAGCCTCTTTTAGATTCTGTGTCTCCCTCTCTCTCTGCCCCTCCCCTGCTCACACTCTGTCTCTCCCTCAAAAAAAATGTTTAATGCCCTCGACAGTCTGTGCAAGGCACACGGACACATCAGGGAGCGTGACATGGAGGGGCCGCCTCAACCAGGCGTCCCGCCTGCCTGGACCCAGGGGCGGTGAGCCCCCGAACCCAGCTGTGTGCTGACAGGTGCAGGTGTACATGTGTGCGTGTGTACGTGTGTGGTGTATGCATATGTGTGTGCGCACGTGAAGATGTGTGCGTGTTGTGCACTGTGTGCATATGTGTACGCATGTGTGCACATGCAGCATCGTATGTACGTGTGCATGCACATGTATACGTATGCATGGTGTATGTATATGTGTACGCGTGTGTGCACATTCATCATGTGTGTATGCACGTGTATTGTATACATGTGCACTGTGTGTGTGTGCACACGCAGCATATGTATGTGTGTATGCACATGTATTGTATATGTGTGTTGTGCACTGTGTGTATATGTGTACGTGTGTGCACACACAGCATATGTGTGCATGCATGTGTATTGTATGAGTGTGCACTGTGCATGTGTAGATGTGTGTGTGTTGTGCACTGTGTATATATGTGTATTGTGTGCACACGCATCATATGTATGTTTGCATGCACATGTATATGTGTGCACTGTGTGTATGTGTGTGGTGTATGCCTGTGATGTGTGTGTGTACACGTGTAGATGTGTGCGTGTGTACGCATGTGGTGTATGCCTGTGATGTGTGTGTATGCGTGCGGTGTATCCATGTGATGTGTGTGTGCATGTGTAGATGTGTGTTGTGCACTGTGTGTGTGTACGTGTGTGCATATGCAGCATCATATGTATGTGTGTGTGCACTTATATACGTGTGCACTGTGTGTGTACTTGTGTGTGCACACGCAGCATCATATGTATGTGTGCATGCACGTGTATTGTATGCATGTGCACTGTGTGTGCACGTGTCTATATACATGTGCACCGTGACAATCCCCCTGCACAGCCGGGACACAGGCCTCTGTCAGTGGGGGGGAGGTGTGTCTAGGACGCACACTTGTCTGAAGCTGGGAATGACCGTGAGCTCATTAAAACGTGCGCCAGCGCCCCTCGCGGTGTGGCCACGCGGTGCAGCACCACTGTGCGCATGGGCCTCGCCTCCCTGCAGAGGCCGGGACAGGGTCCACGCTGACAGAAAGTCACACTGGGTTGTCCTCGCGAGGCCGCACCGCTCAGTGGCCCCGCATCAGGGATTCCTTCGTGACTCGGAAGCATGTAGACACGTGACACGGAGCAGGTAGAGAATCCATGACCGGGGCGGCCATGAGGGCCGACAAGCGGGGCCCACGGGGCCCTCCGCCTCGCGCCCGCTGGGCCTCAGGGTGCGCCGGCCTCCGCGGGTCCCCTGTGTGCCCATGTGCTCGTCGGGGCAGTGACCCTGATCCTCCCTGGGGAAGCCCACGCCTGCAGACCCCACACATGTGTCTCGGGCTGGGGTTCTTGAGGGTGGACCGGATGCAGGCTCCCCGCGTAGATGCGGAGGACGCAGGGGACACCGGGGCGAGGGTGCTCGGGGCGGACCCGCCATCGTGCTCAGGCCTCAGCGGGCCTGGTCCCCACCGTCCCTGTGTCCCCGGGCGGGCAGCACGAACTGCCCGTCTTTCTGAGGCGCCCCCAGCAGGCCTGCCCCGACTGCCGCGCGGTCCTGAGGCTCAGGGAGTGGGGCCCTGCCTCCCTTCTGGGAAGCCACCCTTCCCCAGGGTCCGGCCACGGGGCCACGGGGACATTGAGTGAGCCGGCGGGTCAGAGCCCAGGGCTCAGGAGGGGAAGGAAGGGCCTGTCCCTGGGGACTCCGCCGCAGGCAGGGGCGCTGCCTGTAGAGGACGCCTCCGGGAAGCAGGGGCCCAGGCATGGCTGCGACGCAGGGCTCACTGAGGCCACCGGGCGAGGACCTGCACCGGCCTGTCCAGCCCAGCAGGGCCCGGTGCGGGAGGCGAGGGCACCGGCTGCCCGGGCTGGCGGAGGAGCCGGCTGGACGCGGGGCCCTGCAGGCCACCTCGTGCAGGGGACGGTCACCTGGCGACTCAGTCCCCATCTCACCAGGGTTTGGCCCCACCTGTGCGGCGGGTTAGTCATCGCCCCTTCAGTGTTTGCCCCGGAAGCGACGGAGGCCACTGGGAGCCGGGCCCCAGGTCGCAGCGGACGGTGGCCGTCGCCCTCTGCGGGCTGTGCTCCGGCTCCAGCCCCGCAGGGAGGGCGGCGGGGTGTGGCTGCCACGGGCGGCGCCTGCTGAGGCCTGAGGACCGACTCGGGGTTGACTGAGACACAGACAGAGGGTGGAGGCGGGGCTGGGGGTCAGAGGGCGACTCGGCGAGTTAGCTTCCGTCACTGTGTCTGTGGAACCCCACGCAGGCCCGCGGTAGCTCTGCCCCGAACGCCTCTCCGCGCCCCCGCCTGCCAGGGCTTCCTCGGCCTCGAGGGCGCGGTCGGCCACGGTCGGCGGCGGCCGGCAGACCCGCCAAGGGGTGACCCAGGGGCCCCATCGTCGGGGCGGCCCAGGGCTCGTGCTGGCTGGAAGGCGAGGCAGGGAGAGACCGGGGCTGGCGAGCAGGGGCCTCGGGGGGCAGGGAGGCCGGGAGGCCCCCGGGAACTGAGGCCGTGAGGCCGGCCCGTGCTCCCTCCCACAAGGGTCCAGCGACGGCTTACCGTCTGCCAGGCTGTGCACGGAGGTGTTCCCCTTGATCCTCCCGTACCCCGAGTCACAGATCAGGAAACCGAGGCACGGAGGTCCCACGGGAGCTCAGGTCACGGATCCCGACCCTCCACCAGCCCGGTTCTCCAGGCACAGGGGGCAGGGGTGCGGAGAGGCGAGGAGGGACATGTGAAGTGAGGATGCACAGCACGTGGGGGGGCGGGTTGTGGGCTGTTGCCTCCCTCCCAGCCTCCGCAGGGGCCTCTGGGTTGTCAGCCCAGGCTCAGGGGACCCCTAAACCGGGCTGTGGGGCAGGTAGAGCCGTGGCCCCCCCCGACTTCTCCCTTCCTCGAGATGGCCACTGGGCCCGAGGGTCCCACCCAGTCCCGCCTGCAGCTGCGTCCCCCTCCCCAGCCCGAGGGAAGGCCCAGGAGAGTGTGGGAGGGGCTGCAGGGAAAGATCCTGGGGGGTCTGGGGGGCAGAGGGGAAGGTAGGTGAGGGCAGGGGTGGGGAAGGGGATCTGGAGAAGGTCCCTGGGAGGTGACAGGCCGGTCACTGTCTTGCTGTGGTGTCTCTGGAGCCCAGGAACCTGGGAAGCCCCCGACCCCGTCCAGAGCCCCTTCTTGTCCCACTGGCCCCGAGGGCTTCGCTGAGACCCCCCTCCTCCTTCAGCCCCTCAGCGGCAGAGAAGCCCCGGAGAAGGCGGAAGACCCCCCACCTTCCCTCCCGGGCCCCCAGCACCGCCGCGGAGGAGAGCGGAGGCCATGCCTGCGCCACTCACGGCCGCCCTCGGACCCGGCGTCCCGCTGCACCAGCCTCGGACGTGGGGCCTGCAGCTGTCGGTGGCGTCCACGGCAGAGGCCACGGCACGGAGCTCCCCCCGCAGACCCTGTCCCGGGGGAGGGGGCCTCCTCCTCATGCCGACCCAGGAGAACACCCCCCCCCCCCCGGGTGCCAGGCACATGCGGGCGGAGACCCCGTCCTGGGAGCAGACAGACCAGAGAGGCAGGTGCCCAGGCCGGGCGCCCAGGCGTCACGTCTCCGCACACGGGGACGCCGGCCACGCAGAGGGAACGCTAGTGGGCTGTGCAGCCGAGAGCGACGCACAGGGGCCCAGAGGACCACGGGGACCGGGCACCAGGCCTGGGGGCCGCTCGAGGGGGCCTGCCGCCCGCGGCTGCGCAGCACTCGCCGACGACGCAGGTGACCGCCGGCGGCTTGTCCCCGTCTCTGGAGAGGCTGCCGGGGAGCCCCGTGGGCCGAGGCTGGGACGCAGGCCCCGCACAGAGGCAGGGGGGCGGCGCTCGGAACAAAGGGCAGGCTGGGCCGGGCGCCCCCTCGGACAGGGACACGCGTCCCCGCAGGCTGCCTGGGGCCCAGGAGGCAGGGCGCCTGAGCCAACTCTGGACCCGGGACGTGGTGCCCACGCGGCCCCGAGCACAGGCGCGGCCTCCAGGCCCTTCCGGCGCCTCCTGCTCCTCGGCGTCCCCGCTGCTTGAGGGCACGGGGACAGCGCGTGCCCGCGTGGCTTCTGTGAAGCGCATCTCTGTCTGCGGGGAAAGGCGCGAGCATCTCAGACGTGCCCGCACTTTAAAGTCCTGAGTTTATTTTACGAGTCACAGAGACACCAGCACACGAGGACTCCAGCTACAGACGGCAGGCGCCCCACCACGCGCGCACACACACACGCACACGTGCGCACACGCCCCGCCCGTCGGATCTTCCAGCAACCTGGGAGCATCTGTGCCTCGGAGACCGTGTGATGCTTAAGAGAGTAGACACGAAACAAAGCCCAGTTTTGCACAGGTCTGGGTGACGGGACAGCCGACAGCGTCCCCTGAAACACGTGTACTCGGAGAAAAGTCCGTGCGGGTGATGAAGGCGCTCGCGATTCTCGGGCGCTGCGGCTCCTGTGCTCGGGCGGGGCCTCAGCAGGTGGCGGCTGAGAAAACGTAGGCACCTGCCTTCCCCGTTTCTGACAAATCATAGGCTTTCCTCTCGGTGAATGAATCCTGACGGGGAGGGGAGGGGAGGGGAGGGGAGGGGAGGGACGAGGGCACCCGGCGCCCCCAGCTCTCATGGGCTTCCCCTGTGGGGCTCTGCGGGGCTCTGGAGGGGGGGGGGCGTGCGGGCCGCAGGCAGGACGTGAGCCGCGCGCCCGTTCAGAGCTCTGTGCGTCCGGACGTCCACCGGGGACCGTGAGGGCTGAGAGCGAGACGGGCGCGGCACACGGGAGGGGCGGGAGGGGCGCGAGCTCGGCGGCAGCCTGGCCCTCCCACCACCCATGGGACGTGCCGCCAGTGTCCTGGCGGGAAAACAACACGTCCGGAGCGGGTCACGATTCCCGGGCCCCGGCAGACACCCCCGTCCTCAACCACCAGCTCCGCTGCCATGACGACGAGGGCAGCGGCCCCGCCTGGAGCGACAGCCGAGGTCAAGGCCTCCCGCCAGGGAGACGGCCTTCACGCGGCGGCCTCCAGGAACTCCGCCGTGAACACGGCTTCCGCGTGGTCCTCGCACGCGTCCTGCAGCTCCGCGGCCACGGCGCCCAGAGCCTCGTCCGCCAGCTCGTCCGAGAAGCTGGAACACAAACGACAGCTGAGGGCGACCGCCACGCGGCCCCCCGCCCTCACCCCCCCTCGCGGGCCGCCACGCGGGCCCCTCCCGCCCCTCACAGGCTCACCCAGAGGGTCTCACGTGCAAACTCAGTCCCAAGGTGAGAGGCCCCCGCGGCCGGGACGGCGAGGGCACCGTCCGCACAGGGCCGCTGACAGACGGTGCGCCCTGGCCCCCCGGCTGCACCCGCTCACGCACGGGACCCGCAGCACCAGCTGCCCCCTCTGCAGCTCACCCTGCAGACCGGAAACATCCCTCAGTCTGCCTTTCGTGACCCTGACGCTTTCTAAACAGCAAGGCCCTTATTTGGGGAACGTCCCCTAATCTGGGCTCCTCTGAGGTTTCTTCGCGGTCACGCAGGTCATTTGCCTCTGGAACGAGGCCACGCGGGGGCTGCCGAGTCCCCTCAGTGTGTCCGTCTGTCCGTCCGTCTCGCTGCTGACGGTGAGTCTTCCCACCTGGGGCGAGGCCGCCGCTCCCCCCGTAAACCCCGAGGACGGCTGCGCGAGCTCATCACACGTGCCGGGGTCCGCCAGCAACGGTCCTTCCCTCACTCGCTCCTGTGGACGCCCCGCCCCCCCATCGCTCAGAACTGGTCACTTGTGACGCTCAGCGCCCCGCACCAACCAGAGCACCCGCCACGGTGGCCGCCGCCCCTGAGCTCGGGCCCCTGCTTCCGGGCCCCTCCTTCGCGCTCCCGGCCCCCAAGCAGCCGTGTCCCCGAGGGGCCCTGGCAGCTCGTCAGAGACAAGGGCGCTCAAAGCCGGCGCTCGGTGCCACCGGAGGCGACTCTGACACATTTGAGCTCCTCCTTCTGAGACGCTGTTTTCCGTCTGTTCTCCTCTCTCGCCTTCCTTTGGACTTTGCGGGGTTTTTAGCTTCTCCCTGCCGCTAGCTTGGGCGTCACGCGCTCTGCCCCTCCCGTACCGGCCGCCCCGGCCCGCAGCGCCGCCCCTGACCTCCCGCCGGGCCGCGGACGTTCTGACCGTGTTCGCACGCGAGCCGCGGGCCTCGGAGCAGCACGGACACTCTGCGTGGGCGCTGTCCGCACGCGCACCCGGGGACACGTTCCCCGCTTCACGCACTCACCTCCCTGCACCCCCCGCCTGGGACCGGTTCTGCTGGGCCCGAACGACACCTGTTTACCGTCCCCACGGCGAGGACGTCCTCAGCCTCCCTCCTCCCCCCTCCCCGTGCGGCTTCAGACCCGCCCGGCCCTGCTTCCGCTGCTCCGCTTTCTCTTCTTCCCGCCTCCAGCCGATTTTTAGATTTTCTTTCATTTTTCAAGAACACTGGAATGTGACTACGAGTGCGTTTCTTATTCTTCGTGCTCGGGCTTTCACAGCTTGGGGGACCCTCGGCCGACGCCTCCGCTGCCTCCGCTCGGAGCCCCCCCACCAAGAAGCGGGTGTTGCCCGACCCGAGCTCCCTCCTCGGCATCCACGTCCCCGCACCTGCCTGGCCGCCATCTTCTGTCCGAGGCTCCGAGTCTCTTCCGAGGAGGCCACTCGGCCATCAGACCCGTCCAACAAACCCCTCATTTCAGAAACGGTATTTTTCGGCTTCAGAACGTCTGCTCAGATTTAGTGGAGCTCCCGGTTCTCCGCCAAATTCCCACATGGTCTGTTTCTGGGCACACAGCGGGTGTCCACGCCTCACAGCGCGAGGGCCTGGGGCTCTCGTGGGCTTGTCCCTGTCACAGACTCTCTGCTGCCTGCAGACTTTCCACCGCGTGTCCCATGCTGTATCCAACAGTGTAGAAACGACTTGGGTCTTGACACAATCTTTTTTTTATTATTATTTTTTAAATGTTTTTTATTTATTTCTGAGAGAGAGAGAGACAGTGTGAGCAGGGGAGGGTCAGAGAGAGATGGAGACACAGAATCTGAAGAAGCTCCAGGCTCTGAGCCGTCAGCACAGAGCCCGACGCGGGGCTCGAACCCACGAACCGTGAGATCACGACCGGAGACGAAGTTGGACGCTTAACCGGCTGAGCCCCCCAGGCGCCCCTGGTCCTGACAATCTTATATGCAGAGAAAAAGCGAGCTTGCTCCTGCCTGTGCGGGGGGGAGGGCCCTCCGTGCCCAGAGTGCCACCCTCAGGGTCCCCGCCACATGGGAGGGGAGCTCACAGGTGACCCTGGCAAGCCCTGGGCTCCCACTTGCCCGGTCTGACGATGGCCCTCCTGCACTGCAGGCTGACGGTGCAGGGCCAGACAGGGGGGCCTCCGCCGGCTTCTCTGGGACCCCGGCCACTCCGGTCGGCGAGCAGCTTCCAGATACCTTCCCCTTTGATGCGGCTCCCGTACCGAATTATTCTGAGTGCGTGTGCGCACGAGCGACTGCCATATTCACTCTGCTGCGCTTTCTGCGTCCGTCGCTAACTCACCCAAACTACCAAAGACACAGAAAGGTGCTCCCACAGGGTCAGACGCCCTGGCTCCTGGCTGCGCCTCGCTTCCTACCTTCCCGCCCGGTGTGCTCCCATCCTCCCTCCACAGAGCAGGGCACAGAAACCAAGTTCTCGGACGCTGAGCACTCCGGAACTCGCCTTCATTCTACCCGCAGACATGACATAATGAGCACAGAATTCAAGGCTCATTTTGGGAGGCTGTTCTGATACCTTGTAGCCATTCTTCCTTCTGACGCTGGAAGGGGCCCAATGAATTCTCTGGAACCTTCTGTGCTCCTCACATGCCTTTTCCACAACGAGGCCCCGACGTGCCTTCTGCCATGTGGGCTCACTCCTCACATGTGCGCCGCGGAGAGCCCATCCTCAGAGACGAACGTCTGTCTCCCCGCAAGATAAGCAGCCAAAGCCTCGGCCCCGGGGGCAGACAGGCACTCAGGCTCCGAGAAGAGGCCACCGTGGATCCAGAAAGCAGGCCGCCAGCACAGCCCGCCGCATGCGGCCCCGCCTTGGGACAGTGAGACACACGGCCCTGCTGCTGAAGCCATGGGTCTGCGGCCCACGTCCTGGCACCTGAGCGGGAATTCTTCGGACAATCCTCTAAGTTTTAAGGGCTTTTCTTGCTTCTGTATTCCATTCCTGAGAGACTGGACATTTTCCTTTGAAGCTTCCCAGTAAATTCACTACATTCCCCACATTTTAATTTCCGTTATTTTACTCTCTAGAAGCTTCTTTTCTCTGGTGTCCACCTGTTTCCTGGCATAATCGCTCCCTTCACGTCTCCAGGATGTGATTCTAGTGCACGTGGTGTTGAGGCCGTTGCCTCCTCAGGCCACACCGGGTAGCGGCCCAGGCCCTGCCATGGTGGGCGCGTGTGGTCACAGCTCCGCAGTGCTGAGGACGGGGCCTCTGCGGGTGCCCGGCGCCCCTCATCCCTGGTCCCAGCGCTCAGCTCTGTCATTGGCTCTTTCCTCGCTGCCGTCCTTTACGGCTTCACGCCTCCCGTGTGGTGGCCCGGTGACGCGGGGCCAGGCCACGGATTCAGGAAGGAGATAAACACGCGGCTCCCACCTGCCCTCTCCCCACAAGTCCTCACGGCCGCTGGTGAGTCTGCGTCCCCTGAAAGCGTCCCAGCCTGGGCCCCCCTCTGGCCAGCACACTATTTACACCCGGCCCATGTCACCTGCTCCTTTTCGTCATGGGAACAGCATGCTTTTGGGTGTGAGGAGGGTAGAGACGTTAAAAGCAAGAGAAAGGCTGCGCTCGCTCCCCCCCCGGCCCGCCCCGAGCCAGCTGTCCCGGCTGCTCTTCCAAGGCCCGGTCAGCACGGGCCTGTCCTTGGGAGCGAGCGCCCACGTGAGGAACGAGGCCCAGCGAGAACGCAGGGCTGCAACGTTCGGATGCACGGCCGCCTGAGGGTCAAGGGCGCCAGGGGAGACACGTACAGACCTTACTCCTTCCACACTCTGGCAGCGCTGCCCTACGTGCGCAGAACGACAGACAAAATGCATCGCGGATCATGGAAGGGTCCGCCTGCCCCGGCCTGTTGTGGACGCCACCTCGCCGTCAGCCGCACCGGCCCAGGCGGGTTTGGGGAGACAGCGCGTTCGGGAACACAGAACGCAAGGCAGAAAGGAAATGCACAGCTCAAGCAGAACGAAGGTCTCCACGTTCTGGATGGCACCGTGTCAGGGGAGGTCTTGGGACCTCAGGGTAAACCCGTGGGGCTGGACACAAGAGCCCACCGTGATGGGAGACGGGCAGCCGGATGCAAAATCCTCCCAGGAGAGGAAGGAAGAAAGGGCAGAGGAGAGATGCCCACGACTGGGGTGGACAGAAGGCATGTGGCAGAATTGGGAAGAGGAAGCAGGGGGGTCTGAGGCGGAAGACGCCAGGGAGACACAAGCTGTGGCCGTCGCACCAGAGAGGACCGCTGACCGGTGCAATTCTGCGAACGGCGCGGTGGGCGGAGGTGAGGAGCTGGGTGCCCGCCAGCGCGGGAAAGGCTCTAAGTATATAAAGGAATTGGTATATGAGAGAGGCGCTAACTGCACGTGCCTGAACCCGTCCAGGCGCAGGCCACAGCTCAGCACCCGCTCAGTGACGGGGCAGCCACAGCTCTGCAACCAAGTGACGCCCATGAGGGATCTGACTGGGGCCACATTTAAAAGGAGTAGATTCCGGGGCGCCTGGGGGGCTCAGTCAGTCGAGCATCTGACTTCGGCTCAGGTCATGATCTCACTGCTCATGGGTTCGAGCCCTGCATCAGGCTCTGTGCCAACAGCTCGGAGCCTGGAGCTGCTTCTGATTCTGTCTCCCCCTCTCTGCCGCTCCCCTGCTTGTGCTCTGTCTCTTAAATAAATAAACCTTAAAGAAATAAGTAAATACATAAAAAATAAAAGAGTGGATTTACAGGTCTTTCGATGAACCGTTTACCTAAAAGACGCCCCCCTCAAGTATCTCAAGTATTCAGAGCAGCCCACCCGCGAACTCCGCGCCCCCGTCTGCTGCCTGGTCCGTGTCCTCTCCCCGACCCCAACAGGCGGCAAGCAGACGGAGCCCTCCGCCAGCCCTCTGTGAACTGAGGCCAGGACACCGTACTGACCTCTCGGCCAACAGCCAGGGGTTGAAGGCGCCCACGGCCTCGTGCGCGATCACCCGGAGATGCTGCTCGAAGCGGCTGCAATAGTCGTGAATGCTGCGCCAGCAGCCCGGGGGCACCAAGAGGGCCGTGCGGCCTTCCCGCCGCAGAGGTTCTTCTGGAAGGGGCGGACGGGGAGCCTCCCTCTTCTCAGACTCCTCGCTGGCATCCACACTTGCATCCAGGGAGCTGAGGGAACAAGGAATCACCAGCACGCTCAGATGGCCCGCAGCAAGGGGGGCTGCTCCTTCCGCCCAACGCCCTGGCGAGCAGAGGCTCATCTCGCTCTCTGCCTGAGCACAGCCAACACCCCGCGGCCCCTGACACCCACCCCGTGTGGGCATCGCTGTCGCGCACGTCCCAGGGCTCTGCGGGCAGGGGTGTTGGGGACTCACACAGCAGGCGATGCTGCCCCAGAAACGCCACCTCCGGGCACGGCGCTCGCTAAGCCCTTATGGAGCCTCCGCTTCCCCAAGCCGTCCCGGAGCCCCGCTGGATCAACCCCGAGACAGAATCACTGGGGGCCACTACTGGGCGCCACGTACTTGCCGCTGCGGGGTCTTCCCAGCACGACGCTCACCCTCGGGACGTTGGGAGTGGGGCTCTTGGCGATCCTGATCGGATGGGGAGAGAGGGGCCTCTCACCGACTGCCGGGAGCACCTGCTCTGGAAGAGAGGCACACAGGGGCCGCGGGTAAACACCAGCCCGCAGATTCCGAGCCGCCGATTCGCAGAGGTGAGGGGGGACGCAGATGCCTTCCCAGCGACCGGCCCGAGAACAAAGGGGCCAAGGGACCTTAGCCTCCGCGCACGTCACATGCACTTTTCCTCAGGACGGACCGTCAACCTACACACACGAGCTAAAGCCACACGGCTTCTAGAAGGAAACGAGAGATTCTCTCCTCAACCTGGGGGCAGGCAAAGGTTTCTGAGATCAAAAACAGAAAACCTATGCAAAAAAAGGTGATGTTAGACTTTTCAAAATTAAAGGTATTTGCCTATAAAAAATGTTTGAGAAAACACATAGGTGAGCAAAACACGGGAAAAATATCTGCAAACATTTGAGGAGACTCGTGGCGGCTGAGGGCCAGACTGCATGCACGCAGCCCCCAGGGGGTGGATGTGTTCTGGAATAGTCCGCAGGGATGTGTGCACAACTCCCACCACACGGCAAACCCCTGCGCTGTGGGCTCCACAGGGTGAGTGTGACGCTCTGTGGATTCCATCTCCGTCAGCTTGGGATGCCACCACCACCAGGCAGGTCTGACAGCTTGTACTCAGAAGGGACAAGGAGCTCCCTCAAAATTTCATTTAATTCAAAATTTGTATAATTCAAAAACTTATTTTAATAACAGTATTTAAGTTTAATAAATAATTTACTTATTGAATTTAATAATAATTTCTATTTTAATAACCATTATAATTAATATATTATATATTAATTATAATGTAATTTAATAATTTTAATAGAAAATTTGAATTTATTTTAATAACTTGTATTAAATTTAATAATAAATATTTCCAGTTCGCTAATTCAAAAATAAAAAAGACAACACAATTTTTTAAAATGTACAAAATATCCGGATACCTCATGAGAGAAGATACACCAGTGGCTAATAATCAACAAAAATGTTCTAAACGTCATTATCTGTCAAGAATCAAATTAAAGCCACAATGAGACATCGGTACGTGTCCATTGGAACAGCCACAATTAAAGACCCCAAACATGCAACGCAGGATGGCGCTTTGGGGAAAGACTGGGCAGTTTTTTACAAAGTTAAACACATACGTAGCCTGTGACCCGGCAAGTCCACTCAGGTGTTTCCCCAAAAGCAGCACAACTTAGGTCCGTGCAAACACTACCCACCGTGAGTATACTCACGGCCCACGGGGTCCCTGTGGAAAAGAGCATGCGCACACGGGACACGCGCCCCCCCCCCCCGTGGACATGAGCACGTTCACACGGAATCCCCCATGGACAAGAGCGTGTGCACACAGACACACACACACAGCATCACTTGTTTGTGAAAATTCTAGAACAGACAACCTAGCCTGCAGCGCAAGCAGCACACCGGGCCCTGGGGTGGGGGGTGCGGGAAGAGCACAGGGACCCTTCGGAGGTGACTCTGGTCCGAATTTTGACAGGAGTCTGGGTATCAAAGGTGTATCCATTTGTTAAAACCCAATCAATGACACGGTTATGGGCTGCGCTTTTTATTACATGTAAATTTTATCTCAAAAGGAAAAAAGGCCATGAAGAAACATGAAACCCGAGCTGCTGACACAAGCCACAACGGCCCGCCGCGCGCGGCCGGGACCTTCCCCGAACTGCATCCAAAACCAGCCCGCCGGCCGCGGCCGGAGGAAGAGCAGACACACGGGGACGAGCGGCGCCTAGAAGGTGCGCGGCCAAACCTTCGCAACCTTCCCGTGTGTTCGAAACTGTTCAGAACACGACGTGGGGGGCCTCACCAGCTCTGCCTTCCTGCGTCCAAACACGAGGATCCGCGTATACAATTTCATTGTATCTTTGGCGAACGGTCTCCTGGTATTTCTTTAAAAAAAAAAAAAAAAAAAAAAAGCATAATGTACGAGAGAAGAGGAGTTTCCTTCCAAGCACGTGTTGGGGTTCAGTGGACCCCGCTGGTACAGACACGTGGCCAGAAAAGGGCAACGGCCCGGCCAGGAAGGCGTCGAGGTCCCGAGTCAGGGTCTGAATTCAGGGAGGGCCGCGTTCCCCGGACTGGGCGGAGCCCGGCACTGCCCGCGACACCCCCGCGGGTGGGGGCGCCCTCCGACCGCGCGAACCCCTGAGCCCCGAAACGCGGGCAGCTGCGTCCCGGGCCCTCCGTCGGCGTGAGTCGGCTCCACGCGAGGCTGCAGACGCCCGCGCAGAGCACCAGAGCGCCCGCGGCACCCCCGGGAAGGGGAGTCAGCTACACGGTTGGGGAACCACAATCTACAGATGGGCCTCCCCCAGCTTCCGGGGGGCCGGGGCCGGGGCCGGGGGGCGCCGAGCCCGCACACAGCCCTCGGGCTCCCTGCTCCGCGCCGGCCCGGCCGAGGACGCCCCCGGGCGGGGGAAGGAGAGCCGGCGCGACCTGCGGGGGCCCGTGCCGGGGTCCGGCGGGCGCAGGCTCCGTGCCCCGGTCCCCTCACTTGCCGCCTTCTCTGTCGGGGGGGCGCTGACACGCGGCCCCCGCCTCACCTCCATCTCCTCCATGCGCAGCATCATGGCCTCCAGACACGCGCTGTCCCTGCCGCCCGCCGCAGGGGCCGCGGCCTCCGACTCCGGGGCCTCCGACTCCGGGGCCGCGCGGCGCGCCGCGGCGCCTTCCTACGAAGCAAAGGGGGGCGCGGGCGCGATGAGAGCCGGGCCGCAGGGACACGGCCCCTCCCGCGGCCTCGCGCCCGAAGCCGTCCCGGCCCCGCGCTCGCTGCCGGCGACAAGATCGGGGTCGCCGGCCCTGCGGTCGGGAAAGCAGCCACTTCCTCTCACGCCAGCCACGCGCGGCGTCTCGCGCGTCCCGTCCCAGAGCCCAGCCTCACACGGGCCCTCCGGCTCGACGCCCGTCACAGGTCTGTTAGCGACGCCACCGGGTCCCCAGCCTGCGTCCTGCGGACAGCTCGCCCTGAGCCTCCCGCCCTGCGTGCGCGTCCCCGTACGCGGAGCACCGCCCTGCGTGCGCGCCCGAGTGAGCAGAGCGCCGCTGCGTGCGCGCCCCTGTACGCGGAGACCCGCTGCGTGCGCGCCCCAGTACGCGGAGACCCGCTGCGTGCGCGCCCCAGTACGCGGAGACCCGCTGCGTGCGCGCCCCAGTACGCGGAGACCCGCTGCGTGCGCGGCCCTGACTCTCACGTGCGACTAGGAACATGAACGTCTGCCGGAAGTGACGGCATCGGGCCCTGGACGGGCCCTGCCCGGAGGACACGGCTGCCCTCCCTCTCGCCCTCGCCCACCACGCGGAACCACGGGTCCTGCCTCAGCTGGCAGGGTCGGGCGCACACGCGCACACGGGGGCACACGGGGAACAGTTCCCCTCGGGGCGATCTGAAAACCTTCAACAGACGACGGGAAAAAACTGTATCAATGGCCAATAAGGACATAAGGAAATCCCCAACCTTAAAATTATGTAACAATCAGCTGTATAATCAATACAATAAAATTACAAAGACTCCACAGAAAACTAACCCAGGAGCACAGGTCTGGTTAATGGAGACGTGAGTATTTGCACGTGTAGCACTGCACATCTGTAAGGAACGTGTGTGCCGGGGGTGCCTGGGGGGCTCTGGGGGCTAAGTGTGCGACTCGACTCCGGCTCAGGTCATGATCGCACCGTTCGTGGGTTCAGTCCCGCGTCGGGCTCTGTGCTGACGGCTCGGAGCCTGGAGCTGCTTCCGATTCTGTGTCTCCCTCTCTCTCTGACCCTCCCCTGCTCGTGCTCTGTCTCTCTCCCAAAAATAAACAAACATTAAAACAAAAAAATTTTTTTAAAAAGAATACTGCCTGCCCTTAAAAATGATGAGAAGTTGTCTGTGCATGACGTCCAGGCAACACCAAACATAAAGAAGCTGGGCACCAAACAGTGTACGGTTTTTGTCAGCTGGATGGTTTGACTTCTTAAACTCCTGCTGAAGCGTATGAATTCCTAGGCATGTACATATCTAACTTTTAATTTAAAAAAATCATGCATTCTGGAAAGACCCACTCCACGTGCTCAGGGGATGACCAGAGAGGCAGCGCCAGACAGACGCGCTACGGTGGTGCCTCCACGAGCTCTTGCCTGGTGTCCGAGGCGGCTGTCCACCAGAGACCCACCGAGAGTTGTATTTCTCTCGCGAGGTGTGCAAAGGTCTTCTCCGTTCTAGGACGTGACTGCTGACACTGGTGTCAAAGGACTCACAGGATTTCACAAGCTAACACAGGAAACAAGACTTCCTACATTGTCACGCCAACTTCGATGAGGTTTCCCGCCTGTTCTATCCCGTTATTTACACACAGACTCCCGGGTGCCGCGTGGGACGGTCCGCGTGGCGCCGTCTAACCCCGAGCACAAACTGACGCACTTGGCACGGATGTCGCACCTATGGAGCGACTCTCAAGTGCAAGGCCGGCACACCTCCCACACACGGACTTTGCTGGCAGCACGGAGGGTCACTCGGGACGCCTCCCAGGTTAGATGCTCTGCAGGGAAGGACGCGTCACGTGGAGGCCATGCTGCACAAGGCACGCCCGGCGGGCACGAGCTAAACGCAGGCTTTCCGCTTCCAGTCAGCGCGGATTCACCTCACACGCCTGTCACCAAATGCTGGGGCAGTAAAAGGACAGTGGCGAAGACCCGGCAGCAAGGCCCGCACCCGGTCCCCAGAGCAGGGATGCCCGCTCCGCATCTGCCTTCCCCTGGACCCCGGCACCCTGCGCTGGCGTGCTCCCCCTTCCAAGCCGGAACCCGCACACCCGCTCCGAGCACGCACGGCAGGGGCTGCGGGCCAACGCCAAGGCCACGCAGACTCGGCGGCCCAGCCTGCGGCTCCCAGCCGACGGCCTGAGCCCAGGCGGGGCAGGAGCGCTCCCACAAACGCTGGGCACACGTCCTCCGGAGGTGACTTTCAACTTCCCCCATGTCACCACTGTCCCCGGCCAGCTCTTCCCCGAGCTAGGCCAAGCCCTGGTCACTATCGGGCGCTCAACACACGCTCGCCGGGCACTGCGCGCCGGGCCCTTCGCTCGGAGGAGGCCAGGCCCCTCCTGGGCAGAGCTGGGCCGGAGGGAAGGGCAGGAGGCAGCCAGCCCTGAGCCGTGCGCCGCACCCACCTGTTGTCCCCAGGAGGGGACAGGGCCGCGGGGGGCCTGACAAGACACAGGAAAACCGACATCCCGAGTAGGATCCGCCAGTGCGCTACCGCCCCCACCGTACATACCTCGTGTGCAGGCGGCGCTGTCGCCGGGTGTGCTGGCGGCCGGTCCCTCGGCATATCCGCTTCCAGAGAGGAGTTGACTCTCTGTGAAAACGGACAAGCACATCGTGAATCATACCAGCCTGCAGCCCGCGGCCGTGAGCTGTTCCGGGAGCTTCTGCGTGGACCTGCGATTCTGGGCGCTGTGTCCTCGTACAAATAAATACCACGTGTGGATCCTTGTCCTCTGTCCCTGGTCTTCCCTCAACTTTGGAAACACGTCTCTGCTCTGGTCTCCCCAGCGATGAAATGGGAACATGAGACGACGGGGTCGTTAAGAGCATTCCCAGCTCTGTACCCCGGAGATTTCTGGGGACACTAGTAACAATCACGCATTTCTTACACCAGAGAAACAGGACTTCGGGGGCCGGTTCAGGGACCCACGGCACCATTCGTCCCGCGCGTGAGATCACAACGTGCCTGCGGGCTCGTCTGCTCACGCGGACGACACCGCTTCCGGGGCCGGCGGATCTGAGGCCCGGGGCGCACCTGCTGCTGACGCCGCGGGCCAGCTCCTCCTAAGGGAGAGGGCGGCGTGCATATGGACCCGGTCCCAGCACCCCTCTCTGGGGAAACGGCCGATCGTCCCAAACCACTGAGGCGAGAGCGCCCAGGACACAACACCAGAGTCACCAACGGATCTACCGGATCAAGAATGGAAACTGCCACCTGAGCTCACTCCCCAAACTACAAGCCCCCTTTCTCAGAAGCGGGACTCTGCCTTCCCCTTGTCCGTCCCTCACACACACCGAGGACCCTCAGCGGCGGAGGCGGCCCGTGCACATCCACACACGCACCGCGCGGATCCGCAGCCCCCGCAGCCCCCACCGCCGAGCCGACCCGAGGCCCCACAGAGGTCAGTGTGGCCTCCGAAGGGACCTCCTTTTATTCCAGAACATTCCAAGCACAAGCCAACAAGATGAGCTGGATTACCTGGGCCTTGACCAGGAGAGGCTTCAGACGCCCCAGAACTGCTTTCTCTACCTTGTCTGCTAACTGGGCGGCACAGTCACTGTGTGGAAATAAAATCAAAAGTTAAAATCAAAAGCAAGAAAATATCTTATTTTGTACATTGACGTACTACCCCAGGTGGAGGGAAATGAGATGATTATAAGACCGACGCGCTCCCCCAGTCATAAGGGCCCCGCAAAGTCCCCGGGATCTTGGTAAAATGCAGATGCACGTGCCGGTGGTGTGAGGCCCGAGACTCGGCATTTCCAACAAGCTCCCAGGAGATGCGACCCTGCTGGCCCCGGACCCGCTGAGGACACGTCTTCACATCTAAACACACATGTTGGGCTCTCACTACGGTTTCAAAGAGTGACGGCTGCCTTTAAACAACCGAAGAGGACAGAAGCCCGGACAAATCTAACTCATCTTGCTCCATCTCCAGACTCCGCGACCATGGAGTTGGACGTGAACCCCAAGCAAGGGGAAAATGGAAAACGGGACAGAAGGGATAGGCAGCCGAGCTAGGTCGAGACAGCCAAGAGCACGCGACCCACATGCACCCCGCTGGCCCCACGGGTGCAGGGCTGGCGGGACGGGCACGGGGGGGGGAGGGGCTGCGGGGTGGCGAGAGCCCAGGCTGGCTGAGAGGAGGATCCGGGGGCCCTTCCCTGCCCGGCACAACTCACGCCCGCCCAGCTCCGCCTCGGGAAGTCTGGGGGCCCCTCCTCTGCACGAACGGACACGAGACAGGGCAGAGGGGCAGGCGCCCTCCCAGAGAGAGGAGGCCCCCCAGGCAGGCTGGCCGCCCCTGGGACACCAGGTCTCACCCTCTGGGGTCTTCTCTGCACACTCTGACCTCTGACCCGCCCCCAGGGAAGGCCTAAAGACCGACATGAGGGTCCCTCTCGGGTGGTCCGCCGAAAGGCCCCAGAGTGAAGCTAGGCCCGGGTGGCGCCTGGACGGCAGGTCTCCACGCGGAAGCCAGTGCGCTGTGAGCAGCGCTGCATCTCACTTGGTCAGAGTGGGCCACGGATGCGAAAACGTGGCTCAGACTGCAGAGCAGCCAGAGGCAGGCGTGGAACACCTTTGGGGCTCTGGCATGAGGGAGGATTCCTAAGACCAGACACTGAATAAGACTAAGTGAAAAATAAAAAATTGAGAAATTGGTCTTAACCAAAACTTGAAACTTCTTCCTCATCAAGACACCATTAGGAAGCACACTTACCACAGAGCCCCAGCTGCCTGACAAGGAGCTCACACCCAGAGAACAGGGACTTGCCCCTGACCTCGCCCCTGACCTCCCCCAACCTCCCCCGCTGACCTGGCCCCTGACCTCCCCCAACCTCCCCCGCTGACCTGGCCCCTGACCTCCCCCGCTGACCTGGCCCATGACCTGGCCCCTGACCTCCCCCGCTGACCTGGCCCCTGACCTGGCCCCTGACCTGGCTCCTGACCCGGCCCCTGACCTGGCCCATGACCTCGCCCCTGACCTCCCCCGCTGACCTGGCCCCTGACCTGGCCCCTGACCTGGCTCCTGACCTCCCCTGCTGACCTGGCCCCTGACCTGGCCCCTGACCTCCCCGGCCGACCTGGCCCATGACCTGGCCCCTGACCTCCCCCGCTGACCTGGCCCCTGACCTGGCCCCTGACCTCCTGGGATGCAGGCCCAGGGCGGTGCAGGTGTGACGGGAGCCGGACGCCTGCCCCATCTCACACCAGCAGCCCTGCCCCTGGTCTGCACTGGCTTCTCAGTTCTCAGGACCACACAGCGTCCATCAGGGATACGTCCATAGGGACAGATGTCCAGGTGGAGGCGATGAAAGATGAACGAGGTGGAGACGGCATTCGCTCTGGGGGAGGAGGGGGTGGCTGAGGGAGGCGCGTGCAGACAGTCCGTGACAGCCTGTTCCCGGCCGCAGGCGCTGTCTGTGCATTCACCATGTGTGACCGCTCGAGGGCCAAGCGGGCACGGCGGGCTTGCCATCTGGCTGGGGGACAGTGGGTAGGGGTCCCGGGGCACCGCCCAGCGGGGACGGGACAGTCCCACTGCAGAGACTGCGTACGGACGCAAGGCCGCAGGGCCTGGGAGCATCAGCAAGACGATGAGACCTTCCAACCCTAAGGCCACGTGGCTTCCCTCCAGACGGGGGTCTCTCACGAGCAGGAGGGACGAGCATCCGTCCTGGGCGGTGACAGAATCCCGCTCGGCTGACCTCAGGGCGAGGCCCCAGCACCGCGTCGGAGCACCAACCTCCTCTACGAGCATCAAGAACCCGCTTGGGCAGCAGCTCTGCGCTAGGGTTGACGCCGGGGCGACGTACCTGCACAGTCGCCACGCGGGCCGGACACGTGCATCAACCTCCCCCCGCCGAGAGTGGGCTCAGGGGGGCCACCCAGAAGGACGCGGGGACCCCTCGGCAGCTCCCCCGAACTGCCACCGTTGCTCAGTAGCAAACTCCACACGAGAAATACTTCTGAGCAAAACCCCGCACGAGGTCACGGGGTCTGGGGGTGCAGCCATCAGACCAGCCACGGCCGGCCAGTGCCCACGGCCCCTCAGGAGCGAGCACTGCCCGTTCCCGCGGCCTGGGGTTCGGCCACACATTCGGTCCTACTGCACGGAGCCGAGCGAGCCCAGTGGACGGGGCGGAAGGCCCCCCGAATGGTCCCCGGCCCGGGGGCGGGGGGACGT
Source organism: Hyaena hyaena (assembly GCF_003009895.1). Taxonomy (NCBI): domain Eukaryota; kingdom Metazoa; phylum Chordata; class Mammalia; order Carnivora; family Hyaenidae; genus Hyaena; species Hyaena hyaena. The sequence continues at coordinate 854,448 of NW_024081124.1, forward strand.
CTCAGGCACAGACAGCCCATCGACGCCGCCCACGTGGGGAGCACCCCGACGGCCGCTAGAGGGGGCGGGCCGGGCCGCGGCTTTCCGCGGAGACGCGCTCACCTCTGCCTGTGCGCGCTGTCCGCGCCCGCAGCTCTCAGTTCTTCCAGCTCCTTCAGTGTTTTGTGAGCTTCGGCGTCAAGCCAAGCGAGTCTGAGAACATAAACAGAGTGAGGGCTGCGGGCCGCCATCGCCACGGACAGGCTCTCGGCAGCGACGCCCCTACTGCTGGAGCTCCCAGCACGGTGCTCCACACGGCGGCCGGCGTGGACGGCACCCCAGCCCCCCCGCCGCTAGGGATTTCCTGTCCAACCACAAAGTGACCCTGCTGCTGTGTCTGTTCAGACAGAGGGGCCCCCCACTCCAGCAAAGCCGAGTCACATGAAACCGAAAGAGCGAACCCCGAACAGCTTGGGGGGTGGGGGGGCGCAGAAGGGCTTTGAACCTGCCAGTCGGGGTGTGTGAGCAGCATCCACGTACTTAACGGCCCACGTTCATTTCTGCTTTCCCATAACGCAGGAACAATCTCGGCCACACAAACGCAGAGCCTCGTCGTCACTGCCCCTCCAGAATGTTCTCACCTCACTCCCACGCGAGTCTGTCCCCGGGTCCACGACGCCCAGGCCTTTGCAGCAGGGCGCGGCCGGGCCCCTCCAGCCCTCACCTGCCTCAGACCACAGCCCTGACCTGCCCTTCGCGTGACTGTACGTCTCGGGGCTGGAATTGTTTTTCCCCGTTCTAGAAGCATCCGCAGAGCCGTCCGCGGCACCAGACCGAACAAGGAAGTGGCGGACAGCTGGCGCACACACGACGTCCGAGTGGATGAAAGAAGGCACGACAGGGGGCTCGCCAAGCATTGGACAGCGAAGCTGGGGTTACAGACACGCGGGAGAAGAGCTCACTCAGAGGCCGGACAGCCAGCGGCACGAACCTCGCTGCCTCGCGCGCGACGGCGCCTCCCAGCAGCCCGTCCTCCGGAGCCTCTTCCCGCCGGACACACTTCTCTTTGGTGGCGTCCCTGGGCCTCCCCGTCGGCCAGGCGGCACTGTGAAACGTGGAGATCACACGCTGCGGACCCTCTCTCCACACCCCTGCCCCCGGACCCAAGCTCCCCCGGGTCCAGGCTCAGGGTCCCCGGAGACGGTTTCCTCGGCCACACGCACCCCAGCGCAGGGTCAGGTGGAAAAGAGTGAGGGCTGAACGCCCACAAAGCCGTTGTCACCCAGACCTAACACGACACGATTTCTTCCCCGGCCTCCCGCGGTCGGACCCGGCACGGCGACCCGCCGGCCCACCCCGCCCTCCAGCTGCACCCCGAACACAGCCCGGTCTCTGGGGTCTGCGGCCTGAACTCCCACCGGCCGACGTTCTGTGAGCTTCCAACTGAATTCCCGGCTTTATGCCAACACAGACGCCAAGTACGCAACTCGGAGCCGAGGGATGAAGACGGCAGAGCCCACGGTGGCACCGAGAGGCCGCCCCGCCACGGGAGGGACTGTCTGGACGCTGCCGCTTCAGCTTGAAAATGGGGGGCGGGTGGGCACGCCTGTCACTCACATGGCACCCTTGGAGTCCCATGGCGTGGCGAGCCCGGACCGCCAGGCCTCTTCCCTGCCCAGTCAGCCTCCGGAAAGGTGGGCCCTCCTCCCCACGCCCCTGCTCCACCATGCTTCCAGCAACTTCCGTCCCATGGTAAACAAGCACCCTTTATGCTGAACAATCCCCCAGGGACTATTTCCACCTGACCAGACCCGCTGCCCCGGAGGACCCGCCTGCCCCCAGCTCTGCAATGCCGCCTCATCCCCACGCGCAGTGGACGAGGGGACGGTGGTAACATCCACATGACCCTCACGTCCCCTGCATCAGTGAGATCCGTACGCTGTTAGGATTCAGCATCTTGTCTTGGAATTAGAATTATTTTAAAATATTCATTCACTCAGCAGACACTTACTGACCCACCGAGAACCATGAGGAGTCAGGCCCTGCACCAGCCACCGACACTCAGCGGTGAGAGGCGCGTGGCTCCCGGCCTCAGGTCACCGCGTAGAGACCCCACAGGGGACCGCACGCCCACGGCGGCCACGCTCCCACGGCCAGGGAGGGGAGAGGAACCAACGGGCCTCCAGACCAAACCTCCGCCCGAGTTTCTCGCCCAGGTGAGCGTGTCTCCGAAACGGGAGCCGGCTGCTGCTCCAGCAGCTCTATGCGCTAGGTCACCTCTGACCTGCAGGGGGAGAGCGCGGTCACGTACCACTTGGGGGACGTGGGCGGGGACGTGGGGTGTGGAGGCTGCCAGGGGGCCTTCATGGGCTGCTGGCTCCTCTTCAGTCTGGACGACACGGTCGGGCGCTGCACGCGGCTTCTGCCCCGGGGTGGGGGCGGCCGGCCCTTCTCAGCTCTGTGGGGTCCCTGTAAGAGGGAAACACGAACCTTAAAGCCACGTGGGGACCAAAAAGACTCGTTTTAACCTCTGGCTTACTAAGACTTCGGGTGTTCCCGCGTGGAGAGCGCTGGGGCAAATTTGGGGGCAGGTGTACATCACACTGAACCCTCGTCCCCTGGGTGGGGGGGGTTCAGATGGAGTCCCTGGATTTGCCACCTTTGTGTGTGTGCATGTATAATATACATGTACACATGTGCGTATACTCACGTGTACACACGTGTGTACATACATGTCATGTATGTGCGAATGCATGTATAATATATGTGCATGACATGTGTATATGTATGTACATGTGTGTGTGGGTGTACGTGCATACGTGCACATATGCATTATGTATAACATACCTATAGGTACCTATGTCTGTGTACGCTTGTGTATAATAGACGTGCATACGTGTACATGCGTGTGTGTACACGTGTACATATGTATGTGATGTGCATATATGTCCACATGCATGTATGTGTGTCTTCTGTGTATGTGTGCTGTACAGTAAACATGTGTGTGCATGTGTTATGTGTGTGTGACATACACATATGTATATGTGTATAATATACAGGTCTGTATATGTGTGTGTGTATATAATATTTATTTTGATGCTTTTCTCCAATTAAACAAACACGAAGCAGAGCTCATCTGCATGATTTCCTTGGTGAGGACCCTAACATCTCTGAGTCTTTGGTGTCTCATCTGTAAAACAGGAGCAGACCTCGTCCCGTGTTTCCAGAAGGCTGGACGGGCTTCCGCAGGAGGAGGAGGAGGCGTCTCTAGGGAAAAGCGCTGGCTGCCCTCGACAGGCTGGGTCCCGACCTCCCAGTGACGCCCCCGCCCCCGCCTGTGCGGGAAGGAAGGAGCCCTGCTCCAAGCCCGGACCTGTCCGTCACCAGGGCCACCTGACACGCTGGGGGTGGCTGTGGAACCCGCGCGCGGGCGGTCCTCGGGCCAGCTCGCCAGTCCAGCTGCGCCATAAACAGAGGCTTAAACTGTGACGTAGCTTCAAGTCAGCTGCCCCCAGAGTCCTGACAGGAAGCCCTGACCCTGTGACACCGTTTCGTGCCGAGTGATCAGTATTTGTCGACGTTTATCTTCAGCGGGAACCAGACCCCAATCCCTGCCAATCTCACCCCTTCCCAAGCAGCAGCAAAAAGCCCTGAACTTCAAAGGAACCTCCCCAGTGAGGACCTCGGAATCAGATTAGTGCAGATCTCACCAAACAGGACGGGGGAGGACGTCTGGGCGTCACACTATTAAAAACGGTTGTTTTTTTGTTAAAAAAATAAACAAAAACTACCGGGAGCCGAGCTGAGTCAGCTCAGCCTGGACAGCGGCTCAGGGGCTCTGGCGGCACCAACAACCAGCCAGTGGCCGTGACCTTGGCCGCGCAGCCTCGGGAAGGAGCGCTTGTACCTGCTGCAGCCCCGCCGGCGCCTCCTTCTTCCTGGGCACCGCGCTCCCAGCCCCAGGCCTCCCGGCCGCCGCTCCCGCTCTCGCCACGGCCACGGCCCCGGGCTCTGCGGGGACGCTGGCGCTGTGGTCTGGAGCCGGCGGGGCTCCCTCCGGAAGGATGTCTGCGTCCCTCACACCGAGCCCGTTCCCGGACCTCTGGGTCGCTGCAGGCGCTGCGCCAGGCTGGCACTTATCTGTAGGGACATTTCAGAAGGACAAAGGATGTGCTACTCAAGTCAAGTCGGTAACGAGCGAGTGTCCCCACACGTGAGCTCCAGGCCTCCGGCCCGGAAGCCCCAAGGTCACTCGCCGCCCTGTGACTCCCGCGTGGACCCGGACGGAGAGGCCGAGGCTCCGCTCCCACGTGCTCTCCTTCCCCTGACTATAGTACAGGCGGCTCCTGGCACTGCCCCACCTGGCCACCAAACGTGGTTTTGCTAAAATGTAACTAACTGTCACCTCTTAAAACCTTCACTGGCTCCTAATTTGATACAGAATCAAGTCTCAACTTCATGCGACATTCAACTTGTGATGAGAAAGGAAATAAAACCATCTACATTTAGGGCGCCTGGATGGCTTGGTCAGTTAAGCACCTGACTCTCAATTTCGGCTCAGGTCAAGATCTCACCGTTTGAGAGTTCGAGCCCCAGGCTGTTGGCATAGAGCCTCCTTGGGATTCTCTCTTTCTCTCTCTCTTTCTCTTTCTGCCTCTCCCCTGTTCGCTCTGTTTTTCAAAATAAATAGATAAATAAATAAATTTCACTTAAATTTAAAAAGAGGGGAGCGCTCCTGGCTGGCTCAGTCCGTGGAGCATATGACTCTTGATCTCAGGGTGTTGAATTCAAGCCCCACATCGGTAATGGAACTTACCGATATGGTAATTTAAAAAATTTTTAAAATTAAGGTGTGCCTGGGTGGCTCAGTCAGTTAAGCAATCTACTCTTGATTTGGTCAGATCATCATCTCTCCCTGCACAGGGGACCCTCCCTCCACGGGGCCCCCTCCCTCCACACGGGGCCCTCCAGCTTCCCACCCACAGACGAGGTTGCGTTACTCCCTGCTTCTGGGGTTCAAGCGCGCCTGCTGGGGACCCGACACGCATAAACGCTTCAGGACACGTACCAGCAAGAAGCTTGTTTGCCTCGGAAGGTAGTCTGGTTTCCTGTGGAAATACCTCCTTTGCTACGAAGGGTCTCCTCTCACTCTTTGGCGAAGGACTCTGCCATCTCTCTAAGGCCCTGTGGCCACCAACAGGAAGCCTGCTCCGAACTTCCGAGAAGCATTTCTTCGCCTTTCTTGGTGACAGTTTCTTTTCCAGGAGGAATTCCAAAGCCTGCCACAAAATCAGGGTTCTCTTAGCAGATCCCACAAAAGTCCGACCGTGCATCACGAAATCGAGAACGAGGACTCCAGGTAAATGTGTTATTAAACAGCCAACTCTGATGGTCACTGAACTGTCGTTTAACTTAATCTGAAAACTTTTTACTGAGGACATCTAGGTAATTAGTTAAAGGTTTCCGCATGTTCTTTTACACGTTTAGTCCACTAAAACCAACAGCAAAAAAGTAAAGAACGTGACTACTTTTAACGGCATCCAAACCCTAAAAATAAGGATCGCCACGTTTAGCAACTAACCTTGGTCTTCAGAACATAATCCTACATGCTTTACAAGCATTTTAATTCTCAGTAGGAATCTCATACGCTCCCAGGGTACTTTCCGCGTGCAAACGAACCATAGTTAACATGTGTCTCCATCAGCTACTCCGCATGCCCAGCGGCCTCGGTCACTCACCCACCCCGAGGGAGGACGTCTGTGCCCCCTTCCGAAAAGAGACGCGCTACTAAGTGCCCCCCACCCATCGCCGGGCAGGGAGGGCCTGGCCTCCGCCCGGTCAGGACAAACTGAGGACAGGTGAGCACGGGCAGGGAGCCGTCCCCCGGGGGGCGGTGGCCGTGTGGCTGCTCGACAAGACGGAACGAATGTCCCGCTCCAGGAAGACCCCAAAGCCGGAGCCGGTGGGCATCGTGTTTGAGCCACATTCGGTTACGGTGCTTCTGCTCAAGACGAGGGAGAGCACTGGAGGCCGTCCCAAAATCATACAGACGTACCCTCCGAGCGGTCACCGGGGCCAGCAAACGTTCTGGCACAAAGCGCCCGTGGCCCAGCAGGCCGCCCGCAGGCCCGCGCCTGACGGCACCACCGGAGCGAGTTCTCCGTACACCTGCGCCCCCTGCAAACCACACACGCCGTGCCGGCTGCGGCAACGGGCAGGGCGGAGGGGCCCCGCGGGCCGCCGAGGGCTGGTTAAGGGATCAGCGGGCTAGTCGGCCACCCAGAAGCCCCCTCCAGCGCCCCCTCCCTCCCAGGTCACACCAACACGGAGCTCGCCTTCCGCGCGTGGGTAAGACCGCCCTGGCGTCCCCGCGACCTCTTCCACCTGGACGTGGCACTCCGAAAAGCCTGCGGCCCGCGGGCCACGGCAGGACGAACGGCAGGCTTCTGCGGTGGCGCCTGGCGAACCTCAGAGGGCCACGCGGACTAAGGCACCGTCCCCGGCCACAACTCAGGGCCCGACCCCGTCCCGATTGGCACCTGCCGGCCGTGGCCTCCAGAAGTTTCCAGCCACAGCAGGAGCCCCGAGGCCATACGCTCGTACACAAGGGTCTCTTCTTCCCCCAAATCTGCCTAGACTGCCTGCTGCTGCCTCACGCCCGCGTGGACAGAGCGCCACGCCGCTCCCCTGCCCCGGGCTAGCACGTTCTTCCTTGGAGGCCATGGCCAGGGGCTGGAACGTTCTGGTTAACAGTCGCTGCATGTTCTCCGCCAAGCTGCCATTCCCAGACAAGTGAATGCAGCATATTACAGATGAGACAGGAACGGAGGGCTTCCTCTGGCCCCCGCAGGGCGTTAGCGCTACGCGCAGCTGTCCGGCCGTCTCCGGGGATCCCGGCGGAGCCCGGCGACGGCACACATCCTCCCCTGGGACGCAGAGTGCCTGTAACAGAACCGGGTCCACCTCCTACCTCGATCTGCCGCAGGGTGTCTACGGCCGCCTCGGACACGGAGGGGTCGGCGTCCAGCTTGGCAGAGCAGAGGGAGAGCTGGCGAAGGAGGCCGCCCAGCTCCCTGCACCGCGCAGGAAGGGGCTGCTCCCCGCGGTCGGCGAGCTGGCTCACAAACACCTGCAGGGCCCGCACGGCGCCTCGGTGGGCGGCCGCCAGCCGCGACGTCGCCCACGACTGGCGAGGGGACAGATGGGAAGTTAGTTCGAAATTCAGAACTTCTCAACATTCCCCGCCCTCACCAGCCTCTACAGACAACCGCTTGTCGTGAAACTGCCTCGCGGTAAAGGAATTACAACGTTGAAACCTCTTCTCGTGGCAGTCTCTTCCTTCCCGTTGTCACTTTTTTGTTTTTAATTTTTTAAATGTTTTTTATTTATTTTTGAGTCAGAGAGAGAGAGAGAGTGCGAGCAGGGGAGGGTCAGAGAGACGGAGACACAGAATCTGAAGCAGCTCCAGGCTCCGAGCTGTTAGCACAGAGCCCGACGTGGGGCTCAAACCCACGAACCGTGAGATCATGACCTGAGCCGAAGTCGGACGCTCAACCGACTAAGCCCCCCAGGCGCCCCCTGTTGTCACAGCGACAAGAATCTGGTTTCAGGGGCGCCTGGGGGGCTTAGTTGGTTAAGCGTCCGACTTTCGCTTAGGTCATGATCTCGCGGTTCGTGGGTTCGAGCCCCACGTCGGGCTCTGTGCTGACTGTCAGCTCAGAGCCTGGAGCCTGTTTCAGTCTGTGACTCCCTCTCTCTCTGACCCTCCCCTGCTCACGCTGTCTCTCTCTCTCTCTCCTAGAAATAAATGAAACATTAAAAAAAAAAAAAAAAAAGAAGCTATTAAAAAAGAATCTGGTTTCAGAGTCTGTTCCTTGGCAGCCGACCCCAAGTTCAGGTATACGTACGGTGCTCAGCCCTCACTAAGGGCCCCCCCACAGCACCCCAAACACCGGAAATGCATTTGTAATCAAAAGTGTCGGCCACAACTGAACTGCATCCTACCTTCTCGGTGTGTTTAATTTTATGTGGACTCAGTTTATCCAATTCTTCCTGGATTTCTTTCACCTGTTTCATAAAAGGGGAAAAGTAAGAACTTAGTTATCTTTTCAAACATCTTTTCTGTAGAAGAGGACACGGCTTGTCTTGTCCAAACATGACCGCTGTTTAAATCACGGCACTGGAATTCACACAGGCGCTTTGCCCGCGCACCCGAGGCGCCGTCACGGCTGCGAGCCCCAGGTGGTGACCAGAGCGCAGTGCTCACCGTCCACCCCCGCCCCCAGCGCCCTGCGAGCGGAATGTGAAGGAGCGTTCCGGGGGCAGCCCTGGAAAGGGGTGAGGGCTGCACCAGAGCATGGGGTTCACCCTGTGACCCAGAAAGCTCCGACAGGGTCTGACGCATGTTCCAGAATGATCTGTACGGCGGCAGTGTGGGGTGAGGACTGAAGCCAAACCCCAGGAGAATACAGAACAAAATCGGAGTCAGGCATTTCCTTTAAATGAAAACATTCAGTTTCTGATTCAAGCAATAAAGCCAACATGTGACTTTAGTGACCGGAAATGCGGTAAAGGTGGATTAAAAAGTGAGGCACTGAAGTTACAACAGACATCTAAGGGGCGCCGGGGGGCTCAGTCAGTTAAGCGTCCGACTCCAGCTCAGGTCATGATCTCGTGGTTCGTGGGTTCGAGCCCCGCGTCGGGCTCTGTGCTGACAGCTCGGAGCCTGGAGCTGCATCAGATTCTGTGTCTCCCTCTCTCTCTGCCCCTCCCCCCACACCCACTTGTGCTCTCTCTCTCAAAAATAAATAAAATAACAATTTACAAAAAAAAAACCAAAGACAGACATTTGAAAACCACCTAGCTGCAGCATAAAGAACGTGAATGTCTGCTTATCTGCCATGAAATGAGCCCCGAGAACTCAGCCCGGCCCCTGGCCCTCACTGCCGGGTAGAGACAAGCACAGTGTTCCCGTTACTGCGCGTGCAACGGGTCACAGACACGAGACTCCCTGTCGCGCTGCGGCTCGGGGCTGGGACCGGGGGCTTCGGGGTGACCGCCCCCACTGCCCCCCATGTCTACAGAAACCTGTGCCGAGCAAGCACTGTTTTCCGGGAAAGGCCTCGGGCATTTACTGGAGTCTGAAACCACTAACGAGTCGGGCCGTCCGCACGCAATACACAAACACGCGAGAAGGCAGGTGACGAGGAGAAGAGTCATTTGTCCACGCGCCCCAGGGGGCCGGCCTGCGTACCTGCTGCTGCAGAGAGTAGAGCATCCGGGCGCAGCGCACGCCGAGCTCCCGCCTCCTGACGCGGGCCCGCTGCTCCTCGGCCGGCTCCACGGCTTCGTCCCGTCCATCTGCAAACACCGCGTCCCCGAAAGTGCGTTACACTCCACGCGGAAACTTACAAACGTTTCGATTTTTCCAAGAGATGACAAGGTCGGAGGCCGCTCGTTTTATTTAAAGAAACCTGGGCTCCCATGAAACCCTTCTCACCAGCCAAGAAACAAGGACCACGGGGGCCTGTGCGGGCCTCACCCGCGTGCCTCACACACGGGCTCACACACGGGAGCGGCGTGGAGGCCTCCAAGCAGCCCCTCTGCGCAGAGAGCACGGCGCCCAGACCCCGGCGGCCGGTCACCGCCACCATGAAGCGCCGCTTAAACCGCTTAACATTCCTTACGTGGAGCCAAAGCCTGTACTGCTTCCTGTCTCCTCAGAAGTCCGCTATCGGCCCGGTTTTATGTTTGACAGGATCTGACGTTGTCTCATCTTGAATCCAAAAGAGAAATCTTTTCACTAGCGCTCAGGCTGCTGGACTGTCCGCAGCCTCCACGGGCTGCTCAGGGAGCGCGCCCTTGTACTCCGGGCTCCACGTTCTCAAAACATGGGCTCAGAGACTCTGCTTCTGGAAGATTCTGAGGAGCGTGCAGGCGTCAGTTCCTCTAGACAGTGGTTCCCAAATATGTTCGTCCAGAACAAGCTCCTCCACAAAATTCCAGCCCACAAAGCAGGACAGCAGCGCTTTCCTCGTGCAAAAGTGTAGCTTACATAGTCAAGGATTCAACACAATACTCACTAAAAAGTCAAACGACGAAACATGTTTGCTTTGAAAAAAACAGAACTCTGAAACGGGGAGCTGTAGATACAGACAGGGAGCCGGCAAGCCAGATGGCCGGGGTGTCGTGTGGGCTCGCGGCACAGGCACCGTGGATGCGGGGGACGGCGTCAGGCCTGGGTGGGGGGCGTAACAGAAGCAGCCAGTGTCCGGACAGTACCCGCACCTGGGGCACACTGCTCCCAGCGTGCAAGCAAGTGCACGAGCCTGACACACGCACTGTGGGTTTTTATAGCTATTTGCCCCATTTGTGGTAATGCTGTCACTATAGTTTAGAAGGTGCAGAGGGGCGCCTGGGGGGCTCAGTCAGTTAACCATCCAATGTCGGCTCAGGTCGTGATCTCAGGGTTTGTGAGTTCGAGCCCCACGTCGGGCTCTGTGCTGATGGCTCAGAGCCTGGAGCGGTTTCAGATTCTGTGTCTCCCTCTCTCTCTCTGTGCTCCTCCCCCGCTCATTCTCTGACTCTTTCTGTCTCTCAAAAATGAATAAACGTTAAAAAAAAAAAAAGGTATGGACTTGTGACAAACTGAAACGTTAAACTGAAAAATAAACAAACAAGCCAACACCCGACTTGGTCGCCCTGGGCTTGGGGAGTTCTCTCCAGGCGCCTGTGTTCATGGCAGCGGGACCCTGAGGCTCTGTCCCCCCGCAGCACACCCCCCCCCCGAGTCCCCGGCCCACAGTTGCGCTGGCTCAGGGCTCAGGTACCACTCTGGGTGCCACACTCTTCACAGAGACCTCGGGAGGAAGTCCCTCCTGGCCCAGGACGGGCAGTAACTCTTTTCCCTACACAACAGTGTTTTGTCTCGGACCCTGTAGATTCTGCGACCGTCACTTTCCCCCGTAATTGGCCACTTGGAAGCTCAGAAACAAGTGTCATTTTTCCCGGCCACAATCTTGTTTATGTGCCTGTCCTATCGTATCCAATCACAGCTGGTTTTGTAAAAGGCACCTTGACCTCCTCCTGAGCGGGCACAGACGTGCACAGTCACCCAAGCCATGCCAGCACCGCGCCTCGCCCCGCGCCCTCACGCCCCGGGCAAACGCGGGGCACAGACCGCTCAACAGCTGCGGAAACGGTCTGTGACGGCCATGCGCCCTCCCCCGTGCCCGGTGGCCCCAGGCCCGCCCTGCCACGTCCCAACTGGCTTTGTGGAAATATGCACACGGCCTGCGCCTTGTTCAACAAAGTAGGAACGATTTTGCCAGAAGGGCTTCTGGCTGAGGGGGGACACCCTGCGGCCGGCCCCCCAAGGCAGGAAGACGGCGGTCAAGGCCGCGGGCCTTGCCACGAGCGCTGGTGCTGGAGACCCGGGGGGACGCGGGGGGCGGGGGCCTCAGGGAGTGTGGGGGCCGCGTCCCTCTCACCTTTCCGAGTCACCTCTTCCATTTTGCGGATGCAGGCGGCCAGCTCCTCCTGGAGCCGCCGCACCCCCGGCAGGCCGAGCCGGCCGCCCGACCCGGCCTGCAGCGGGGGCCCGGGCTCCGCGGTGGGCGGCGAGGGCGGCGCGGCCGCGCGGGGCCATCCCGGGTGGGCTGTGGCCGGGGGCGCCGGGGCCCCCGAGCAGGAGGCGCCCCGCCGGCACGACTCGCGGCCGCGGCCACACGCTTCCCGGCTCCTGGCCTGCCTCCGCTGCGCCCCGTGCTGGGGGCGCCCCCGCCTCTGAGGGCTCTGGGGCTCACTTCTGAGACGCTGCTGTTTCACGTGCTCTCCCAGCTGCCTGCGCTTCACGTCCCTCCTGGCCAGGTGGACGGCGTAGCTGAGCCTCTCCTCCGAGATGACCGAGAAGGAGGCCGAGCCGCTCGCGTCGGGACCGGCTCCGAGGCCCAGGTCTCCACGGCGGTGCGACTCACTGTACGAGTGCGTCAGTTTCTCGATTCTGATCGCATCAGGGCAGGAGTAGCGGGCGGCCAGGTTGCTGGAATGTGCGGGAACGTTCCTGTTAAACTGTAGCTGGTTCTTTAAAAAACAACAAAGAAAAGCAAATCAAGGCGGGAGCGCGGGACAACGCACCGCGCGTTCCTACACTCACCACCCGAGCATCAGCATCGAGCATCGGTGCCAGGACGCACTCCTCTCCCGCACAGTCAGCAGCAGCCACTGCGCTTCCCCGCCCCCCCACGCCCCCCAGCGTCCCCCCCGCGGCCCTGCCCCCCTCCTTCCCGCGGCACACGGGGCGTCCTCTGAAAGGCGAAGCCCCGCAGGGTGGTCGGTGAGCCCCTCACCCCGTCTCTCATCCTCTCCAAACGTCGGGTCCTAACGCCGCCGTGACGCCACGCTGCCCCCTGCTGGCCGCGCCGCGGCCGCCCGCTGCTGACAGCGCACCTGCTCCCCGGGGTCCCGCACGCCCTCCTACTCGGGCTTCAGTTTTTGTCAGTTTTAATCCTGATACAAATGAGTTTTGTTTTGCTTTCCCTTAACGAACATAGGCATTTCCGTAGCCTAACGCTTTCGTTATTTTCCATGGTTGTCTCTTCCCAGCTCCCGTGAAAGGCCTTTTGGTGCTAACCGCACTACAACCCTATTAAACATTTACACGGTTCTAGTTTTTCCCCCAATAGAAACATCACTTCCATTAATATCACCATGGATTTACTTTTTCCCGTCATCTTAAAGCATTTCCTATGGGTGAAACACCTGTTCTGGGATCACTGAGTCAAGGGGAACAAATGATTTCACGCTGTGGGTCTCAGGCAGCAAACGGGCCTGGGTCTGTGCACGAGCCACGATGCCTTTAACCTGGGGACGGCCTCGGGCTCTCGGAACAAAGTGTACACATATGATCACCTGACAGAGAGTCACTTTCTTTTTATTCTTATTTAATCTTTTTTAATGTTTTTATTTATTTCTGAGAGAGAGAGAGAGAGATAGCGTGAGCAGGGGAGGGGCAGAGAGAGAGGGAGGCACAGAATGTGAAGCAGCTCCAGGCCCTGAGCTGTCAGCACAGAGCCCGATGTGGGGCTCGAACCCACCAACTATGAGATCATGACCTGAGCCGAAGTCAGATGGTCAACCGAGTGAGCCGCCCAGGTGCCCTGAAAGTCACTTTCAAATAAACCCCCTGTGGGGGTGCCTGGGCAGCTCAGTGGGTTGAACAACTGACTTCAGCTCAGGTCATGTTCTCACGGTTTGTGGGTTCGAGCCCCACATCGGGCTCTATGCTGACAGCTCAGAGCCTGGAGCTGCTTCCGATTCTGTGTCTCCCTCTTGCTCTGCCCCTCCCCCACTCATACTCTGTCTCTCAAAAATAAACAAGCATTAAAAAGTTTTTTTTACAACCCCATAACCAAAACCCAAGGGCTGAAAAATTGGAAGAAAAATACCTGTAATACAAAGAGCTCCCTACATAACGACATGTTTAAAAGAGAGGTGAAGAAAGATCAAAACTCAGTAGAAAATGAGAAAAAAACATGAGCAGATCATTTATACAAAGATATAAACATGGCCCTTTAACTTATGAAAAGTTGGTCAATCTCATGAAAACACAAGTTAAAAACACACCGAACCAGCAACCGACTGAGAGAGGGCAAGGGGACGCCGTGCTGATGGGGAGGCTGTGACAGATGCAGCCTGGCACGGCGTGGGGGGGCGGGGGGCACGGCGTGGGGGGCCGGGGGGCACGGCGCGCGGCATGGGGGGGCAGGGGGCACGGCGCACGGCCCGGGGGACAGGGGGCCCCGCATGGCGCACGGCACACAGCCCGGGGGACAGGGGGCCCCGCATGGCGCACGGCACACGGCCCGGGGGGCAGGGGGCCCCTGCATGGCGCACGGCACACGGCCCGGGGGGCAGGGGGCCCCTGCATGGCACACGGGCACGGGCCACACAGGCTGTACCGCTGGTAGCTGCAAAGTACGGAATGAAGCTGCGGGACCATGTAGGAGAGCGGCCGAGTCAGCTGTGCTGCGCCCTCACACGGGAGCCCTACGAAGACGTAAGAACGAGTGAAGCTCTCCACGCACCCCTCTCTGAACCCCGGCAGGGGGTGCGCAGATGCAGCTCCATGCCACGGGCCGGGTGCACACGGACAGTCTGCGCTTACTATCCCTCGAGAGGGGAAGGGACTTGTGACAAGATATACTTGCACCTGATCACTTGGACCAAAAGAAAAGCGGGACCAGATCATCAGAGACTAGCAAGGCCACGTGGGCGTGAGCGGGTGTGGTGGGAGGCACGGAGGGGGTAGGGGGACCACACGCTCCGGGCGCCTCTGGTGGAGGCAAACTGGGGGCCACGCTCACGTTCCACACGGAGCAGACAGGGAGGCGGGGAGGGAAGACACAAAACCCGTAAGGACGAAGGAAGCCCTGAAAACGAACACTAACAGACGCCACTGCGCAAACTGAATGTCAAACGAGAAACATAACCACACGAGACAGCGAGGGGGAAGGAAAAGGAATCTAACTAACTTCAGATTTTACGCCTCAGGTTAAAGGAATACTGACCCCCGGCGGCAGGGTTCTGCCCCAGGGAGCCACGGACTGCGGTTGTGAACTCCTTGCACGCGCTGAGACCGAGCAAACAGGACGCTGTGGGTGACGGGGGGGGGGTTCACACCACTGACGGCAGATACACATGGGGGGGTCCGGACTGCCACGGACGGCGTGCGTGTGAGCCGGCCGGGCAGGCAGCCCACCCGGCCTCCGTGCGGAAGGGCACACGCCTGTGCGCCACACCTGTGCGCCACACCTGTCCTCCGGGACGGGCTCGCACGAGAGCGCCGGGGAATCCGTGTGCCTGTTTAGTGCGCAGCTGGGATTTCCAAGGTCCTTCCCGCACTGGAGGGACGAGGGCTTCTGGAGAAAAGGCCAGCTCCGGGGCTGGCACGGGGGGTACGTTGACCCCATAAAACCTTTCTGTACCAGACGTGGTCAAAGGTTGAGGGAAGGTGTGAAGGGGCGGCGGAGTCAGCCTGGAGCGGCTCCCGGGGGCCGGGGACCCTCTCAGTTCCAAGCTGAAGAAAGCCGGACTCGACGGATCTGCGCCGGTACCAAGTCAGTGCCATGTACCGACCACCAGAGTAAACACTGGCACCGAACGCTGGACCAGACCAGAGTCTGGGGGTGAAAGGGATTAACGAGGTCTCCAAGACGGACACTCCCAACTACGGAAGGTGAGCAGGCTGAAGTCTGGCGGGCGCCACCCTCGTCACAGGGCTGGCGCGAACGCTGCCATGCGGGCAACTAAGTGAACAGCACGTGCGACCAGGCGGACCCGCGAGGACTCGGCAGCACGCTGGGTTTCTACCCGTCCCCGCCACACGCCTGTAACCTGAACGTCATTAGGAGAAACGTCAGGCAAACCGCAACTGACAAAGCCGTCAGATAAACCGGCCTGTACTTTTCAAGAACGTTGCCGCGAAACACAAAGTCTCAGGAAGCGTGGAGACCAGAGGAACTGAGCACACACGTCAAGTCCGCAGCTCGGTGCCCCTGGGTTCTCGCACGACCAAGGACACTATTGGGTCAACTCACAAAACCTCAGCGCGGCCAGCACGTCACACGGTAACGCTGTCCTGGCACGCGCCTCCGGATTTTCACCACGTGCTGTGGCGGCCTGAGGGGGGCACACAGGGTCCGTAGCGGTAAAAAGGCATCACGTCTGCAACCTGCACTGCGCCAGTTTAGAAGATGCTCGTGCATGCATGTGTATGCGTGTACACGGTGCATAGGAGCACGTGTGCATGTATGCGTTTGCACACCCGCGTCTGTGCGCAGAGAGGGAGTGACGGAACGGGGAGAGGGAGGGAAAATGTAATTCGTACGTGGGAGCCTGGGGGCGGGGCGTCCAGGGATTCTGGGCGCTGTCACTGTGACTGTCCCGGGCAGAAACCACGAGGCCCCAGCCACGGCCACTGGAACGGCCTTCGGTGAGGAAAGCCCCGCGGGCTGCCGGAGGGCAGCGGCCGCACACCGGCCTGTGGGAGCCGCATCCGCGCACCGCCCGGGGCCAGCGCCCCCTCGCGGCGTCTCCGCGGGGGAAACGCCAGCGTTTTGACGGCCGTGTGTAACGTCCACCGCGGCTGCTTCCGTAAAAACCCGCACACGGCCGGACAGGTGTGCTGCGACGGAGCGGCCTGCGGCATGACACGGACGGGGGACGGCGCGGA
>NW_024081124.1:872022-887955 GCF_003009895.1 Hyaena hyaena
ATCCCGGCAGAGCTCGGGGGATCCCGGGAAGAACTCGGGGGATCCCGGGAAGAATCGGGTGATCCCGGCAGAGCTCGGGGGATCCCGGGAAGAACTCGGGGGATCCCGGGAAGAACTCGGGTGATCCCGGCAGAGCTCGGGGGATCCCGGGAAGCGCTCGGGGGATCCCGGGAAGAGCTCGGGGGATCCCGGGAAGAACTCGGGTGATCCCGGCAGAGCTCGGGGGATCCCGGGAAGAACTCGGGTGATCCCAGCAGAGCTCGGGTGATCCCGGGAAGAGCTCCAGGGATCCCGAGAAGAACTCGGGGGATCCCGGCAGAGTTCGGGGGATCCCGGGAAGAGCTCCGGGGATCCCGAGAAGAACTCGGGGGATCCCGGCAGAGCTCGGGGGATCCCGGGAAGAACTCGGGGGATCCCGGCAGAGCTCGACTTTGTTGTGAGGATTTTCATAAATTCGCTGTTGGGGGAAACGTATCGGTCACAACTAGATGAAGCTGAAGGGAAATTGGTTATTGGATAATATTAGGGAAAAACTTGTCCATTTTCTTCGGAGTGACGGCGCGTGCGTAGAGGTGTTCTAAAATACTAGAACGCCTGCAGCTGGCTCTCTAAACACCCGAGGGTGAAGCAGGGTAAGCTGCTAACGCCCGTCGAATCTCAAACGTGGTTTAAGACGTGTCCACTGTCCTTTGCTTCCAAGTTCTGCTCCAAACGCGGCGTGAAGACTAAAACCTGAAGACAAAATGACAAACTACCTGGATCTGGTGCTGGCTGGGGTCACGCCTCCCGTCCAGGGGGACACAAGGCGCCCGGTGAACACAGGCGGGGGCCGGCCTGCCCGGGTCCATGCCGTCGGGGCGCGGGGCGCTGCCGGGGGCCCTCCAAGGTCACCGCCTAAAACAGAAGGAGTCTGCTTTCAGACCACGGGCATCCAGACACCGGAAGGGGGCGGACACAACGGCACGGACAGCACTCTAGAGGGGGTCCCCGCAGCCCGGCGCCGGGGGCCCGCGGACAGCACTCCAGAGGGGGTCCCCGCAGCCCGGCGCCCGCGGACAGCACTCTAGAGGGCGTCCCGGCGCTGGGGGCCCACGGACAGCACTCTAGAGGGGGCCCCGCAGCCCGGCGCCAGGGGCCCACGGACAGCACTCTAGAGGGGGTCCCCGCAGCCCGGCGCCGGGGGCCCGCGGACAGCACTCTAGAGGGGGTCCCGGCGCTGGGGGCCCGCGGACAGCACTCTAGAGGGGGTCCCGGCGCTGGGGGCCCGCGGACAGCACTCTAGAGGGGGTCCCTGCAGCCCGGCGCCCGCGGACATCTCTAGAGGGAGTCCCGGCGCTGGGGGCCCGCGGACAGCACTCTAGAGGGGGTCCCGTGCTGGGGGCCCGCGGACAGCACTCTAGAGGGCGACCCCGCAGCCCAGTGCCGGGGGCCCGCGGGGCAGCGGTGCTCAGGAAGGTACTGGACAGGGCCCTCTACAGAAGTGTCATCCCCTTCGGAACCCTACTTTCCAGGAGAACAGGAGGACACACTGTTCTAGTGACTTCCTGTCGAGCTGCTCCGAATCCCAAATCTCAAGGGCCACCATTAAGACGTTACCGCAGAGACGGGCTTTGCCGCGGTGACCGGGCAGTTTTGTGGGCACCGTCTGCGTGAGCAAACCCTGCCACACCCAACGGGCGCACGCCGGCTCCTCGGGGCCGCTCAGCAGGGCAGAGCTGACGGACTCTGGGCGAGGCCACTGGCTCCGAACTAGCAGAAGGGGCCCTGAACCTGCGATCCCCCCCCCCCCCCCCCACGGCCCCTGAGCTAACAGCCAGGAAGGCGTCCGTAAGGACTGGTAGGGGGCGCGGGCCACGCTCTCCCCGCGGTCTCGGGCGCCTCCGCACAGACGCCGGGCACGCCTGTACCCGTGGCGAGCGGACCACATACCGGTGTCTCCAGCCACGGCCCATCTTCCCAGCCACACGGGCTTCCCGGAGGGCAAGGGCCTGGTCTTGTTCTTCTCTGAGATTTCCCACAATACAGTGCTTTGAGCAGAGCGGATAATTTAACTCAACGGCTGTTGAATTAAGCTGATTTTCCATAAACCGATTCATTTTAAATGTACTTGTGTGTTTGTTCTCTCAAAGAATCCTACAGTAAATTATTTGGGAAATCCAGGTTTAAAAAAAAAATCCCTAATTTAAGCTTTTGAATAAATCCAAGGTCTGTAGACTGACACGTGCGTAGGAACAGAAGGGCAGCTGCTCAAGACCCTGTCCCCACGGCTGCAGAGACGAGAGCGACACGGAGACTGGAGGGCAGGGGCGAGGCGGTCCCGCTGGCCTTCGTCACCACAGTCCGGGGCGGCCGCCGCAGGACGGAGGAGCCCACGGAGCCGGGGCCCTGCAGGCTGTACGCGGCCGACACTGGCCCCGGAAGCCGAAGGCCTAGGACTCTGCTGCACCAGGAAACACTAGGGGACACGCCCCCTCCCCGTTGCAGGATACCTCGAGTGACGCCACACACACACGTACACAGAGTCCAGGGACACCTACCCCACTGTCACCTGTACAAATTCCTGGGACGCCCCTCTCTTTGCAACCCGTCCCATCCCCACTGCTCCAGGACACCTCCCAGCTTGTCACCCAATAGACCCAGGACGCCTCCACAAAGCACCTGTCCCAGATCCTCAGACACCCCCATGGCCAGCGCCTCCGTCCACAACCCAGGACCAACCTCCCCCCAGCCTGCCCCTCCCAAAGAGCCCAAGAACCCCCCCAACCAGTTCCCTACATGTACTATGGGAAGGCCCCCCTTAGCCTGTCCTCCCCCAAAGAGCTCCCCCGGACCCTCACTGCAGACGCTCCTCCCCCCTGTCCCCCCCCACTCTGCTGTGGGTGACCTCTGAAATGGCCGATGCCCGTCTCCTGCCCTGAAATCGGGGGCGCCCCCACCGTGCCTCTCGGCCCTGGGGCTGCAGGCACGTTCTCACAGCGGCTCTCTTCCGCTGGGGGCCTCGGGCAGCTCCAGGACCGGGTCCCGCACCCACGGGCAAGAAGCACCCCCACGGCCTGCCGGCCACCCCCTTCCTCCCCCACCGAAGCCCCAGCTCCCTCCATAGATGGTGTCCTGGACGCCGGAAGGCCAGGGGCAGCCACAGCGGCCTCCTCCCCCACACACCCGGTCACCCACACGGCAGCAGGCACGCGCCCCTCTGTGGGCACCCCCACAGCCGCGAGCACCCCCAAAGGCAGGGGCACCCTCGCGGCCTCAGGGACTGGCCTGCTGGCTCCCCTCCTCCACAGGCCGCCCACGGGTCCTGCAGCCCCAGCAGCAGTGGGCACCTCTGTCCTGGGTCTCTGTTCCCAACCACCGGAGACGTCCCCACGGCTGGTGTCGGCCATCATCAGCCCGGGGGCCCCCGCCGCCGTGGGCAGCCCCCCAGCCACAGGCATCTCAGCAGCCTGTCCCCCTCCCAGGGAACCGGAGGGGCCCCCCAGGCCCAGCCTCTCCCCCGTGGGCCCAGGCATCCCGGGGGGAGACAGCCCCACCCGCGCGGGACCCCTGGTGTCTACAGGTGCCTGCACCGTCTCCCTCTCCCCCCACAGGCCTGCGACACCCCCAGGGCTGGACTCGTCCCGCAGAGGCTGAGACGTCCTGGGGGCCACGGGCACCACAGCTGCTGCAGACGTCCCTGCGGTCTGTCTCCTTCCCCAAGGTCTCGGCACACCCCCAGAGCCTGTCTCCTGCCCTGCGTGTCCGGGCGCTTCCGGACCCCCGACGGCCTGCGCCCTCTCCCACGGGCCCGGGAAAGCTGCAGAAGCCACAGCGTCCCCCACCGACCAAGGCCCCTCGGGAGCCACGGGCACCGCGGCAGTATGGACGCCTTCGCACAGGCTCAGGCCGCCTCTAGAGCTGCCGTCGTGACACACAGGGCCAGACACCCACGCGGCGGCAGGCAGGCCCGTAGGCGCCCTCGCGACCCCCGCCACGCTGCACCTGTGCCTGGGCAGCACCACGGCCTCAGGCAGCCCAGCGGCCTGTCTCCTTCTGCACAGACAAGACGTGTCCCCATGGCCGCCCTCCTGACCCACGGGCCCGGGTGCCCCTAACGCTGTGGGCAGCAGAACCGCCCGCTCCCCCAGAGTCTGCCTCCTGTCCCACAGGCTCACGACACCCCCACAGCCTGTGTCCCCCACAATGGCCTCTGGCGCCCCCAGGGCCCGCTGCCCGTCCCACAGGCCTGGGGTGGCCCCGTAGCTCGCCTGTCCCCCCAGAGCCCCTGGTACTGCCCCCGCCGCCCCCACAGGCTGCTGGGTCCCCCACACACCGGGGACACTCCCACAGCCTGTCTCCCTCCCCGGGGCCGTGGGCACCCCCATGCCCGGCTCTACACCCCACAGGCCTGGAGCACCTCCAGGGCCCACCGCCTGCCCCGCACGACCCCACGCCTCCGCGGCGTGTGCCACTGCCCAGGAGCCCAGGGCCCCTCCAGAGCCCGTCTCTACCCACACAGCCTGTCCCCTTTCCCTGAATCCTGGGTCACCCCCACATCGAGCTTCCTCTTCAACACCACAAGGCACCCCCATGGGCTGTCCAGTGCCCCATGTGCCAGGAGCACCCCCAGACCCCATCCCCTCCACCGCCTGTTCGCTCCGCCAAGCGCCCAGGGGACCCGCACAGGCTTCCTCCTCCACACTGCTGGGCGCCCCCACAGCATCGGGCACCCTCGCAGCCTGCCCCCCGCCCCATGAGTCCGGGGTGTCCCCACAGATGGCCTCTGGGCGGGGAGCCCCGGGCACCTGCAGGGACTGCCCTCTGCCCCACAGACGGGGGGCACCGCCCCAGCCCCGCTCCCTCTCCACGGCTCTGGGGAGCTCCACAGCCTCGCGCCACCCCGCGGCCTGTCCTCTCCCCAGCAGGTAGGGGACCATCCCAGGCACACCCTCAGGCAGCAGGCCGGCCGCCTGTCCCCGCCCGCACAGGCCTGGGACCCTCTCACAACCGGCCCCCAGACCCACGGCTGTTGACACTCCCGAGACCCGGGGCACTGCCCGAGCTTGTCCCTTCACCCAGGGTCCTGTGAGACCACCCCGGCTCGTCTCCACCCAGGAGGCCCGGCCGGGGACGCCCCTGTCAACCGGGCCCTCTCCCGCGGGCACCGGGTGGAGCTCCACTCTGCTCCCCTCCCCGTACCCCGCCGCCGCCCGCATGGCCTGCACCTTCAGCCACAGCTCCAAGATGCTCTCGTGCCCCATCGATCCCGGGCGGCCTTTCCGCTCACAGCCCCGGGGGCTCCGGTAAGGCGCCCCGTCCTCCTCCCCGCCGGCGCCCGTCACCCACACCGAACCGACAGGCCCCACCACCTGAGGCTCCCCCACCGCGCCGTCCACCCACACGGTCCCCGGGTCCTCCGCGGCCTCCGCCGAGCCTGCGGCGGCGCCACGGGGCCCCAAGGCCTCCGGCCCGTTCGCCCCCGCCGCCCCGGCCGCGTCGGCCTCCGCTCTCCTCCCCCGGGGCCGCCGACAGTCCTGAAGCCTCTCTGCGCTCACGCAGCGCGCGTCCCAGGCCGAGGTCGTCGCACGGCGCCCCGCTCCCCGGCCGCGCGGCGCCCCCACGGCGCCCCTCTTCCCCCAGGGCCGCCCGCGCCCGCGCCCCGGCCGGCTGGGCCCCACGCAGCGGCCCGCAGCCCCGCTCATGGCCGCAGGCCCGCCCGCCGCGGGGGCCGCCGCGCACACGCACGCACGCACTCGGCCCCGGACCCCCGGCCTCGGCAGGAGCGACGGCGACAGGGGCGACAAGCGGCGGGGCGGGCCACGGCTCAGGGGCTCCTGTCCCCCGGGGCCACGGCTCCTGGTGCGGCCTCCCAGAGTCCCCCCAGTCCCGGCCCGAGCCCACCTGGCCTGGGGCGCGGAGCAGCTACCGGGGAGCGGGCGGGGGGTGGGGGGCGGCTAGGCTGCGCTTCCGGGCGCCGGCGCGGTCGCCACAGCAACGGGCGCAGGGCGGCCTGGGAGCCGTTGGCGTCCCGAGCCACCGAAGGGTCCCAGGGCTGCACGACGGCAGGGTGGGCAGCCACCGCACATGGGGCCGGGGCCGGGGCCGGGGCGGCTGGGGCAGAAGCCCGGATGCCTGCGCAGAAGCAGCGCGGAGAGCGCGGAGGGCGCCGGGCGGCGACAGCCGGGGCCGGGAGGCGGCGCGGAGGCCTTGTGGCCGCCCCGGGCTCCCGTAGCGCCGCGGAGCCCCGCCGGCCGCCCGCCCGGAAGCGGCCGCGCCCCGCCCCTCCCCGCGGCGGCGCCTCCCGGAGCCCCGGCCCGCGGTGCGCGGCTCTCCCTCCCGATGGCCGGCTACGAGGTGGTGAGCGTGTCCGGCTTCGAGGAGTTCAGCCGGGCGGTGGAGCAGCACCGCGGCAAGACCATCTTCGCCTACTTTACCGGCTCCAAGGATGCCGGCGGGAAGAGCTGGTGCCCCGACTGCGTGCAGGGTGAGAGGCGGGGCCTGGGGGCTGCGGCCCGGGAGGGCGCGAGAGCCCGCGCAGGGGCTCACCGGGCTTGCCCCGCCGCTCGACCCGGGTCCTGGGGCATCCAGTCCCCGGGACGGGCGAGCCGGGCGCCCGCAGGATTCTGGGCGCCTTGGCGCGGAGACCGATCCGCGCTCGGCCCTGGAGTGGTTTTCAGGTCACCCTCGGTTCAAGTCTGAGCACTTGCAGAGACGGAGGGGAGAGGGGAGCGACGCTGTTTCTCGGTGCCGGATTCTAGAGCCCATGACTGACTATTTGGTATCGACTTTTTTTTAAGCTGAACCAGTCGTGCGAGAGGGGCTGAAGCACGTCAGTGAAGGGTGTGTGTTCATCTACTGCCAAGTGGGAGAGAAACCTTAGTAAGTGCCCGCGTGCATTCCGTCCCGTCCCGGGCGCGCTGGGCCCGCGCACACTTAGGCGGAAGGGCCTCGGGGACTAAGGATCTGCGTGCTTAGGTCCAGGGTCGGGCAAGTCAAGCGACCAGAGGCTTCAAGTCTTCAAGCTTTTATGAACATTTACAACAAAACGAGTGATCACTGAAAGACTAAATGTAGGAATCTATCAAATATTAAGTAAATGGTGAGAAACCAAGTAAATGTTTTCCATGATCACTTTTTCTTTTCGAAACAGTTGGAAAGATCCAAATAACGACTTCAGAAAAAACCTGAAAGTAACTGCGGTTCCTACACTCCTTAAATACGGAACAGTAAGTGTCTGTCCTGTCATTGTGGTGGGGCTACAACTCACCCCATCAACTCTTTTGTCCTGGATTCAAATTTGAAAAGATCTTGACATTTCATCCCAAATATCACACTGGGGCTCTATTAAAAATGTACAACTTGGCTGTCCATCCCTATGGCCAATCCAAATAAACTATTAATAATGCCAGTATCTAAGTATTAGGTGTTTCCCATGCTTTGTAAAAGCCACTGTTCTAAAATTCTCTAAGCGCTGCTCAAGAAAGTTGGTTGACATAATTCGGTAAGACACTAGCATCAGTGGTTGTTTTCTACTTACTTCAGAGTTCTAGTTAAAAGGGCACCTCCTTTAGTTCAGCGGTGGCCCTGGGATTATAAATTAACGAGTTGAGGGGAAGGCAGTGTGCTGGGCTTGCTGGCTCTTGTTTTAGTCCACGGAGCCAAGTATTTTAATGATTTATCTTAAGGCACATAGTTTAACTATTTAATAAAGCTTGTTGTAACTAGATGATATAGCGTAGTTTCTCCATTGTAAGCTTTGTGTTAACTCAAGGCAGAACTCCTTCCCTTCCTAATAACATGTTTGTAGATCTGGGTTAAGATCAGACCACTCTCCTATTACAGCCTCAAAGACTGGTGGAATCCGAGTGTCTCCAGGCCAGCCTCGTGGAGATGTTGTTCTCTGAAGATTAAGAGTTGATGATGGCAGTCGTATCTTGATTTCCTGACTTGCTCTGGTATAAAAGCAATCGCATACTTGTTTTGAATTCACGTTAGCAATAAACAAATGAATGATGACGTAAAAACTGGTTTATGTCTAAATAGTGCTATTAAAATGCTCATGAACCCTCAGTTTGCCTGTAATATTTGGGAATCTCTAAGAGGAAGGGAGAATCAGTCTTTAGGAGAGACGGGGACAGCACAAGGGGTGCATTGCTGGAGGTGACAGCAGTGTCCCTACCAATACAGAAGGCAAATTCCACGCCTTGAAAGGAGTTAGGATCTTTTACGGTAAATGCCACACATTTACAAAGAACGGTTCCGGAAACACTCTGTGTGGCTTTAGAACGTACAACTTCCCATAGCCAGTGACGGAGAGCACAGCGCACCTAATCCAGCCTCGCTCACCACAGGCAGTCTGGCTTTCCCGTCTGAAGACGCCTTCCTGCTCGGGAAGGTCAGAGACCGTGTCACCTAATGGTGGCAAGAGCCCCGGCCGCGCGTCAGTCACACCCATCACCACCGCAGACGAGCTTCTTAACCTGTGTGAACCTCCGCCTCCTCCTGTATGGACGCGGCGGGTCTGCAAGGGGACTGAGAGCAGGACAAAGCAGGAAGCGTGGGCCCAGGTGCAGCACCGGCCACGGAAACGTTTCGCGCTGCACGATCACAAGTGTCTGAGGCTCCTCATCTTTATTCTAGTCCAAAGTCAAGGGTCCGGTGAGAAGTTAACCACCAACCTTCTCCGTGCCGTCACTAGGTCGGTGACACGCCGGCTGTTCCTTTGAGCCCTCTTGCAGGGCAAGTGGTGACACGGTCAGTCCTCCTCCTGAGCAGAGTAAGAACCTTCCTGCAGCACCCGCTCCCTGATGGGAGAAATCGTTCACTCGATTCCCCCTCATTCTGCACAGGGAGGCGTAGGGCAGCCGATCCGAGGGACAGTGGGACGGAGGGACACGGACTTGCAGAGTTGGGGACATCTGGTGGCCCTCCCCCTGCCCCATCCCTCACCGACTCCTTAAACTGGTTTACAGCACCTAACGTTTCTGTTTTATTCGGTTGGTTAAGTACTAACGATAACTTACAAACCCACAGGGAAACCACAGGAGAACAACTCTGGTTGGACAGAAGGAACCTATTAACAACAAAAAGTGGGTTGGATCACACGGCACGTACAGCTCTGGGTGCTCCCCGGCGGCGCGGCTGGGAGAGTCCCGTCTCCGCGCAGGGGCAGTGAGGCCGAGGCCGCGGTCAGGGGCCCCAAGGTCAGGGGGCGGCGGTCAGGGGCCCCGCGTCGGCGGCCGGCTTCTCACTTCCCCGCCGCGTTGTTCTGCTGCTGCTGCTCGGCCAGCGCCTGCTGCAGACGCATCCGCTTGCGGGAGTAGTGCTGCCAGTGCAGGATCTGCTGCTCGTCGATGAACTTGGCGCACTGCGCGTTCACCAGCTCCTTGCGGAAGTGCTCGTACTGCAGCAGCTCCAGCATGTGCAGGCACTGCGGGTACCTGCGCGCAAGCGCACAAGTTAGCGGCGGCGCCCTCCGCGCGCGTCGGCCACGCTCCACCTCCGCTTCTCTCCCAGAACGGCCCTTGTAGGCTACCATTTCTAGAATATTCGCTCCCTTGGGTAGTACAGGTTTTCCTGCCTCTGCAGAGAAGCCAGTCATCAAAAGTCAGCGTGGGGCACACGTTTCAAAAGGGAAAACGCTCGAGCGCAGAAGGACTGACCTCCCCGCACCGCGCAGGAGCAGCAGGCCCGGCTCGGCAGCCCCGCGCTCCCGCGGAGGCGCCCACGGCGAGGGCCGCAAACGCTTCTCGGTATAGTAAGTTTATCATTGGTAACTACCGGATTTCCAGGAGTCGTGATAAAGACCGCTTTTTTTCAAAACCGACTCCATTTCAGAAAGAACTATGCACCAGTACTGTACTGTGGTTTTCCACAGGGATGTAACCATTCTGGAATTACTTGGCGTGTGACCTAAGATCAGCAACTGAGTAAGTCAACACACTGCGGATGAGGAGAGCCAAATTTCCGACTGTTAGGGGAGTCGTTACACACAAGGCCGGGGGAGGCTGGAATGGACCCTGCGTCGCGGAGCTGCACCTGGAACCGTCAGCAGACTCAGAAACCGACAAAGATTGGAAGCAGACATGTGTGTACGTATACACACACACACACACACACACACACACACACACGACTTCTTAGCTGTGCGTCCTGAGAGGGCCTAGCAGCAATGACATGGGTACCAACAAGCACACTCAGCGCCCAGGTCATGGATTAGAAATACCACTTTCCAGGGGCCTTGGCAAAATGGCTGATTCCAGGGCGAAGGCAGGGAAAGTACCAGATGAACCTGGAATATTATGCAGTGCCAGGAAGAAAGTGCTCAAAAAATTGTGGGGATACGTCACAAGCACTCAGGAGCCAATCTGAAGGGACTAATGGCCATATTTGAAACCATTACGAGAAAACACAGTTATAATCCAAAAAATAAGAATTCAAGAGCCCATGTTGATATAATTCTTTTAAATGAATAAATCGAGAATAAAGAGATGATTCTTCCTGACATCTAAATCACAACTAATAAATGTAGAAAAAATGACAGAAATAGAATTTGTTTCAGACCCGTATCAATAGATGCTAAAATTAGTGGGTAAAAGTATAAGATGAAACAAAGTATTTACATAGTCTCAAAGTATTTCCTCACAGACACTTACTAAATACAAAAGGAAAACAAGTAACTTGATGTGGTAAAACCCAACAGTCAGGGCCTCAAGCAAGTGACCGAAATTAACATCTCCAGTAGCAGGTCAAAGTGACTTCCTAGGACTCCTGATGGGACACACCAAGGAGGTCAGAAAGTCACTGCTGGGGCCCAGTCACGGGGCGGTGGGGGCAGCGCAGGGGGAAGGGCCAAGAAACTCAAGATTAAAGACGAAGACGACACAAAGACAGGAGCCTAGACTGGACACTGCCCCAGCCGCAGGGCAGTAATGAGACAGCAGACGAAATCGGAATGAGGTCTGCAGACTAGCTGATATATTAATGTTCAGATCTTGATCACTGTCCTGTGGTTAAAAAATAACATTTAGAATATCTGGGTGAAAAACATATAGGAATTATCTTTCCCATCTCTGTAGCTATTTCGTAAGTGAAAGTATTTAAAATAGAAAAGATGTAAAATCGGAGTGCATTATAAAAAACATTAAATTGGGGCGCCTGGGTGGCTTAGTCGGTTAAGCGTCCGACTTTCGCTTAGGTCATGATCTCGCGGTTCGTGGATTCGAGCCCCGCGTCGGGCTCTGTGCTGACTGCCAGCTCAGAGCCTGGAGCCTGTTTCAGAGTCTGTGACTCCCTCTCTCTCTGACCCTCCCCTGCTCACGCTGTCTCTGTCTCTCCTAGAAATAAATTAAAAAAAAAAACATTAAAAAAAATTAAAAAACAAAACAAAACATTAAATTATGCAGAGAGCTGAGAGCCAAACTTGTGCAGGTGGTACAGAGAGACTGAACACGAAAACGGCGCACCACGGAAGTGCTTCTCATGTTTTACGTGCACGCTAATCACGTCCCAAGTGCAGGCTCTGATTTCGTAGGTCTGACGTGGGGCCTGAGCTCTGCGTCTCTAACAGGCTCCCAAGTGACAGCGGTGCTGCTGGTCTGGGGACCACGCTGAGGAGCAGGGCCCATCACCGACGCTGTCCTTCCGCGATAACAATGGCGCGCTATCAGCGCTCCAGGGACACGGCTGCTGGTAGCTGGTGGAGCTAGGCCTGAAATGGCCGACTCACACCCGACCTCCTTCCTCTTCATACATTCGGCAGGCACTGGGAGTGAGAAAGACCCGGGTTCGAACACCAGCACCGCCGCTCACCAGCTGGGTGGCTTGGACAAGGTTCTCAACCTCGGTCAGCTTTAGCTTCCTCACCTACAATCTAAACTATCACGACAACCAAGAGAATGGTCTCAAGTGGCATTTAATCGACAAACGGAACTTAAACATGTAGCGATCATGTCTCAAACTTGTAAAAGACAACTCTAGGGGTGCCCGGGGGGCTCAGTCAGTTAAGCGTCCGACTTTGGCTCAGGTCATGATCTCACGGTTCGAGGGATAGAGCCCCGCATCGGGCTCTGTGCTGACTGCCAGCTCAGAGCCTGGAGCCTGTTTCAGTCTGTGACTGCCTCTCTCTCTCTGACCCTCCCCTGCTCACGCTGTCTCTCTCTCGCTCCTAGAAATAAATAAAAAAAAAAATAAACATTAAAAAAAAAAAAAAAATTTAAAAAAATAAATAAATAAAAGACAACTCTGAGTAAATATTTCAATAGGCTACAATTCTGGCTTTAACCAACAAGACGAAGGGGTATGAAAGGAAAGTTGCACACTTAGATTTTTTAAAAGTAAGACATAAATGAACTCAGTTAATAGCACTGATCAAAATAAGAAAGAGGGGCTGGAGCTGACATAACGTTCTCAGCAAGCCGGCAGTGTGAGTCCCTGCCCCCGCCCCACCCCCCGAGAGAAGTAACAGAAACTCCAGTTACACTTATCAAAGTGTAACGTCTACACGAAGACCTGCATCCGGCCCACTGCACCCCGACCACGTCCGAAGGCCTGTGTGCAGTCCTGGCTGAACAGTGGAGGGCGTGTGACAAATGGGTAAAGGTGGCTGGGGACGCACAGGTAAGGGCTACGTCACAGGTGCGGGTACCGGCCGCCGGGGAAGCAGGACGTGGTGCCAGTGTCTGCACGCGGCGGCCGCCCCACAGGCTGGCTAGTCCCTGACAGGGAAGATGAAGGCCTGCGGTTCCCAGATCCTCCAGATTTAAAGAGTAGCCGAGGTCCGGATTATTACATGAAACTTTCGGACCTTTAAGGTCAGCAGGTCTCAAACAAAAGCTTGTGCAGACTGAGTGACATGCCCACAGATGTGAACTTGCAAGTCTCAGGAATGCAAACGTCTGAAAGGCAAGTGTCTCAAGAGGTCACAGAGCGGTTCTGGATTAACGCGGGGACAAAACTGGAAATCTGGGTTGAAGCTACACCCGGGGACAGCATATCCCAACGTACGGAAAACCTTCCCAGCATCCAGCTAGCAACGGGACCGGCTGTCCCTGAAGGGCACAGCAGGTGCTCACTGGGACCAGAGCTCCAGAGTATAGACAGCCTTCCGGCAGCAGTGGGGGTGACACGGAACGCCCCACGCCCGGGCCCAGTGTCCACACAGAGTCTGCAAGCCTATGCACACACACCATCTAACAGTCTTCTCTCCGGTTACTAAACAAGTGGCTGTTTGTAAGGGACCAGTTAGGGAGCAAAAGGGTCCTGCAGGCAGAGACGTGGGGTCAAGAATCAGTTAGTATTAGACACAGATCAAAAAAGTGACCTGGATAAAGGACAAGTTTGAATCATTTTCCTCTCAAACGTGTTTAAAAAAAAAAAAGACACCAAGTTTCACTATTGCCTTCTGACCACCTAGTTAAGACAAAGAAGAGGTCTGAGTTCGATGTTTAAATGAACACAGAGCCTGCACATACAAGGCTCTAAAGAAAGGCGATAGCTACAGAAATACTGCTTTTTATTTCTTTTCTTTTACAAACTAAACAAACGTTGGGGGCAACCCTTCATCAAGCAAGTCTGTCCGCACCATGTTTCCAACAGCATTTGCTCACCTCAAATCCCTGTGTCGCATGTTAATAATTCTCACACTTTAAACTTTCCAGTATTATTATATCTGTTATGGTGACCTGTGGTCATGACTTGCTTACAAGCTCAGATGATGTTTAGCATTATTTAACAATATTTTTTTATTAAGATATCTACTTTTTTTTTTTCCTTAACACTACTGCACATTTAATCGCCTGCAGTACTGTGTGAACACAAGCTTTAAATGCACTGGGAAACCAAAAACTTCATTTGGCTCGCTTTACTGCAGCGTTCGCCTTCTTGCAGTGCTCTGGAACCAAGCGCACACGATGAGGCGTGGCCAGAGGGAGACTCGGGGAAGGTCACCTCCTCTGGAAAATCTTCCTGACACGTGCCCTGTGTTAATTTTCAGCCGACGACTGTGCCATTGCATTTATAGACCGTGGGTTCAGTAGGGTCAGGAACACAGAGGGACTGGGTGAGTGGTACGAGACAGAGCCAGGTCACACAGAGCCTGCGCCCAAGAAGAGAGAAGGGATCCTGCTCTGCATCCCTGGGAAGACACTGACAGATCCTGAGCAACAAAGTGTCATGCGGTTACATTTCTGAAAGACCAAGTTGGCTCCTGTTAGAAAATGATTTTGCTTTGTTCGGCTGGGATTGGGAGAACACAGGAGGGGGGTAAGAGGAGCAGGGATGAGCAGTGAGACTGCGCAGTAATCCAACTCAGAGAGAAGGCGGAGGCAGCTAACAGGAGTGGAGGGGTTCAAAATACATTTTTTCCAATGTGAAACTAAAAGGTCTGTTAAATGTCAGTATCTTGGAACATAATACAGTATACACGTATTTAGGACTGTAAAAATTAAACTTACTTTAGATACTTGGCATATTCTGGTTCTTTCCAGTAAAGCAAGTACTTAAGATAATTAACAAAAGCTTTGTCTTTGAAGTAACCTCTTTGGGCAAGAACTGAAAGGCACAAAAAACAAAAAAGATATCTGTAGAGCAGACCAATCCTGGAAGTACCGATTTGTGACCTCTAACATACAGAATCTACTTCCATAACTCCCCCCCCTGCCCCCCGCCATGAATTCACAACATAAGTCCCAGTCTGTGCAGACACACACACACACCAGTGAACAGGTAGCAGAGATCCCACTGAACTGAGCGTATATAAAAGTAGACATTATTACGAACTGCAATTCTTCTGGTCAGAGATCGTTACCAGCTACTCAATTCCATCAGGCGCCAACAACTTACAATTAAGGTAATTGGGGTTGGCTAAACACTGCACGAACTCCAACTCCAACTGAAACCGAAGTCGATTTCCAGCCTCATCTAGGAAGAAACACAGCAAAAGTCACCCAAAATAAAGGTCACCATCTATGACACTGACTTGCAGAAAAAGACGTGACTGCTGGTGAGAACGTGTTTCTGCAGAAGTAAGGGCACGGGGTGGTTTCCTCACTAGTCCGGGGAAAGCAGAGAGCGCTCCGCTCAACAAGAACCTAGAACAGGCGCACCCACGGGGCAGGACCACCCCCTGGGACCCAGGACCCAAGATTTCCAGAGTGACCAGCGGGGGAAGGTCAGAGCAGCGCTAGGGACCCCGGGGAAAGTCCAGAATGCAAGCTGCAAACGGAGGGACGTGCGCCGGTTCGAGAAATGCCAGGAGCAGAAAGGCTCACAGTCTGGCGACGTCTCACACCTAAACACGCCCATCGCGGACGCGGAAAACCAGCGGCGGAGGGGACGGCTCTGGAGCGCGCCCAGCCGCTGGGGCCTCGCCGGGAGGCCGGTGAGGAGGAGAGAGTCGCGGACCGGAGCCCCGCCGGAGCTGCGCCGCGAAAGAGCCCCGGGGAAGCGGGAAGACGTGTCTGGCCGGGGGCAGGTGTGTTTGCTAGGGTTCCGAGCGCTACTTACCTGTCTCCATAGCGACGGCCGCGGCCATCGCGAGCAAAGCGGCTCGGCTGCCCACAGCCTAGAGGAGCAACAGCCCGCAGATTGCGGAAGCCTCGACCCCTCTTCCGGTCGCGGGGCCGTGTGGGATGCGGGCATTGGCGGCCTCGGGCGGGCCCCTCCTCCGGCTCCTCGAGGGCCCCGCCCCCCAGCTCCGCGCAGGCCCCGCCCTCCAGCTCCGCGCAGGCCCCTCCTCCGGCTCCTCGCAGACCCCTCCTCCGGCTCCTCGAGGGCCCCGCCCCCCAGCTCCGCGCAGGCCCCGCCCTCCAGCTCCGCGCAGGCCCCTCCTCCGGCTCCGCGCAGGCCCCTCCTCCGGCTCCTCGCGGGCCCCGCCCTCCAGCTCCGTGCAGGCCCCGCCCTCCAGCTCCGCGCAGGCCCCTCCTCCGGCTCCTCGCAGGCCCCTCCTCCGGCTCC
>NW_024081124.1:888316-898472 GCF_003009895.1 Hyaena hyaena
GCTCCGCGCAGGCCCCTCCTCCGGCTCCGCGCAGGCCCCTCCTCCAGCTCCTCGCAGGCCCCGCCCCCCAGCTCCGGGCAGGCCCCTCCTCCGGCTCCTCGCAGGCCCCGCCCCCCAGCTCCGCGCAGGCCCCTCCTCCGGCTCCTCTCCGCCCCCGCCCCCCAGCTCCGCGCAGGCCCCTCCTCCGGCTCCTTGCAGGCCCCGCCCCCAGCTCCGCGCAGGCCCCGCCCAGGCCCCGCCCACCTCCCCGGGCAGTCTGCGGCGGTGCCCCCGGTTCGGGCGCGCCCGGATGGCGGCGGAGGGCTTGCTGGAGGAGACACGGCCTCTAGGGATGTGTTTTCAGGCCGAGCTGACATGCCTGACGGACATGGGAGGTGAGGGAGCAGAGCAGGAGAACCAAGCGTGACTCGAGTGGTCCGTGCACGGCGACGAGGGTCCCTGGGCAGACAGGGTCGGGAGGCCACGTTGCCCTGGGGCGTGTGGAGTTTGAGGTGACTGTAAACTACCCGCGCGGAGAGGCGGGGGCAGCGGGGTGCAGGGCGGCCCCGCGGCAGGTGAGGGCTGTGAGCGCGGGGTGGCTCCGCCTGCCGGCCTGTGCTGCGCGCTGGGTGCGGGTGGATGAACTCTGACACACACACCCCCAGCACCTCAGGCGCCTGCCTATTGTGTCCTTTCCAGAACCTCCTGGTGGCCCCCAGTAAGGGAGAACGTTTGCACTGAAATGGTAGACAATTTCTGTTTATGTTTTATTTATTTTTGAGAGACAGAGAGACAGCGTGAGGAGGGAGGGTCAGAAAGGGAGACACAGAATCCGAAGACAGACTCCGGGCTCTGAGCCCGACGCGGGGCTCGGACCCACGAACCCCGAGATCGTGACCTGAGCCGAAGTCGGACGCTCAAGCGACGGAGCCCCCAGGCGCCCCAATGGTAGACAAATCTTGATTCTCACAGGCAACTGCTCCTGGGAAGGTCTTAAAGGTTCATGTCTGGGGGGGGAGGTGCAGGGGAGTGGGGAGGGGAGCATGTCACCCTAGTCCCTGGTCCTCACGGGAAGGCCATAGGACCCATGAACTGGTGACAGTGGTTCTCAACTGGGGGCACTCATGCCCCGCAGGGGACACTGGGCAGTGTCTGCGGATGTTTTTGTCACAACCGTGAGGCTTCTGGAATCTAGCGGGTGGAGCCCAGGGATGCCAATAAATGTCCTGCAACGTGCAGGACCCCACCCCACCCTGACAACAAAGAATCACTCAGCCCAAAAGGCCAACAGCACCAAGGTTGAAAATTCTAAAGATTCTAGCAGCTTAAAAGTCTAGATCATGGTCCGTTGGGGGAAGCGCCCCACTTGGTAGCAGGATTTGCTGCGGGAGAGGGTTAGGGGCAGCGGCCGAGGACAGAGGGAGATGCTGATTTGGGGGAGACCTTCCCTGCCTGCTGTCC
The DNA here is from genome assembly GCF_003009895.1 of Hyaena hyaena. NCBI lineage: Eukaryota > Metazoa > Chordata > Mammalia > Carnivora > Hyaenidae > Hyaena > Hyaena hyaena. Next base: position 889,757 of record NW_024081124.1, read on the forward strand.
GTGACTCCTGTGGCGTTCGTCCCTGGAGGGAAGGCGGGCGGTCCCATCTAGCAGGGGGTGTGAGTGACCTTGATTCCGCAGGACCTCATGGTGGGGTGGGGCACTGGCCATCGCCAGGCAATGTGCTAAGTCGTTACCCCACCACATCATCTACTTACGGGGCAGCGGCCCGGGCCACGGGATGGCATGAGCCCCGAGGCTATACCCGAAAGCTTTTGACTCATAAAACTGCTGCTGTAAACTAATAATTAGACTTTGGAGTTTAGTCCTTGGTGAGCTTACGAATTCTTTTTAGCATGCCAGACCGTGTGCAATCTATACAAACAGTCTCTTAATCAGTGGGTTTTTTTAATCAATTAATTTATTTATTTTAATGCTGATTTTGAGAGAGAGAGAGAGATAGTGCACCAATAGGGGAAGGTAGAGAGAGAATCCTAAGCAGGCTCCGTGCTGTCAGCACAGAGCCCGATACGGGGCTCAAACTCATGAACTGCGAGATCATGACCTGAGCCAAAATCAAGAGTTGGATGCTCAACCGACTGAGACAACTAGGCACCCCAGTCCATGTTTTTTTAATGTTTATTATTTTTACTTTTTTTGTTGTTAAAAAATTATTTTTGAGAGAGAGATAGAGACAAGATGAGCAGGAGAGGGTCAGAGAGAGAGGGAGTCACAGAATCCAAAGACAGGCTCCAGGCTCTGAGCTGTCAGCACAGAGACCGACGCGGGGCTCAAACCCACAAACTGTGAGATCATGACCTGAGCTGAACTCAGATGGTCAACCGACTGAGCCACTCAGGCACCCCTAAAAATTTGTTTTAATGTTCATTTAGTTTTGAAAGACAGAGAGAGACAGACCGTGAGCAGGGAAGGGGCAGAGAGAGAGGGAGACACAGAATCTGAAGCAGGCTCCAGGCTCTGAGCTGTCAGCACAGAGCCCGATGCGGGACTCGAATTCGTGAATATGAGATCATGACCTGAGTCGAGGTTGGACGCTTAACCGACTTAGTCACCCAAGCACCCAGAAATCAGTGTTGTTTTTTTTTTAATGAACAAAGTAGTTGCTTTTCTCTAACAATGTTCCTTATTAACATTTTTATTACCAAGGTGATATATGTTACATATAATGAAGGAAGATAATTCAATGATGTGTAATGAAAAATGTAATAATTTGTCATCATTCCTTTCCATTGCCTCCCCTGGAAATCATTGATGTCAGCAATCTGGTGCATATCCTTCCAGACCTTTCTGCATTCACTGCTTCCACCCCTCTTTGTAGTAGCACCCGGAAGATGGGTTGGAAGGTTACTGGAAAAGCCAAAGACTTGATTTCCAGATGATTGGTTCTCTTGAAAGGATACAGGATTCTGGGAGCTTCCTTCTTTCTGCTACACCCATGCCATAAAAAAGGGTTTTATGTGAGTTTGTCCTTCCCAGCTTCATTCATCCATGTTTCAAAGCTGAAATCCAGAGAGGCATACCCGGAGCAACGTGGTGTCCAAAACAAGAGTTATGAAGCAAAAGGCTGTCACAGGATATTTGTCACATGCACTGCTTTACATATGCGGGACCACAGCTTTAAAATGACCCCGGATGTTGGGGGCGCCTGGGGGGCTCAGTCAGTTAAGAGTCCGACTTCAGCTCAGGTCATGATCTCATGGTCGGTGGGTTTGAGCCCTGCATCGGGCTCTGTGCTGACAGCTCAGAGCCTGGAGCCTGTTTCAGATTCTGTGTCTCCCTCTCTCTCTCTGACCCTCCCATGCACACGCTGTCTCTCTCTCTCTGCCCCTCCCCCTGCTCACACTGTCTCTCTCTCTCTCAGAAATAAATAAAACATTAAAAAATAATAAAATAAAATGCACCCATATGTTCAAGAAGTTTCTACTTGTCATAATGTTTGATGCACCTCCTGCGTGCCATCCCCCTCCCCACACCGTGTGCTCTGGGAAGCAGCTTCTGTACCCGTGACGTGACATGGCCGTGGGGCCGGGCCCAGCATGCGCACGGGACGCAGAGGGCAGTTTCATCTCCCCACTCGCCGCCAAGAACGCTGCCGTTAATGGCTCCATCTACTGATCCCTTGGGTCTATCCAGGTAAGTAGTAGCTATGACCTGTCTGTGGTTCTCGCCAACCAGGGTAGTTTGGAAAACTAAGTAAGTACAGGTCAGCACCTGTCACCCTCCTCATAATCCATCCGGTTATATATCAGCTGAGGGCGGCTCAGGAAATTCAGCATATGCCTAACCGCTGTCAGCCGTGTGGACGAGGCTTGAAAGTATGCCGGTAACAGACACCCTTTTCCAGGTCACACAAGCCATGGGAAGAACCAGCGAGGCGTCCGGGCTGTGCTCTGGGCACCCTGCCCTCGACCCGTGACCCAGCTTCTAGGGTCTTCCACGTGCTGCAGCCTGGAGAAAGACTTCACTGTTTGAACACAGTTCCCCCACTGCCCCCCATCACAGTTGATCTTCACGGCACAGGTGGGAAGGCTGAGGTCCGCAGAGGCCACGGGCAGTCTGGCCGGGAGCAGACATTCTCACAACCCCTGCTCCCCGCCTCCCAGGACGGTTTGTTTTCACAGCCAAGCGGAGGTGAGCGTGGTGCCCCTACGTCGGATTTATAGGGAGCGCCACGCACAGACTAAAGCCAGAGGCGGGAGAGAGACAGCAGCGACATTTGTACCGGATTCTCCAGACACTCTCATTCCCAGGAGACTGTAAACAGCTCATTACACTTGCGAAGGTGTTATTAGGTGCGGAAGCGTCATCATGTCTTCTCCATAAATTGGCCCTTTATGGTCACGAAGTGCCCGTTATATATATGCGTGCCAGGCGGCACGGGCGCCTTGGAGGTTCGCCCCCGTGCCCTGCCTCCGTGCTGTCCTGTATGTCACCGACCCCGCGCTTCGTGGCTGGCATACGTGACGACGTTTTCTAGAAATGTCAGTAACAACTTCTGAAGGTTCTGTGCACCCACACCGTCCGGGGCGCTGGAGCCCCGGCCCGGTGTGTACGCGGAGGGCCTCCGCCTGTGTGCACCGCCCTCGCCCTCCCCGCAGCCCTTCCCCAGCCCTGCCTCCAGCGCAGGCCGGCCGGGGTTGTGCGTCCAGTAAAGTGTCAGTTTGTCCTGTTTGAAATATATCGTTTCCTGGACGAAGAATCCTTGCTTTCTTCCCCCATGTGTTAAAAGCGTTACTCCAGTGCCTTCTTTTCTCTTTTTTAGCATTTATTCATTTTGAAAGGCACAGGGGAGGGGCAGAGAGAGGGAGACACAGAATCCGAGGCAGCTCCAGGCCCCGAGCTGTCAGCACAGCCGGACGCGGGGCTCGAACCCACGACCCGGGAGATCACGACCCGAGCCGAAGTCGGACGCCCAACCGACGGAGCCCCAGGCGCCCCATCGTCTTCCTGTTTCTCACCGTGTGTTCGGACGGGGTGACGCAGGAGCCCCCGCGGTCGGGCCGGGAGTCCCCCCGCGACGCCTCGCGCGGCCCCTTCCCGCTCTCCGCCCGCGGCCTGGGTCCTCCGGACGTCAGAACCCCCGGCGCTCCCGGGGACGGTCCTGGCGTGGGGGCGCTGCGGGTGCCAGCTGACGTCCCCCGCCGTCGCCGTCCTCCCTGCGGGCCGTCCGCGAGGTGCCGCCAGAGGCGCGTGTATGAAACACTTGGCTCTGCCTCCCAGGTCCTCACAGCCCTGTGGCCGCCGTCGGGGCACCGTGCGCCCGCCACGCCCTGCCTGCGCCCACTCGCAGTGCTCTGCGGCCCCGGGGCCCCTCACCGCTCCCGGAGCCGCCCAGGGGGAGACGGGGTCGCGGCCCCCCCGGCGGCGTCGTGTGAGGGGGGCGGTCCCTTGCCCTCGTGGACTCAGCGGGCGCCGCGGGTGGGCGTGGCGCCGTGGGTGGGCGTGGCCCGCGGTGGGCGTGGCGCCGTGGGTGGGCGTGGCCCGCGGGTGGGCGTGGTGTCATGGGTGGGCGTGGCCCGCGGGTGGGCGTGGCGCGGGCCCGCGCGCAGGCAGCACGTGGGATCCAGTCCGTCTGACCCTCCGGGGACATGCGGCCTGTCGCCACCGCAAGCCCGTGTCCTGGGTGCTCCCACGCCCCCGCTGCACCTCCCCTCACGGCCCCGTGTGACTTTCCTGGGGCGCTGCCTCGTGATCTGCCTCCGTGTCTCCCGGGGATTGGAAGCCCATCGAGGGGCCATCATAAAGCCTCTGTGGCCCGTGAGCACGCGTGGACCGACTGAGCAAGGGTGGGTTGTGTCACACGGGCACACCCTGGCCGCTGTGCAGCGGGGCCGGCGCAGGACGGCCTCTCGGGGGCGGCAGGGGGCGCACCTGGAGGCGGGGGCTCTGAATCAAGGCACACGTGTCTGGGGGTGCGCGTTCACCCACACCGCGCGCAGCCCTTCGCGCCCCCTCCGCGCCCCGGCGAGCACGCGGTCAGGAGCGCCAGGTGATTCGGGCTCAGGCTCGTGCCTGCTGCGGGCCGGCCGGGAGGGCGCGGCCCGTGACGCAGGGCCGTCCCGGGTGACGCTGCAGCGGGGAGTCCGGACTTGCGCTGGCTAACCAGATGGCTCCGCTTGCAAACGGCAAGACACTCCCGAGCCTTCAAGACACGGCATCCCTTTCCGGAACCAACACCCAGCTCCACCATACCTGCTCTGGTTTGCGGTGCGACCTTGGAATGACCTAGCGAGCATCACCCGGACTCTGTGGGGCCACCAGAGCGGGCTGGCGGGGGGGGGGGGGGGGGGGGGGGCAGGCGGGGCCCGGACAGCGTCCCCACCAGCCTGAGGTCTGTGGCCTCACGGTCAGGGAGCTCCAGACAGGGTGCGGCGGCCAGGCCCCAGGGAAGACAGGAGTGTCTGTGTGGCCCCCAGGGACCTCGGTCACCGGCAGAGGTGGGGCCGCCCCCACATCCCTCCAGCGGCTTTCCGTGATTATTAATTTTCATGTGTGGATAGTTTTATTTTCTGCTTGTTTGCATGTTTTCCAAGGATCCTTAAACGTTGTTTGATACCCTCATACTCCCTATTATTAAAACCGCTTGAGGCAGCCACAGCGTAGGACGTCGGACATGAGGAATGTCGCAGCGCGCATCAGCTCTCACGGACAAATCTGTCATTTTTCGGTTGAGTTCTGTGCTTCCCACGCGTTCCCGGCGGTGGAATTACCGCGGAAGAGCGGGTGAATGTTCTGGTGGCTCCAGCAACACGCATTGCCCGATTTCTTCCCTACGAGGCTGTGCTGACTGACAGGCCTCTGGGAATATGTTCATAGACTTTCCTGCTTCGACCACCGTCTGGGCTTCGCGACATGTCTGTCATCACTTCCTCAGAGCACGTGGGCTTCGGAGGGCGGGTCGCGGGCCCAGCAGGCCACTCCCCCAGGGTGAGGCACCGGCCAGCGCTCTGTGCTCGCCCGGGGCCAGGGGCCGGGGGCCGGGGGCGTCTTCCCGTCCCAGGCTCTGCATCCCTCCGTCCGTCCCGCTCCACCTCCTGCTAAGGCCGGTCTGTCTGTGTCAGCCTTTCGGCTGCCGAGTCCGGTCTGTCTCCAGCTGCTAACTGGGCAGGCACGCGTCTGGTTCCTGGAAGCCCCAGGCAAGCTGCCAGCCAGACCCAGACACCGGCCGCTGGCCTCTGCGGCCTCCCCTCCCCTCACCTCTGCAGGTGGCCTCATCTGGGCTGACCTACTGAGAAGTGGCAGGGAGTGACCAGGCTGTCCCTCCGTGACCCTCCCCAGGGAGGCGCGGGAGGCTCCCACCCTCACGACCGCTGGCCACACGGGCCCACGCGTGGGGACGCGTGGCCCAGCAGAGTCGGGGACTGGGGGCCCCAAAGCCCAGATGCGTGGGACAGCGATGGGACCCCTCGCCTGAAGGGCAGGGAGAGCTCACGTCTCGGGCAGAAAGCCCGCTTGGCCCCAGGGTGGGCAGGGGGCCACGGGCACTCTGTGGTGCGGCAGGCACGGAGCAGGCTTGGTGGCTGCCCCGCTTCCAATGGCTTTGATGATTCTTGGGCGCTTGGGAAGATTTTAGAAAGGCCGCTAACTACGCAGACAGACGACGCCTTCGGTGAAGCCCTGCGGTTAGCGAGTCGCCGGGTCCGGGCACTGGGCCCGCTGCGGCTTGTCGCTGGGGCCGCGGGAGCCCGGGTCTCTGCGGCCACCCCTCGGGCCCCGCGACAGCCTGCAGAAACCCGACGGGGACCCGGACGGCAGGTCCTCCCCACCCATTGTATTTACACTGTTAACACTCAGCTCTTTCACGGTTCTTAGTATACCACATATAACACATCTGGAACATGGAGAAAACAGTACGAACAAAATTCACTCCTACAGATTCGCCGACGAAAACCGCCGTTGTGGCTCCATACTGCCTTGTCTTCCGGTATGTGGCTGTGCGCACATCTGTGTTACTGCCCAGGTCGGACGGCGCACGCGATGTCGTGTCGCTTTGTTCACTTTCTGTTGCAGCATCCGCCGCCCGACGAGAGGCGCGCCGTGACCGCACGGCATGCAGAGCGCACACCGTAAACCCACACTGCCGCCCAGATGCCGTGCGTTTCCCTTTTTGGTCTTTCGAGGGTATAAAAATACACCGCAGGAAACCTATTTTGACTACGAATCTTTGTTCCTGATTTATTTCCCTTAGGCTGGATTCCTCCCCGCAGGCATACATGCGCATTTCTGTTTTTTCTTTCCATAAAGGCTGTACTGACGCACACCCACCCCTCCCACGCAACGACACCAGGGAAATAACACCAGGAAACATTTACTGATTTGAAAGGCGTTGTGTCTGCTGCCTCCTCCGAGTGGGTCAGCGGAGGCCTGGGGAGGGAGACCGGCATGTCCCTGGTGGCCCTGGGGTCGCCCCTGGGGTCGCCCCAGAACGTGCGGCCGCCTCCTAGCGACGGAGCTGAGTCCACACATCTGTTACCTGCTGGGACTCACACATGGCTGGGTGGTCACGGGCCGAGTCTGAGCCGAGCCGACGCCCTCATGGACCACGCGCTCGGCTGTGCCCTAGGGGCCACGGGCAGTAGGGAACATTCGGGGTCTGGGGAGGCCTCCCCCCTGCCTTTTCACTGAGCAAGGGCCATTTTTATCTGCCACACGTCAGGCAAAACCTTTGCCAACTGCCAAAGGGTCCACTTCAAGTCTAGCAAATAAGAGAGAGGATGGTGTGGATTACGTTATATTTAAAACAAGCCCACACAATGCCTGTAATTTTTCATTCTGACTCCGTGATTATAGCCCAGGGCCGGCCGGATCATAGTCATCCCCACACCGACCCGCTGTTGGGACACATCGAATTAAAGGCTTTGCTGCAACTTGAGATTCTATTTTGAATGCCAAGCACTGGCAGGTAACGGGCCTCTCACAGGGCCAGTCTTGTTAGAGCCTCTCCCGGGCAGCCTGCGCGAAGGCCGAGTCAGCACCCGCCTCGGTCAAGACCACCGATGCTTGTGAGCAGACCACAGACGAGCAGCTCCCGCTTTGCCGCCTCAGCCTCGGGCCTGAGCCCGGGGCCTGCTGAGCTGGGGGGGCTCCGGCCTCGGTCAGGGTGAGCTCAGCCTCTGCCCTCTGGAAGGTTCCCGAACGCTGCTCTGCCCCTGACCCTCATCTCAGGGCCAGACAGGCCAAGCCCTGGCCATTGGGGACTGTTGTCACCCTAATGTCTGTCCCACTGGGGACAGGTAGGCTGGCCTTGCCCAAAGGGGCCCGGTTCAGAAAAGAGAAAAAAATCCCTCTGTCTCTGACCCTCCCCTGCTCACGCTGTATCTCTCTCTCTCTCTCTCTCTCTCTCTCAGAAATAAATAAAAACATTTTTAAAAATTTAAAGAAAAAACTCAAAGGAGTAGGAAGGGGGCCAGACCCATCCTGGGACCCCCAGGGACCACTTCTTGGCCCCACAAAGACACCCCTGAGGGAGGAGAGTGGGATTGGGGCCCCTGCGGTGCACAGCCCTGCCCCCACCCGGCCCCCACACCGCGCGGCGCCCCGCGTCCCGGCAGCACTGCTGGCCCACGGAAGGAGGGCCCTTCCCGCACACCCTCGTTGCTCAGTCACCCCCGTCGGGCGGGCACAGCCCGCTGTCATCATCGCTGCTTGAGGCACAGGCGGTGGAGCCCATAGAGACATGCGGGGCTCGAGGTCCCCAAGTTCACGCGTGAAGGAGAGGGCGCTGGAAGCCAGTGGTCCGAGCGCCCCCAGGCCACCCCGATCGTCCACGGGCAGCGGGCCCGAAACCACCGTCCTCCTCGGGGCTGCCCCTTGGTGGGCCTCAGCCCAGGGCCGGTACCTGCCCCTCAGCGCACCTGCTGCACCCCTCCCACTGCCCCGGCCACGCCCCAGGACCAGCCGGCTGTGAGACAGATGGAGGGCTCCCTTCTGCTGCCTTTGAGTGTCTCCTGCCTGCTGTGACGTATGCCCTTGTCACCGTCCATGGGACTCTCTACCAGGCCCCCGGGCCAGGGTCTGCGTCCGTCTGTGCCACTAGTTTGATATCCGGCACATAGCAGGTGCTTACTGTTTGTTAAAAACACAGAAAGAGGGGCGCCTGGGTGGCTTAGTCGGTTAAGCGTCCGACTTTCGCTTGGGTCATGATCTCGCGGTTCGTGGGTTCGAGCCCCGCGTCGGGCTCTGTGCTGACTGCCAGCTCGGAGCCTGGAGCCTGTTTCAGTCTGTGACTCCCTCTCTCTCTGACCCTCCCCTGCTC
>NW_024081124.1:899784-902864 GCF_003009895.1 Hyaena hyaena
GGGGCAGGCCAGAGTCAGGGCCCTGGGTCCTGGAGGGGAAGGGCAGGGCAGGGAGTCAGTCTGTGACTGGGTGCCCCCTTCCCTGAGCCATAGCAGAGTAGAGTGGAGGCTGGGTGTGGGGGAGCCAGCCCCTGTCCCTCCCGGCTCTCTGTCAGGCTGGCGGGACCTCCCTTCCAGTTCAGACACAAGTCCATTCCGCACGGTGCCAACAGTGGGCCTCTGGAGTCAGGACCACGCCAGGGTCTGCTTCTCGGGGGCTGGTGCGCTTGGACCCCCAGCCCACCTCCTCAGCCCCTCCCAGCCTCAGCCCCTCTCCGGCCAGAGGGAGACAGGGCTGCTGCACATGTGTGCTGAGGGCCGGCCACAGCAGGGACAGCACAGGGCGGCCAGGGCACCCTGGTCGCAGGGTCCGAAATGCAAGTGGGGTGAGGCTCCACGGAGGCCCCTGACCCTGGCATCCAGCCCTCCAGTGAGCCCGTCTCCAGTCCGAGGCTCCCTCACCCCTGCACACCCAGCTGGGCCCAGAGTGCCACCCCCCGAGGGTGAGGGCCCCTCAGCACCGTGGAGCTTCCACAGCCCCGAGCCAGGTTCTAGGCAGAGCTGGGGGTGAGCCCGTGGCAGGGGCCGGGCCTCGCTCCCAGCTCAGCCTCGGGCTGTGGCCAGCTCCCGGCTCACCACAGCGGTGCTTCCCCCAGAGCCAGGCCCCACCGCAGGGACAGGGAGCCGAGAAGCTGTGTGGCTATAAATGTCAAGTGGCTAACCACGGACACCACAGAGCTGCTGTGGGCAGGAGCCCCGGTCCTGGAAGCCCGTGTCCCGGCCCCGTGTCTGGCTCCGAGCAGGGCCGCCAGGCCCTGGAGGGAGACCCCAGGCCCAGTGTAACGCCTGGCTGGGGGCAGGGCAAGGGGACACTATGCGGCACTCTGCACACCCCCACCCCTCCCCCGCCCCATCAGCTTGTTTGATGGGAGCTGTGCTCTTCTGCATGCAGGTCTGACCCTTGCCCCGGGTGGCTCCAGGTCACAGCTCCAGACCCATCTGGAGGCTGCCGGGGCAAGGTCAGGGGCACCTTGGGTGGGGCTGGGACTCCTCACAGGCACTGGCAAACAGGAGGCCCCAGGAGAGGCAGCGATGATGGCCCAGACTCTCAGAAGCCTGGAGAGGTCCTCGTGACCCCTCACAGGCCAGGGGCCACACCGGGAAGAGGGGCCAGAGCTCTGCGGTGGCCCCCCCCACTCCCCGCCCCCGCAGGCCTGGGCGAGAGTGCAGCACCGGGTGGGGAGCAGGCCCAGCCAGAAGGGTCCGGGGGACACACCCCTGCCCCACTGGAAGGAAGGGAAGGCTCGCCTCTAACACCCCTGCCTCACGGACAGTCTGCCCCTGGCACAGCACCCCCCGTCAGGCGAGGGAACCAGCCAAGGAAGGTCGCTCTCTGATCTGTCACCTGCCCCACAGGAGAGCCCAAGCGGAGCCCCTGGGTCTCTGGGGACACAGCATGACACCTGAGCAGTCACCCTTCCGTGTCCCTGGGCTGCAGCCCTGCGGGGAGGAGGGCGCACATGCAGGGCTGGGACGCGCTGTCAGCCGAGGAGACAGACAGGGAGGGGTCCCGGGCGCGACCTGCCCCGGCCCGAGGTCAGTCCTGGGGCCCGTTCCCTGCTGGCGGCCCGGCCCCCCACCCAGTGAGTCCGAGGCTGGACAGATGTTCACCACGAAGAGCATTTACTGCTTCTTATTTAGGGCGCACTTCGCACCTGGCCGGAGGGCGTGGGAGGGAGCGCGGATACGCGGAGAAAGGGCGTCTCTGGTGTAGATGTTGTTTCTCATCGAAGCTCATCTACAAACCTGTTCTGATTTACTCCTTTCTCCGATTTAAAATCAGAATGAAGGCTTGAACGGAAACAGCCTGAGTCAAACGACGCTACGTGGCGCACGGGCCCCAGGCTTGGGGGCCACAGGGGTAAGAAAAGCGCAAGCCCCCTGCAAGGACGTGAGAAGCGACCGACCCCGTGTGCTGAGGGCAGAGGACGGTCCAGCGCGTGCGGCTCGCCTGCTCGGGGGGCAGCAACGGGTCCCAGGCAGCCAGATCGGGCTCCGTGCGCACTTCCCGGACACTTGACGCCGTGTGGGGCCGCGTCTCACGGTCCTGGCGGGAGAGTGGGCTGCCGCTCCTCCGGGCACCTGGTGAACAGAAGCCACGGGCAGCCGATTACCCCACAGCCAAGAATTCTTCGGTCCCAACATCACAGCACTGAGGCCCAGACACCCTGGAAGGGGAGGGAGAGGGGAGGAGAGATGGCCCGAGAGGTGAATGCTCCCCGGGTGGTTTTTGGAACTAGAGAAGCTGATTCGGAAATTCTTATGGAAAAATTTGTGAGGATCGTCAGGGCGGGGGTTGTGGGAGATGACAGAGGAGAATAGCTTCACCAGATCTTCACACAGACTGTGAACATCCCTATGCCAGATGCTAGTTTCCTTAATATATAAAGAGTTCCTACAAATGAATAGGAAAGGACCCTTAAAAAAACTTTTTTTTCATGTTTATTTATTTTTAGTTAGAGAGATAGTGAGATACAAAGGGACAGAGAGAGAGAAAGAGAGAGGAAAAAAGGATTCTAAACCGGCTCTGTGCTGTCAGCACAGAACCCGACCTGGGGCTCGATCCCAAGACCCTGAGATCATGACCTGAGCCAAAGCCAAGAGTCAGACGCTCAACCCACTGAGCCTCCCATAAAAGGCCCCAAGAAAAAGCCTTTGAAAAAACTTTTGAAAAAAAAAAATGGGAAAGGGGAGTTCACCAAAAAAAGAGACACAGATGGGTTATAAACATGTGGGGAAAAAAGTTGACATTACTTGTTCTACATAATTTAAAGAAATTAGGGGCGCCTGGGTGGCTCAGTCAGTTGAGCATCTGACTTCAGCTCAGGTCATGATCTCACGGTTCGTGGGTTTGAGCCCCGTGTCGGGCTCGGTGCTGACAGCTCGGAGCCTGGAGCTGCTTCAGAGTCTGTGTCTCCCTCTCTCTGACCCTCCCCTGCTCACGCTGTCTCTCTCTCTCTCTCTCTCTCTCTCTCTCTCTC
>NW_024081124.1:903434-908850 GCF_003009895.1 Hyaena hyaena
GGGGGGGTTACTGGAAGGGGCCGCAGCCTCCCAGGCAGAGGGAGGCGGCTACATGGCGGGGGGGGGGAGGGCGGCGATGCCGCTTACAAGGTGTAGACAGTTGCTTAAGACACCAAGCTGTACGCTCAAGACCGTGCAATTTACTGGATTTAATGTCACCTCAGTTTAAAAACAAAATTAACCATTGAATGGAAAAACATTAGAACAAGCCAAACATAATATGCCCTGAAATGGAACGATCTCCAAATAAATTAAGGGGAGTGGCGGAAGTAGGCAGACAGCAGGCGCCGCGCAGCCCCCACGTGCCGAAGAGGGCGTGTGTCTGCCGCGTCGGCTCGTATGCACGTAATGTTTCTGGAAGGATATGGAAGAGGCTGTCGGCGAACCCCTTTCTGAGGGGCTGAAGGCCTTGAGGTCCGAGGCGGAGGGGCCGCCTCTCAGCGCGGTTTCGTTCTGTTGGAATTTCTTGTACCGTGTTGGTGTTAACTTTTTAAGTACGAAAAGTAGCCAAACGTTCCCGACTGGATAACGGCATTCTGAGGCGCAAGCCCGGTGTTTCTCTGGAAGGGGGGCCGTAGGCGCCGCCGTGGGGTGGCCAGCGGGGCGCAGCCTGCGTCGCTGGAGGTGGACGTGGGCGTCTGGACAGGCAGACAAGCCTGAATCCTGAATCGGGACACCAAGGGACGTAAACCCAACGCCGGACCGCGAGGATCTCAGCCCGAGAAGGTACGCTCTCCACTGACGAATGTGAGGACCCATCTCACGGAACAGGTGCCTTATCTGGTGGAAACTTCTATTTTTTTTTTTTAATTTCTTTTTTAACGTGAAAGGAAGCTTCCCTGGTGGGTGGGAGGCGCAGCTCCTAAGAACCGCCCGACAGCCCTGCATTTGGTCTTTATTTCTACCCGGAGGACAAGCCACCAGGCGGCTCACCGAGCGCATCTCATCTGTGCGCATTTTGAGAAGTGGACCCCGTGGGCTGAGCGCGGCCCCTCGGAGCCCAGAGCCGACGACTCACTGTCCAGCCGGCTAACGTAAGGCGGACGGTGGGGGGGACGCCGGCTCGCTGGCCCTGTCGGCGGCGGAGGCTGGGCCCTTCCCTAAGAAGCTCTCAGCTCTGGGGGGGGCCGGGCAAGACCTGGACCCTGGGCGGTGCCCGGGGCCCCCGCGGGGTCAGGAGTCCCTGGCCACACCGCCGAGGGAGCCGCCCCGGTCAGGACCGTGTGCTCCACGAGCCTCGGGCCCCAATGTCCGATCAGGTGCCGAGAAGAGAGAGCAGCGTCCCGGGTACAACCCGTTACAAAGTGCGGACGGGGAAGAGTCTGTCTGAGAGGTCTTTTGGCGAACGGCGAGGACCAGATGGAGGCCGCGTGGGTGCGGGGACGCGGGGCCCTCGGAAGGGTCCTGGGGGGGCTTGGAGCAGCAGGCGCTGTTCACCGGCGGCCCAACAGCACCCCCCCTCGTTCTGACGGAACCCAGACGCTGGGGTGGGTGGGAATCTCTCGACTCAAGGAAACAGTGGCCGATTCCCCAGGCCCAGGACACGGGTCCTGACCGGGCTCGAGACGTCCCAACGGCACCGCAGTCGCCGTGTGTCCACGACCCGCCTAACAGTGGCCCGTGACCAAGTCGTGGCCGGCAGCCCCTGGAGGGGAGACCCGGGGCCTTCGGAGGAAGCGTTTGCCTCCCTGGGAAAAGGGAAAGACGCCACAGACGCCGCGCCCCCTTCCTCCCGCCTCCAGGACCAGGGCCCACGGGTCGGCGGCGTGTGAAGGCTCGGCGTCCGCGGGAGCTGCCAGACGGGGACCTCACACCGCCCGCCGCGGGGACGCCCCACGCCCCACGTTCACGCCGCCGTCACTTTGCCGCCAAACGCAGTCCTGATGGACACGCGCCGTGAACGTTAGCGCGTCCGGCTTCAGGGGAAGTTGTGGAGAAGCAGCCTGCGGTCAAGCTCCTCAGCCCGGGGGTCTGGTCCCCGGAAGCCGCCGCCCCAGCCCGGCCCCCCGGACGGCCTTCGTGACCTTGCCCACGACCCCCCTCTGGGCGTGTCCCCCGGCCGCACCATCACAGACACAGCGGCCGCTGGCTCAGCCGCCGACCCCGCCCCCGGCCGGCGGGCGGCCCAGACGCTCGGGGAACCTCAGACGGGGGCGCAGACCCGTCCGCAGCAGGAAGGGCCAGCACGCCCCGGAGGGGCAGGGGGCCGTCCCCAGCTCCTCCGACCGGACGCTCTGCTTCCTCGGACACAGACGCCCCGCGCCGCCCCGAGCCCGCTCCTCGGAGGCGGCAGTAGGGCCCTCGGGCGACTCTCTTCTCCGAACTCTCGGCCGCCCACTGTGCTCGACAGGCCCTGGGGGCCGAGGCCTTTCTCGGCTAGACGGGGGCCGTGGACACGGGGTGTGGGGTCTGCACGAGCCCAGGCACAGACCTGGGGGCAGCGCTGGGGCAGGAGGTGGGCGGCCCGGAGGCGCTGGCGGAGACGCGCGGCAGAGCCTGGAGGGATCGCGTCCCGGGAGCCGGGTCCCCGTGGCGTCTCCCTGAGTCCCGGCCGCTGTCCTGCCCTGAAGAAGCCGTCGAGGCTCCTCACGGGCTCAAGGAGGCTGGGGGGCGGGGCGGCGTCTGCCACGTGGCTCACACGGTCCTGAGGGTCCCCGTGTGGCTCTGCAGCTCCCGCTGTCGATGTCCGATCAGGGCCAAAGAGCACCGCTTATCCCCGGCTCTGCGGCCAGCAGGCTGCAGAAGCCGGTCTGCAACGGGGAGCTCACGTCGGGCGGGGAGCCCTGGGGACCCTGCCCGTGGCCGTCGGCAGCTGTGCGCGTTTCGGGCCAGTGGGTGCAGGGGGACCTGGATCCCCACGGGCGGCCCCAGGAGCCGCGGCCGCCGCACCTGGAGTGTGGCCCCCGCTGTGCGGGGTGTCAGGAAAAGCACCCCCAGAGCTGGGCCCCCCCGGCAGGAGCAGGTGTGCGGGAGGCCCTGGCCTGGGGTCCAAGCGTGTATGGCCCCGACAGCAAAGGCCGCGTTGGGGGGGGGGCTGCGAGAGGGTCCGGGTGGCCCACTAAACAGTGGTGTGCTGCGGCGAGCGGGGCAGATTCCTCGTCCTTGGGTGGGGGCACCGTGGTCCCCAGGGTTCCAAGGCTCTGGCCCCAGTGGCCGTCTCTGGCCGGGTCGCCCCTTCCGAGTGACAGGCAGGATCGGAGGAGCCCAGGACAGCCAGCTTCCCGAGCTGGGATCCCATCTCCCTTAGATGACGCAGGACCCAGCGAGCCCAGCCCGGGGCCGGCTGGCGGCCAGGCAGGGACGGGAGCCTGCGTCCCGGTCCCCGTCCCTGGAGTGAGGGAGGCCACTGGGGCCTCCGGCTCTTCCGCCCTGAGGACCACCCCCCCAGCTCTGCGTGGGGCCCCCAGGCTGGGTCTCCGTGGGGGTGTGGGCATCGCTGGATCGCTTTGGGGAGCAAACCCCAAACTTGTGCTGGGTGCTGTGCTGGGAGGTTCGGGGGTCCTCAGGAGGGTGGGGGCGGCGTGCTGGGTCGTGAGGCTCTCCCTAGGGCTCCGTGTGCGTCACATTAGCCCAGCTGGGGAAACGGTCCAAGTCAAATATGGCGCGGCCCCACGTGTTGACAGCCAGAAATACACAGAAGATTCCGATTATGTTCATCATGAGTCCTGTTTTCACCTGGAAAAAGACGGGTCAAGGTCAGCACCCCCTGCGGGGCCGGGCTGGTCTGCTGGGGTTCCCGTCCCTGGGCCGTGCTGTGTGCTCGCCCCACCCCCAGGCAGAGCAAGGTCGGGTCAGCAGGTGCGGTCAGTGCTCAGAGCCTCCGGCCAACGGGCAGGACGGGTGAGTCCTCTGCGCCCTCGCCGGCACCGGGACCAGCCTCGGGGAGTCGGCACCAGGCCCGGCGGAGGGGGCGTGAGCACTGGCGCCTTCGGTGTGGCCTCCCCCATCACAGGTGACGGAGCCAAAGCAGAAGTGAGGGGCCCTCCTCTGTTGCACACGTGTCCAGGACGTCACCGGCTCCCAGCCCATGGCCCCTCCCTCCCCCTCCCTGCTTCTGAGCCGCAGCCCTGCGCCTCCTGCCCATCCCCCAGGGCCCCGTGGGACCCCCGCCCTCACCCCTTCCGAGGGCTCAGCGACGGCTCCCCAGGCGGGAGCTTCCACAGCTCCCCCCCCCAGCCCTGGGAGCCAGAACCGTCTGTGAAACGTGAGGACGTTTCAGAAAAGCAAAGGTGCACATAAGCGCAACTAGAGAGAGCCGGGCCGCCACAGGGCGTCAGCGGGCGGCGAGCAGGGGGAGGTTCTGCGTTACCATGTCGGAAACCTTGAGGTGTCCGTAGGAAAACACGATGGCGTTGGGCGGCGTGGCCACGGGCAGCATGAAGGCGAAGGAGGAGCTCAGGGTGCACGGGAGCATCACGTACAGCGGGTTGAGGCCGATGGAGCGCGACTGGGGAGAGACAGGGCGCTGCAGGGTCGCTCGCGCAGGGGACGGGGCTCCGGGACCGTCTTTCCGGGAAGCGTCCCCCTAAGCGTGCCACGTGCGTTCCCAGCCCCGTGCCGCCGTGTTCCCGCGGCCCCGTCTTCTCGCCCACGCACACGCGTGTTCTTACACGCCTGGGATCATTTTGCACACGGAATCTGATATCCCTCTCTTTTTACTCTACAGCTTAAAGTTCAGCCACATCTACCAGCGCCCGGCACGGAAGAGACGTGCATCGAATGCTTGTCGAACGAGTGAATAACTCACAATAATTTTTAGCGTCTGTCGACACGAGCGACCCATTTACGTGCACGTGAGGACGGACGCATGTGCAACATTGTCTCAGCAGAACACTCAGGGGACCAGCTCGTCCCTGAGCCACAGGCGGTTACATAAATCATGTACGTAACGAACAAGGGGACAGCTCGGGGCTGTGAAGAATGGCCAGCACAGGAAAACAAAGCCAAGGTGCAGAACAGGCCCGCAGAACCACGCCGCTGGCTTATAAAGAGTGTGAGTGTGTGTGTGTGTGTGTGTGTGTGTGTGCATGTGTGAAATACATCCAGAAAATACCTAAGAAATTAATTAATAACAGAGGGGCGCCTGGCTGACTCGGCCGGTTAAACGTCCGACTTCGGCTCAGGTCACGATCTCACGGTTCGAGGGTTCGAGCCCCGTGTCGGGCTCTGTGCTGACAGCTCGGCGCCTGGAGCTGCTTCAGATTCTGTGTCTCCCTCTCTCTCTGACCCTCCCCCCCTCACACTCTGTCTCTCAAAAATAAATATTAAAAAAAATCTAAAAACAAGAAATTAATAATAGAAATTGCCTCTCAGGAGGAGGCTGGGAGGTTAGGCTCTGGTGTTCCTGGACATTTATTAGCCACGTTGTAAGTACCATGTTTTCAACTCTAAATACTCTTCAAAGCTGTGATTCTGC
>NW_024081124.1:908946-931332 GCF_003009895.1 Hyaena hyaena
CCCCCCCCCCCCCCGCCTGGTGCTTGATAGGATCACATTGTGAATATATTTCATCTCCCCAATCCCCTGCTGTTATCAGAATTTTTTTTTAAAATTTTTTATATGTTTTTATTTCTGAGAGAGAGAGAAAGAGAGAGACAGTGTGAGCAGGGGAGGGGCAGAGAGAGAGGGAGACGCAGAATCTGAAACAGGCTCCAGGCCCCGAGCTGTCAGCACAGAGCCCGACGCGGGGCTCGAACCCACGAACCGTGAGATCATGACCTGAGCCAAAGTCGGACGCTTAACCGACTGAGTCCCCCAGGCGCCCCATGTTAAGAGAATATTTTTATAATGAGTGACTTTGCGGTGGGTTTTTCTGGAATATGTACTCGTGAGCCCTCTGGCAATCTTCCTAAGGTACATTCCCAGACATGAAATTGCTGAGTCGAGGGTGGGGGCCGACTTCAGGTTATGGTTCCTGTGGATAAACAGGCCTCTGCAAGGCCACACCCCGTCTGTTTCCTGGCCCCCCTTCACCCTGGTCTCGGACATGCATGGCGCAGGCACCCCACATGCTGCTTGGGGGGCGCCACCTGCCCCCCTCCTGAGATGGGCTCCGAGGCAGGAGCTCGAGGGGCCTCAGAGGTACCATGGGCTTCTCGCTTCTAGAAAAGCCTGACCGCACCCTCAGGTGAAGACCTCTCTTGTGTGGCTCCGGGCCCTCCCGGGGCGGGGGGCTCACCGGCGCCCCAGCAGCCTGCCCAGGGGAACGGAGTTCAACACTTCCATCTGCACTCAGATCGGAAGAAGCAAACCACCAGGCGTTACTTCCATACACACGGGCGCCTGGGCCGCCGAGTGGAAATCTGCCGGCCTGAATCCTGAGCTCTGGCTCAGACTCCTAACCACAGGGTGACAAGCACGGCCTCTCCCAGGCTCGGCCGTCGCCCACGGAGGAGTCCACGGCCCCCCTCTCGCTTGGCTCTAACCACGACTTGGAGCCAGGTCCTCTGGCCGCCGGCCCGGCCTCCTGCCGCACCGCCCCGAGGTCAGGACCACGGTGCGGCGGGGCGATGGGGTTGGAAGGCACCGTGAGGGGTCACAGGGCTCTTCCCTGTGCCCTGTCCCCTTCTCAGACCCGTGCACAGACTCTGGCCAGGCCCCGCCCACCGCCACGCGCCCTGCACGCCCTCTCCCCCCACCCCCGAGACCCAGCACCCCGCCCCGGGTCTCTTCCTGGTGGCTGTGTGTGTGCACACCCCGGGCTCCGTGCTCCAAACCCTCCCTCGTCCCCGGGACCCCCGCCCACAAACCCTGTCTCCTCCGCTCGGGAAACAAGCAGCCGCACTGATGAACGGACTTGAGGGCCTGACTCGTGCTGTGCACCTCGGCGAGTGCGGAGGATCCAAGGCCAGAGGCGCCCCGGCGGCAGGCTCAGGGTCGTCAGGGGCGCGGAGCCCCGGGCCTGCGAAGCGTGCTTGGCCTCCATCCCTCCAGGGACCCAGGACACAGTCCCGGCTTGACAGCCTCCTGGGCCGGCGTGGCCCAGGGTCCCCCCGCCCCCAGCAGCTCACTCACCATGGAGGCCAAGATGGGCAGGAAGAGGGTCGTGGTGGCCACGTTGCTCGTGCACTCGGTGAACACAGCGACAACCAGGGACAGGATCAGGGTGATGGCCGCGGGGGAAACGAAGCGCAAGGGCTCCATCTGCTTCCCCATCCACTCCGACAGCCCCGAGGCCTGGGGAGCACGGACGGCAGTCACCGGGGCTGGGGGCCCCCAGCGCTCAGCCCCCCCTGCACCTCTGACCCGGTCTCTGCATCAGAGCCACAGGCGGCCTCCATCAGGCCACGTGTGAGTCCCGGCCTCGCCCCGCTGTCGCCTGCACCGGCTTCCAGCAGCTGTTCTACTAACTGAAGGGTGGCCCAGGGTCACGCTCAACATGCCTCTACCTGAAGTCACTCTCTCTGGTCCAGAGTCCGCTCCCCGGGCTTCCCAGCACCTGCTGTCCACCCTGGGGTCCCTGCTCCTCTTACTCCTCACGCCCACGCAGCCACCAGGCCTCCCGGAGCATCTGGTCACCATCTCCGCTCAGCGCCCTGTAGCTGTCCGTGCTCAGGAGGGATCCAGGGCGGGAGGGCGCCGCAGGGCTCTGAGGCCGAGGAGGGTGAGGGTGTCGAGCGCCTGCTGGATCTCCGGCACTGCCTCCCTTCCTGGGTCTCCACTCTGCCGCTCCTGCCCTCCACCCTTCTGTGGCTGCCCACTGTCTTCAGAATAAGTCCACTAGATTGCGCCCCTCGGCGGAGCGGCTGCACCAGCCTCATCCGCGGCTCCTGCCTAGAAACCACACACTTGTTCCTTCACCCACGCGTCACTTCCTCCTGACACGCTTTTCCAGACACGCATCCCTCCCCAGGCTGCAGAGGCTTCAAAGCAGGGACACATATGAATCTCCTCTGTAACGCCTGGGCTGATCTAACAGGGACATAAAGGGAACGTGTGACGAATGAATGAATGAGAAACAACAGATGGATGGATGGATGGGGTGACCGGACAGATGGATGATTTGTTCATCCCAAAGATATTTCTGTTCTTGCTACGCACCAAGCTCCTCCAGCAAAACAACATAGACCAAATATGTCTAAGACATTCTATTCCTGGATGGATGGATGGTGGGTGGATGGGTGGCTGGATGGGTGGATGGATAGATGGATGGGTGGGTGGAAGATATCAACACCCAGGTGGCTCATCTCTCCCTCAACCTCATTTATTCCCTACTGGGGAAGGACAGAAGTAAGAAAGTTTCATCTGTGTGTGTTTTCTCCTAAATGCCTGTCCTCTCCTTCTGTGTTGCTACATACCCATCTAGGGAAAAATTTTTATTTATTTATTTATTTATTTATTTATTTATTTTAATGTTTTATTTATTTCTGAGAGCGAGAGAGAGAGAGAGAGAGAGAGTGAGCAGGGGAGGGTCAGAGAGAGAGGGAGACACAGAATCTGAAACAGGCTCCAGGCTCTGAGCTAGCAGTCAGCACAGAGCCCAACGCGGGGCTCGAACCCACGAACCGCGAGATCATGACCTGAGCCGACTCGGACGCTTAACCGACTGAGCCCCCCAGGCGCCCCGGGAAAAATTTTTAAACGTCACCTGTATCAACAAGGATTTCATCAAGTAGAAGAACCACGTGTAGTGGTAGAAAGTCACAGGGACTCGAAAGAAAACCCTCCCAGAACAAATCAAAGCAGAGATCATCACTGCCAACCCCCGGGCAGCCTTCCCCGCAGCCCCTGCCTCCCTGGGTTAACTGACTCTTTCGGTCCCTTATTGACTCGTTGCTGCAATTGCTCAAAGAGCGCTTCCTCCCTTCCCGGCACTGCCTGTGGTGCAGGGCTCTTTGGGGACAAGACAGGGTCCCTGTCCTCATGACACATGCGTTATGTGGAGCAGACAGACACGGGGCCTCAGAGCACAGCGCGGGCGTGTGGGCGGAGGGGCGCCTCAGTTCTCTGACGCCCCCTCGTGCAAGAGGGGCCCTGGCATTCGGCAGGGACGTTACCTCGCAGCCTTTGGCCAGCGCGAAGCCACCCCCCAGCAGCAGCACGATGCCCCAGGGCACCTTCTCCTGGGTCACCTTCCAGGTCAGCAGCGCGGGGGGGTAAAATGGAGTTTTCCTTTCTGAGAAGAGACAAGAAAACACACACATACACCAGCCAGGGCAGCATCGGGCAGCACAAGAGACCGAATGCAGGGGAATCAAAGCCTGTGTGGACCACGGACACCCTCCCATCTACGAGTCAGCTGAAACTCACAACGACCACCACACCCATTGCCGGTGAAGATGTGGTAAAACTGTCACCCGCTCCTGGGAGCATACGCATCGGCCCAAATATGCTCCTATAATAACACCACTCCTGGAAATTTATCCTGAAGAAGAAACACCTATACACCCGAAAACTAATTGGTAATAATGAAAAATGCCAAACAGCCAGAACGTTCCATCAGAGAGAACAGCTCCGGCCCTCGAGGGGCTACGATGCTGTGGCTGAGGAAGCGGACATAAGGCCGGGCCGTTACCGGGAAGTGCTCACACTGTAAAAACACAAAAACCCAAACAACCGAGAAACAGTCTGAGCGGCCCGAGTAACACACACCCACCCTAGCAAAGACCGGAAGAGAGAGACCAAGCCACGCGGATGGCCTTGCGGGAAGTTGGAAGCTGGTCTCTTTCTGCTGTAAAACTGACGGGGTTTCAAATGTCTGAAGGGCACAAGAGAAGCCTTTGCGCCAAACCGTCCCAGGGAAGGGCCGGCGAAGGCTCCCGGGAGCCTTACCCTCTTCCGTCTGGCCGCGGATGTGGAACTGGGGCCTCTGCGAAGGCACTATGAACAGCAAGGTGGCCACGAAGATGGCCACGGTGGTGTCGGACACGTACCTAGCGGGGAGAGGACACGGATGTGCCCGGCTCAGTTTCGGGGCCACCCCCCCCCCGAACAAGCCTGCTCTGTGTCTACAGGCTCAGGTGAGTGTGAGGACTGGAGCCCTAAGGGCCGTGTAGACGGAACCCCGGCTGGAAACCAGGATGGCCACGTCCCGGCCCAGCTCTGCCCCCAGCAGGGTGACCCTCAGCCGCTGGCTCCCCTCTCGGTCTGCGTGGCTCCGTGGACTCGCCTCATGACCCGTGCTCATCAGACTCCAGAATCCTGGGCTCACAGGGTGCCCACGAAGGCTTCGGTGCGAGCCCAAGAGGCCGCGGGCGGCAGGTGGCCACGGGCAGCCGTCTCCCACCCGCCCGCCCGCCTTGTCTAGGGCGCGGGTGATTCTCGACCTTGCTTCCTTCTGCCACAGAACAGCGCAGCCTGGAGGGAGGCAGCTCACACCCTCCGGACCAAAGAGGCCCCGGACCCCGGGCCCTGTCTGCCTTCAGAGGGAGGAAAGACGGCAGAGCTCCGGGCTGAGCAAATCTCTACCCGCCTCAGCCGGGCCACCCTGCCTGGCCGGCGGGAGCCGTGCCCGGAACAGAGGGGCGTGACTTACTTCGTCTTGCCCTCCTCCCAGGCCAGCGACACCCAGCCGGGCATGAAGCCAGGGTCCCGGGAGAACCAGAGGCCGATCATCAGGAGGAAGCAGGCCAGGACGTTGGCCTCGGCAAAGGAGAAGGGCCCCAGCTTCCTGTACTCCTGCCGCAGCACCGTGCTCACGGCGTCCTGGCGCTCCCTGCTCTCCAGCCCGCAGCTCCAGGACGCCTTACAGCTAGAGGTGCAGAGACAGGTGGCCGTGAGGCCGGGCGGGCGGTCAGCCGGCGCTGCCCGTCGCCCACGGGGCCCTGAGCGAGCCCCTGCCCGGGGGCGGCCCCCGTCACCTGCCCGTCTTCCCTCGCAGGGCGCGGGGCAGGAAGTCTCTGTTAGGAGTGCCCGGCGCGTGGAGGAGCCCCCACCCCTGGCCCCGGGCAGCCCGGCTAGGAGAGCTGGGCGCGAGCCAGCTGTGATGTCCCGTCAGGGCCGGGGCCTGTGGCCCCCGTGGCCGGACGTGAACTCATGAACTCGGGAAGGCAGCTTCCAGACGGGTTCCCTGAGGCTGGGGTGGCTCCCCACGACCGTCCGGTGAGGGACCCGGGTGAGGGCACCGCAGAGGCAGGTGCTACCCCAGCTCCAGTGAGGGCATCCAGGGGGCCCGGAACATTCCGGGCACGGCCTGGGCAGGAGGACAGCCCCTGCGGCTCCCGTCGCTGCAGCTGAGCGTGACTAGCTGTCTCAGCAAGGCTCCTGGGAGCTGCCCACCCCCAGGCTCCGCGTCGGGGTAGCAAGGGCCGCGGAGCTGGAGGCGTGGCCGGCAGTGTGGACGCGGCAGCGTGGACGCGGACACAGGCGGACTCCCTCGTCAGAAGGGCAGCAGGGGCCGGGGTCCTGAGGTGACGCCCCAAGGCTGGCAGAGGACCAGCCCAGTGCCTGCCGCGCTCTGCCAGGGGGTCAGTGGGCCTCGCAGCCCAGGCTGGTGCCCCTGATGCCGGCTGCTCCGGGCCTCACTCACGGCATGTTGAAGCCCTAACGCCCAGTTGGCATCAGGGGGTGAGACCTTTGGCAGCACCTGGGGTCAGATGAGGTCACGAGGCGGGAGCCCCGAGGGGTCTGACAGGCACAGGCAGGTGATGGGAGCAGGGAGTGGAGAGGACCCCGTACCCCGCACCCCGAGAGCTCAGTTATGGCCGCGGGAGGGGCCCCACCAGCACAACCTCGGGCTGTGAGCGACTCTTCCCACACGGATGGGGGTGGGGAGGTGGGGAGGGAGGGAACGGAGGCGTTGTGCAGAGGCCTGGCCAGCAGCTTCCCCTACTCTGGGCCAGAGGGGGGTGCGGGGGGGGGGCTGGAGCAATGGCCAGGGCCACACAGGAAGGCCTCACAGGTGCCCCGCGGGGTCTGGGCTGGTGCAGGGGCGCAGGGTGGGGGGGCCGCAGCTCACCCGGGCCTCACGCAGCCGCGCCGCACCCGCTCACCTGAACCTCATGTAGACGCACCACAGCCACAGCCAGGCCAGCAAGAGCATCACCAGCATGTTGGGAAAGGCAAACCCAAACCAGGAGGCGAAGTTCACCAGGCCTTGGCTGTCCGGAAACAACCTGCGGGGCGGACGCTGAGCTGCGCACGGCGGCCCCCAGGGCGGACGCTGAGACGGCGCCCCACGGCCCTGAGCGCCGGCCCCCCGGCCCCCCGCCGCTCACGGGACAAGCCTGGGGGGCGGCCGACCGCCCCGCCTGCGGGTCCAGTCCCCCCTGCCCCCCGGAGGCCTCGCGAAAGTCCGCGCCGGCCGACAGCGTCGGGGCTCCGCGGAGGACGCGACGGAGGGGCCCCTGGGAAAGCCACTCTCCCGAGCTTCCTGGGGCTGGCGGAGGATCACTTCCGCGGCGGGCCGCCCTCCGCCCCCCACCCGTAGGCACCGGGTCCCTTAAGCACCGCCTTCCCCAGAGGAACCCTCAGGAGAGCGGTGAGCTGTCATTACGGAACAGTCACAACAGTCCGCGAGCCGGGCCTCGGGCGTCTGCGGGCTGGGCCCCTTCCCGCCTCCCAGCCGCCCTGCCTGCCCAGCCTTCAGGGAACTCTCCATCCCTGCAGGCAGCTGACCGTCAGGGCCCCGGGGGAGGGACGCCCCCAGCCCCACCCCCACAAGTGCCCTGACCTCTAACCCTTCCCGTAGGGCACCGCCGTCAACAGCCCAGCTCAGCGGCCCAGCTGCGAGGGGGCGTCTGTGCCCAGTCCCTGCAAGTTGGGGGGGGGACCAGCGTCTCGCCACGCTGCCCACTCCCTCGATTTCGGCTCAGTGCTCAGCGCACGTTCCTGTCTGAGCGAGAGGCCGGGAAGAAGGGCAGGATTCGCCCCCACCCCCAGCAGAAGCCAACGGGGTCTGTGGACACCGGCGCCCACCCCGCAGGGTCTGCCCGGCCCCAGCTGAGCAGGGAGGAGAGCTGGGCCCCAGCCCCGGGGCCCTCCTATGTGCCCGGAAGGCAGGCGCGTGACTCACTCGTGCATCTGGCCCAGGAGCACCACGTTGGGCCCCGTCCCCGTCAGTGTGGCGGTGCCTCCGATGCTGGCCGCGTAGCACACGCACAGGGTCATGGCCTTGCGGACGCGCCTCCGCTCGCGGTCAGCCCACAGCCCCTCAGTGGGCCCCACAGAGGTCACCTGGCTCCCTGTGGGGAGCGCGCGGGCTGAGCCTCCGCCCCCGCCCCTGCCCCCCCCCCCCCCCCCCCCCCCCCCCCCCCCCCCCCCCCCCGCCTGCTCCCTCCGCTGCCCCTGCACCAGCCAGCCTGGGCCCTCTGCCGTCTGCCTCCACCTCCTTCGGGGCCCTTAGCTCCACACAAACGCAGAGGCTTCACACTCGCCCTTCTCCCGTCCCGCCCTGTCCCTGCGCAGGCTGTTCCCTCCGCTGGGGGACGGGGACAGGAGCCCGTGTCCACCTCAGGGACCCTCTTCCCCCACAAGGCCTGGCCCTCTTCTGTGCTCCCTCGGCGGCCGGCTAAGGCATGCCCGGGTCAGAGGAGCCATGCCAGGGGCCTCTCGACCCAGTCTGCTGGGCTCTGCTCTCCCCGGAACTGGGCCCAGGACCCAGCGACGAGGCCACCGGCCCCCCACCCCCCGTGAAGCCCCGGGGATGCGCAGTGGACGCGGCAGAGAATAAATGGGACAGGCGCCCTCTGACTTCCCGAGCCCCGGGCCTGGCGGGGAGCACGTGTGCGAGCAGAGCAGAGGCCCCTGAGCAGAAGCAGGTGCAGACGGGGGAGGGAGGCACGGGCGGGGGGCTCACCTGGCAGCTGGCTGGCCTTGCCCTTGTCTGCCAGCTCCAGGGCCCCCAGGCCGGCCTCTGCGGTGCTGGCGGCCTCCATCTGCTGCAGTATGGCCTCCACGATGGGCACCATCATGGCCGTGGTCGCCGTGTTGCTGATCCACATGGAGAGAAAGGCCGTGATCCCCATGAAACCCAGCATCAGCCTAGAGGGGGGAGGGGGAGGGAAGCCACGGTTCCCCCAGTGCCTTGGGAGCAGCTAGGGCCCGGGTTACCCTGCGGCAGAGGCGGGGGCCGGGGCCGAGGTACGGGAGCCAATGCAAGCCTAGACGGTGGAAGGGGTCACAGCCACAGCGCCTACCCCTTCGAACTCTCCCCACGAACATTGTGATGCCCTGTGCTGGCCATGGCGTCGCCGAGAGACCTCAGACGGATCATGGCTGTGAGGGGCTCCCACCCAGCCAGGGAAGCGCCAGCTGGCCCCAGGGTGAGCAGGGCGGGGCGGCCAGCCCGCAGGGGAGGGGCGCCTGCCCCCACCTCCCCCATCCATGCATTTGGCCCCCTCCACTCGGCAGTGGACCAGGACCACAGACTGTTCTGGAAACAGGCTCCCTTCAAAGATAACACCCCCACCTTCCCAGACGGGTTCCTCGAGGCCTTAAGAACACCTCCCTCCTTCTCCCGGCCTCCGTCCCAGCTCGGCCCCCAGGCCTGAGCGCCCCTCCCCCCTCCCTCCCTCGACGCTAGTCCTCGGCTGGGCTGGGAGGAACGTCCCCACATCTGCTCCCCACTTCTTCTCCGCGGCTCCGGGGCCGGAGTGGAAGCTCCTCTCGTGGGGGGTGGCTGAGGGAGACCCAGTTGCTCGCGGTCTCCGTGCCCCTGCGGGCCAGGCCCCTCCCTGAGGTCACTGACCGGCCTGGGGAAGGATCAAGGGCTGCACTGCACCGAGGTTCAACAGGCGTCCGTGCAGGTGGGGCTCGCGGACCCACAGGAGCTGAGGCCACGAGGCCCCGGGCTGCACGAGCAAAGACGGCGCTTCAAGGCCCCACGGGGACTCCACGGAAAGGTCCCCCCAGCTCGAGGACGGCGGGAGGGCGGAGCCAGGGGGCAGGAGGGGCGGAGCAGAGCGGGCAGCCCTCTGGATTTGGAAGGCAGTCTGTGCGGCCCACTCCAGAAGGAGGCCCGGCCGCTCGTGGAGAAGCTCCCCGCTCCCAGGGTCCCGAGATCGAGGATTCTGAGAATTCTAGAATTCAAGCTTCAAGCCTCTAGACTACGCAGGGGCTCTGCATCCGACCCTGTAAACCACCCCTGCCGAAGCTCCAGGCCACGGAGCGTAACAGATCGAGTGCCCCCCGCACGACCCCGGCACACGGACTCCCCAGGAAGGATCTACGGGGAATTCAGCGGCGGCTGCCTCGGGAGGCAGGGCTGGACACACGCCTTCACTGACGGAGCCCGAGAGAAAGTGCGGCCCGAGTCCCCAGGAGAGGCTCAGGCCCGTCCCAGCCCCGCCCGAGGGCAAGGTAGCAGGTGCTGAGGGCCGGGTGGTGAAGCTCCGCCCGCCCCGGGTCTGCGGGTGCTCTCGCCGCCCCAGGGGGTCAACTCCATGGTGGGACGTGGCCTGTGGCGGGCGGGGGAGGCCTCAGGGCGGGGTGAGAAAGTGAAGTACTGAGTGACGTGGGGGAAGGTGACATAGGGCTTCTGTGCAGAGAGGGGACGCGTGCCAGCCTGGGAGGGACGGCCTTTCTGTTTCCCCTTGAGCTGGTTGTTGAGCCCATTTCCTGTTTCCCCATAAAACCCCCGCGGGTATCGGGCATGGCTTGACTGAGCCTGCACCCACCTTGTTCCCTGCGGGGCCTGTGACCCCTCCCCAGGTCTGCTGAACACAGAGGGGCCCTCGCAGCCCAGCCTCCTCTGCATTCAGAGGACCCTCACTCACGGCTGCTTACCTGGCCCCACCCGGGGGCCACCTGCCTGCCAAACCCTGGTGAGCCCGTGGCCAGGCCAGCCCTTGCCCGTGTGCGACCCGCTGTGTATCCCCGCCGTGCGGAGCCCCATTTGCGACCCAGCGTGTGTCCCCGCCGTGCGGAGCCCCATTTGCAACCCGGTGTGTCCCCGGGCCGTGCGGAGCCCCCTGGTGTGTGTCCCTGCCGCGCGGAGCCCCGTGTGCGACCCAGTGTGTGTCCCTGCCGTGTGGAGCCCTGTGTGCGACCCGGTGCGTGTCCCCGGGCCGTGCGGAACCCCATGTGCGACCCACTGTGTGTCCCCGCCGTGTGGAGCCCCCTGGTGTGTGTCCCCGCCGTGCGGAGCCCCGTGCGGGGACAGAAGGCGCTCACCATGCCGGCCTGGCGCCCACCCACAGGAGCGTGCGCAGGGCTATTCTCTTGTGCAGACTCCAGCGCTCCACGGCCACGGCCACGAAGAGGCCGCCCAGGAACAGCACGTTGGTGTCCTTCATGTACTGGACACACACCTGGCGGACGGCACGGGGCCCGTCAGTGCTGCCCTGGCCACACTGCCGGCCCCGGGCCCCCGTCCCTGAGACAGGCAGGCAGCAGCGCCGCTGCTCACGGTGGGGACGGAAGGTGCGGCGCCCCCGGGGGTGCTCACCTGCTTGGAGTCCAGAATCTTCAAGAGCGGGAAGAGCAAGACAGGCAAGAGGGAAGTGACGGCCAGCGGGATGACCTCCGTGCACCAGTACACGGCCATGAGGATGATGACACAGGCGCACCTGACGAACTGAAGGGACAGCCCTGAGGCCCTGGCACGCTGGCGCCCCCTTCCCCACCGGGGCGCCGGGCAGCCGCAGGCACGGCCAGGACGGGCCAGAACAGGGCGTGGGAGTCAGAGGGGGACCTAGGGCCCGGCATCAAGGGACTCGGGGCCCCGGCCTCCCAGCTGTGGCCCTGGGCAAACCCTTGTACCTGCACAGGACAGAGTAAGAGAGGTGGGGGTAGACGGAGGGGGGAGGGGGGAGAGGGAGGGGGGGAGGGGAGGGGAAGGGGGAAGGAGGAGAAGGGGAGGGGACCCCGGCTCCCCACGGTTCAACCTGACGGTTTTTCAACCCTACAACGTGCCAAGGCGGCGACACGCAGCGAGCGCCGTGTTCAGAGCCCGCGGCGCTGCGTGGACGGCGGCCTTCTCCGTGATGCTGGTGGTGGCGGCCTCAGCTCCCGTGCAGCAGCGAGTTCGCCAGGCCAGCGGCGGGCGGACAGCCACCCTGTGTCCCCACGGGCCCTGGCTGCCCCCCGGGATGGCACCCCGTGAACTGTACGCGACGTTCAGCACTCGAGGTGAAACAGGCTGGAGCCTGGCTGCAGGGCCAGCTGGCGGAGCCCAGGGGTCGCCCGCGGGTGCACGGGGACCCAGCCGCATCCTGAGTCCGGGAAGGCCTGCACCGTTTCTACCGACACACGGGTCACTCTCACAGCAGCAGATGCACGGATTCGTGGCCTCCTGTCGTGGAGGAAGTGCTTCTTCTCGGCCGTCGCAGGAGCCGGGCAGCCCCACGTCGTCCCCTCGATGCCCTCGCTCGACTCCTGCTTCGGCTCCTCGTTTCCATCTCCACGGGCTGCTCGGAGCGCCTGCTCCCACAAACGCAGCTGCGCACCAGCTGGTCCGGACGCTGCGCCCCAGGGCGCTGCGGCTCATCGCTCGCGTTCTCATCGGCCTCTCTGGGTACGCAGGCCTCGAGCTCTCCCGAGGGGAATTAAATCCTGGTCTACGGGTCCGCCTGAGCCCGTGAGCCGCGTAGCCCTGGGATCTGGCTTCGCGGTGAGGGAGGCCTGGCCCCGGTGCGAGCTGGCGGCCGCCCCGCACCGGCTGCAGGACTGTGGGCCTCCGCCCGCCACCTCCGGGCACCTCCCTAGGCACGGGTTTTCGGTGTCCACGCAGACGCCACCTCCCTCTTCCCAGCCCCTCCCCCAGATCAGCCGCACCTGCAGCCCCTGGCCCTGCTCCCCAGCGCCTCCCTCCCAGGCCACCACGCGCCACCACGCGCTACCGCCCGCCACCACGGGCCACCACGGGCCACCACATGCCACCACAGGCTACCACAGGCCACCGCCCGCCTGCCCGCCCGCCACGTCCAGCACCACACACTGCTCCCCTCTCAATCTGCAAATCTGCTGAGGTCATTGCAGCCTTTAAAAGCCTCCTGTTACCTTCAGGACAAACCCCAGATGCGTCAGCAGGACTCAAGGGAGGCCCTGTGAGGACCAGGCCCTCCAGCCACCCCCCCACACCCCTGTGGCAGTGAGTGACTGTCACCGCTCTTCCCTTGCACACATGCTGACCCCCCCACCCGCCCAGAGGGACAGCTGGCCGCCCAGCTCCCCGTTCCTCCCGCCCCCCCCGGCCCCTCCCGGCACACACACCTGGGGGCAGAGCCCGTGCCGGTGGGTCACTCTGTCCTCAGCACCCAGGACGGGCTGACACTCAGGGACGCTGGCCGAGTGCCCACACGGGGACAGGCCCGCAGGGCCCGAGCCGTCTCCCTGACGGCAGACGCACCGCTGCACCTTCACTTTCTCGGGACCCAGGAGACCGCCTGCCGTGTGCAGGAACGTCGCACGAAGACCTGGAAATTCTCCGCCTGGGTGGTGTTACCACCATACAAACCAAGCTTCCTTGGGCCTCCAGGAGCGCCTGGCACTCCCTACTGCCTGCAGCTGGGGGCCGGAGCCAGCCTGGCACGCGAGACCCGGCCTCCGTGGCCTCTGCCCCCACCAGACGCCAGCACAAAGAACCCTCTCCAGGTGCGACTGTACAAAACGTCCCCAGACCTCGCCAGATGTCCCCGGGCCCAGGGCTTGCAGTGTGAAAGCTGGTCGGAGCCACAGGGTTCAAGGCCGAACTGCAGCGCGGTCAAAAGCCCAGGCTTCGGCCCCAGACAGACCTGCTCCACGTCCACTGTCTGCCACTGTCTGGCCTTCAGGGTCCCTGATGTGTGTCTGGACCTTGGTTCCGTGGTGGGGGAGGCGAGGAAAGATCCCCTCCAGGGCGGACAAGAAGGGGGTGCGTTATAGAGAATTTAAAAGCCCCAACACTGCCCACAAATCCTTCTCTTCATCGTCATCCTGCGGCAGCAAGGCTCCACCCCAGCCCCCCCGCCCCCCACCTGCTTCCAAGTCAAGGGCAGTTATCGACCAGTGTGCAGAGAGGGCTTGGGGACCCGTATCGTCTAAACTCAGAAACGGGACACATGTAACCAGTTCACGGAGGCCCAAACGTGAGCAGCCGGGAAGGCGTCTGGAAGGGCACTTAACACCAAGACAGAGCGGACACTGGGGTTCACACAGCAGCACCCAGCACCTCATGGGGCTCAGCAACTACATGCTGCACACACAGCTGAATATTAACCTAATTATTAACAAGCTAGGGTGTCCACGACACAGTGCTTAATGGGGAAATGTGGGTAAGAGAGCATACCTGTGTGCCGGTGTGTGTCAGGGCATTTAAGGGTGTTTTCATCTTTACATTATACTTAACAGACCTCGAAAATAAGAATTTGTAAATAATTTGGGGGCACCCGGGTGGCTCAATCGGTCGAGCATCCGACTCTTGGTTTCGGCTCGGGTCACGATCTCACGGTTTGTGGGTTCAAGCCCTGCATCAGGCTCTGCTCTGACAGTGCGGAGCCTGCTTGGGATTCTCTCTCTCCCTCTCTCTCTACCCCTCTCCTGCTCGTGCTCTGTCTCTCTCTCTCAAAAATAAACATGAAAAAATGTAAAAAAAAAAAAAGGAATTTTTAAATACTTTCTACAAAATAACAGTACGATGCACACACTGTTTACCTTGTTAAAGGGCCATCTTTTACAGAAAGGACTCAGAGAAAAGGCACGAGAAGCAGAGCAGAGGTGGTGCCGGGAGGGGATCCGGGCAGGGGAGGGGCGCAGCCAGGGAGAGGCGCGCTGCCGGGAGGGTGGCCGCTGGGACCCCGCCCACCCCGCAGCCCTGCCCCCCTCAGGTGCACCTGGATCCTTTGCCGCCAGGGCGCTGTGGGGGCGGGGCAGCGGGCTCTCTGCCGGGGACCCAAACAAGTGGCACAAACTGGGAAACAGGCGCGGGGTCGGGCGCCCGGGGAGGGAACGCACAGGAAGGCCGCCTGTGGAACGACTCTCAGGCCCGACTCGCCTCCAGTCGCCCGATCCTCGCTCCCAGGGCGGGCTGCCTACGCGCATACACACCCATACACACCCAGGGTGGAGGGTCCCGTCAGGACCGGCCTGTGTGCGTGCCTGCGGGGGAGTCGAGGGGAGTGGGGAGCGCCGGCTGGGAGTGGGGTCTCAGGCACGCTCTCTCCGAGTGCCCGCGCAATTCCAGGGAGCATCACTCCCCGTCGGGTCCCCTGCCTGGTCCCCCCCTCCCCGGCTGTCACCGAGGAACTGTGGCTGCTCACAGCTGGCCCTGTGCTGAGGACCCCCCCACGGTTGGATGCGCTGTCCCTGGCTGGCCCAGGGCTGCGCACAGCCCGCCCAAGCTGCCCCCCGGCCTCCCTCCCCCACCCTAGGAACTGGCATCATCGCTTTTGGTGCCCAAAGTCAGAAAGCATCAGAACCACACCTTCTGGCCCATTGTACAGATGAGAAAACCAAGGCCCAGAACATACGGGCTTTTGGGTAAAGGCACGCAGGGGAGGGGGTGGTGGAAGTGCAGTTCTGTTGCGAGGGGTTTCCTGAGCCCCCAGCCCCTCCTACACTACCCCCAGAGCACCCCTAAAGAGCTCCTCTGTTCCCCGAACCTGTGGGGTGGGGGTGGAACCGGAGAGGTTTCCTGTCTGGGCTCGGAGTGAAGGCGCTCAAAGAGGGAGAGAGGAAGGAGCAGCCAGCAGCCACAAAAGGCTTCAAAGGGCTTCGGGCCGCTGCCAAATGGGCTTCCACAGCCCAGCTCGGCCAGGGCTCCCCGCCCGCCCCCGCCTGCGGCCAAGGCCATTCATCCTGGGCCTCCCTCCCCAAGCGCTGGGCAGCTGGGTAAGGGACCAGCTTCCCCGAAGGCCCGGGTCGTGCCACCCAAGGCGTGAGCCTGGGAACGCGCCCGCCTCCCGCCCGCCGCAGGCCGACGCCAGCCAGCCTCTCAGCCTCAGAGCCGGGGAGAAATGTGGATGGTGGGGAGGGAAACTGGGGGCCCGGTCGTGGCAAAGGCCGCACCTCGGATCCACTCAGGTGCTGATCTTCCCCTGCTCCTCCCTGACTGACCTGGGAAGCCACCCACGCTGCCAGGTCCTGGTTTGCTAAGGGGAGAAACGGGAGGGAGGGGGAGGGAAAGGCAGGCGCCCGGGGCGCCCTGAGGGCACGGGTGACATTCGAAGGTGAGGTGGAGGGGGCATTCTGAGCCAGGGGCTGAGTCCATGGGGTGTGGGGATGGGGAGGTCTGTGTGGCCAGGATCCTGCTAACTTGTAGCTTTCTGTGCTCACCGGCCGGTTCTTGCCCCCTGGGATCTGTGAACCCCAAGGTCGGTGCGCCCTGGGGTCTCCGCGCCCCTTCGAAATTGTGTGCCGGCACCTCCCACCTGGCGCCTGGAGCTCCCGAGTGCAGCCCGCGGGAGCCCGGGGGGTGCGCGCCGCTAGCGCAGGGCGCGGGGGGCGCGGGGGGCGCGGGGCTGCGGGGAGACGCAACTGACCTTGGCGGGCACCAGAATGACGAGCGGCAGCAGCAGGAGCGGCGTGAGGAACAAGATCAGGAAGGACTTGAACCTGGAGACGCAGCTGAGCGCCGAGGCCATCGCGGAGGAGGCAGACCTACCGGGGAGGCGAGTGAGGGGCAGCCAGAGGCTCCGCGGGCTTAAGAAGGGGCCCCCGGCGGGCGGAGGGGGGAGGGGGCAGTGCCAGCCCCGCCCCCCCCCCCCCCACGGCGCGGCCTCCCCGCGGCCCCGGAGGCGGGGCCACCCCGCGGGGTCGGTGGGGCGCGCCGGCCCCCAATCCAGCACCGCGGCGGCGGGAGGGGCCCGCGGACTCCAGCCCCTGACGGGCTCCGGGAGGGGGCGCCCCGGCCCGGCCCCTCCAAGCCGGTCCTGCGCTGCGGGGACCGGGGCGGTCGGTCATTCATCGCGCCGGCCTTGGGGTGCGCCCCCATCGCCGACGCACCTGCGCCCCCTGGGCTCCGCGGGGCCCCCAGAAGCCAAGTCCCCGCACATCCCTGGGTCCCTCAGAACGAACTCCCCAGCCCCCCCCTTTTCCCCGTGACCCCCGCCCCTACCTCCCGCACCCCGGCCCCCCGCCGGCCTTGCGCCCCAGGTCAGCGCCCCCGCCTCCCCTGCGCGCCCAGCGCATCCCTGCGCTCACTCGGTGGCCCGAGCGCTTTCGCCCCCCAGCGGCGCCCGCGGGACCCAGGCTGCCGGGAGGGGTGTGCGAGGAAGGGCCGTTCAGACCTTCAGGCTCCCGGAAACAAGGGCGGAGCGCCCGTTCTGTGCTCGCTGGGCCCCTGGCTGGGGCGCTGGAGACCAAGGTCGGGTCAGTCCACCCCCTCACCGTCTCCTTCCCCCCTTCTCCTCGCCGTCTCACCCTGCGGCTTCCCACTGGGGAGCCCCAACCCAGCCTGCCCCTTAGCGGTCACGGCCAGGTCTCCGACCGCGCCGATGCTGGAGCCCCAGATCTGGGCATTTCCAGCCTGTGCCAGCCTGGACGTACCGCAGGACCTGAAACAGCACACCCCAATTCATGACGTCTCCCGGGACCCCCACCTAGGGAGGTGCCCCAGGCCCCTCCTGCCTCTGGGAGCCGCCCACCTTGTCCTTCTCAGAATCCGCACCCCGGCCTTCCCCGCCCTCAACCTTCTACCCTGCACCCGCACACGCGTCAGTCCGCACCTGTGTATTTACTGGTGTGGACTTTATCTAATGTCTGCTGTTTTCATCACCGTCTGCCAGCCAGCACCTTCCACGTGCCCGGTGCAGCGCACGCTCTCAGAGCCTTTCCTCTGGGACGTGTGCATAGAGACAGGTGAGCCATTCCAGCGGGTAATACAAGGGCTTTTGAGGGGGTACAACACGGTCAGAGGCGCGCCCCGGAGCCCTGCTGCCTGGGCCTGGGTCCTGGCATTGCCGCACTGAAGCGTTTTTTCATAAATGGGGATACTAACACCAGCCGATTCTAGACGGTTGCCTTGACGGTTACAGGAGTCGATGCTCAGAGAGTAACTCGATCTCTGGCGTGCGAGGGGCCGTGGGGAAGTCTTACGAGTATATGCAAAATGCGCTCAGTGGCAGGAGCAGTGAGGGAGACTTCCCGGAGGAGGTGACATTTGAGCTGAGACTTCGGAGCTGAGTAAAGATTTGCCAGGCGGCAGTGGAGTCTAGTCCAAACCCACCAGCAAATGAAAAAATAGCAAAATTGTTGAGAAAAGACATTTAGACGTTTCCTCCTAGAGACGTAAGTACTCAACAAGAAAACAGGCCACGTGGACACAGGGATTCTATCAAACCGCGGACGGGAAGACCGAACACCGTAAAGACACGCGCGTCTCTCAAATTAATCGTCTCATTCAATTCCAGTCAGATCTCCTCGAAATTTTTATTTCACCAGCTGTCTACAATTCAGACATTCGCAGGGAGTAGACTTGATGCCTTTAGAGAAATAGAGGGAATTAATTGCCTATCAGAGTTCAGGCTAAAATTATTTTATAATTTTATAATTGGTGTCATCACTAACTACTACTGTGGGGAAAGAAAAACACAGGCCACCAGACTCAAGAGCCTAGAACAAGACCGCGCTCCGATGGAAACACGATTCACGACGGAGGCTGACGGCACTGAGCGCCCACCGGCGGCCGCTAGTGGTTAGTTTGCAGCGGTGGAGATACTTTTCTCTCACAAAATATGCTAACTGCCCGGGAGCAGCGTGATGAAAATATCTAATAAATTAATAAAGTTATTTCCTATGTTTTGTTCATGAGTTTTATGCACTTATTCCCAAAAGCTGAACATAAAAGGTTCGATTTTCAAATGCAAATATATTGACCAAAAAAATACTGTTTTTTTAAATCAAACTCCCACTTACAAAAAGCTTATAACTTTTTTTTATGTTTATTTAATTTTGAAAGAGAGAGAGAGAGAGAGACAGCGTGAGCAGGGGAGGGTCAGAGAGAGAGGGAGACACAGAATCTGAAACAGGCTCTAGGCTCTGAGCTGTCAGCACAGACCCCGACGCGGGGCTCGAACCCACGAACCGTGAGATCATGACCTGAGCTCGAACCGTGAGATCATGACCTGAGCTGAAGTCAGGCACTTAGCCAACTGAGCCACCCAGGTGCCCCACAAAAAACTTCTAATTTTAGCCTCTTAACATTGCATGATAATAAAGGAAGTAATGAAAAAGAGCGTATCAACTTATATCTCGTATTGATAACTTAACAAAAAATGGATTAATCATATTAGGTGTCAAACATCATAGCTCAATGTGGCTGCTTTAAGTAACCCACCCTCGGGATCTGTTCTGCATTTTCTTCCTTGGGGCTTTTTACAAATGTTCCTCAGAATATGAAATCGAACATCCAGATATATTTCTTGAACATAAAAATAAATAGTTCTCTAAGTAAAAATATGTTTTTAGTGATAGACACAAAATTAAAATTACTTTGGAATGTTTAGTCACAATATATTCCCCTGTAATTGTGTAATGCAATTTGCATCTGAATAACTGAACAGAATTTTAACCTTAAAACTGAGGTAGTGGGGCACCCGGGTGGCTCAGCTGGGTTAAATCTAACTCTTGATTTCGGCTCAGGTTCCGATTTCACGGTTCTTGAGATCGAGGCCCACGTCAGGCTCCGTGCTGAGTTCAGAGCTGCTTCGGATTCTCTCTCTCCCTCTCTCTCTGCCCCTCCCCTGTTCTCTCTCTCTCTCAAAATAAATAAGAAACTTTTTTTTTTTAAACTGAGGTATATCAACTTGACCTCAGTTCCAATTTGCAATTTACTTTCTGGTGAGAAATAATGGGCATCATGTACAATTTAAATTTTTGAAAATGTACCAGCCTGTGGGTGAATTTCTAACACACTGAAATGGGGATGTCGATGAAAACAGAGCTGAGAATTCCCTTAGAGACACCAAGGGGGCAGATGTGATGGCTCAAAAAATCAGACTCTAGAAATTACACAAACGTAGTCACAGCTTTTCAGTCGCACCAAGCCCAGGGGCAACGACACCGGAATTTACAGAGCACTGATGGTGCTGCGCCCCCAGCCCCCCACCCGGCAGACCTGATGTACGGAACCATCTACGGAGCAAAACCAGTTTGCAAGAACAGTCAGCCTCCGAAAGTGCAGCAATCGATGTTTTGTGAGAAAAGCTGAGCGATAATAAGAATACGACACAAATCTTCACAGGTCATCACAGGTGGCTCTGGACACGCACACAAATCAGCGTCACTACATGCAAAGACCAGGATTCTCTTAAAAATATCTGTAGCCGGGGCTCTTGGGGGCTCAGTCGGTTGGGCGTCCGACTTCAGCTTAGGTCGTGATCTCGCGGTTTGTGGGTTCGAGCCCCGCGTCGGGCTCTGTGCTGACAGCTCAGAGCCTGGAGCTGCTTCGGATCCTGTGACTCCCTCTCTCTCTGACTCTCCCCTGCTCACGCTGTCTCTCTCGCTCTCTCTCAAAAATAAATCAACATTAAAAACATGTGAAAGCACAGGATGGATGTCATGCGTTGGCTCCACATAATTTCAAATCCACTTGTCTGGGGCAAAGATAAAAAACGCTGGCTTTAGATCACAGTTGTTTTGAAAGAAGAATGAAAACAGGTTCTGGCGAAGTCCCGACGGGGACACGTGGCTCCTGGGTCTCGTCCCCCCCACACCGGTGCTGCGGGCCGACGCCGACGTAGTGTAGAAACAGTCTGGCCGTCGCTTACACAAACACGCAGCATCCTAGAGAAGCGACAGTAGTTCACACGCCAGTCCGAGTGTAAATATTCGTGGCAATTTCACTACTCACAAACCCAGGCCGGCGACACTCCACGGTCGTCCCACGGCTGAGCGGGAAAACAGACTGGCGGCGGGATGTGGCGGACCGCCGTTCAGCCGAAAAAAGGGACACATCTGGATGGATCTCAAGGGGATTGTGCCGAGTGACAAGCCAGGCTCGAAAGGCTGCGTTCGGTGTCACTCCGACTATTTGACATTCTGCAAATAAGAAGGTTAAGAGGGAGCAGAACAGCCCCCCGGTTCCCAAGACCCAGGGTTGGGGGGGTGGCTCTCCGCAGGTGACCGGGGGTGTCTCTGCCTCGCCGTGGTGACGGACGCTCGAACTCTTACCGCTTGATAGCGTTTATTACACCGAAAACGTGCGATGTCCTGCCCTGCTTTGCTCTGCGCTACAGACCCACGTAGGAAAAGCATACGCAAGACGGAGATAAACAAACACCAAACCGAGTCTGGTTTTGACCTGGTGGGCAGGCGGCCAGTGTTCAGAGCGGGGGGGCCTGCACTGTGTCTGAAATTCTTATCCCTGTGCTTGGTCACGTATTTCAAAGGTTGCGAAATAAATGTTGCAAGATAAATGTTACAAAATGTGTGTGACATTCTGTAAGGGGCCTGCATACACACTTAACACCAGAACAGCCGTAGTGAGGCTCCAGGCGTAGGAGAAAGGAAACACCTCAGACGAAATGAGAGCTGGTCTGTGGCTTGCTGGTCAGTGAGCCCCCCCAACACCCCCCACCCCAGCTGGGGCGGAGAGCAGCACACGGGAGAGGCCGAACCGTGTGTTTTTGAGCCAGGTGAGTTTTGTTTTGTTTTTGTCGCTGTCTATACCAGTGACATGTGGATTAGGATGTGGACTTTGATCCCTCTTCCAGGTCGGTGCTGGGTCCAAAGTCTTGGGTCATGAAAGGGTAGCCGGCTTGACGGCCAGGGAGGACCACATCCTCTGGGCTCCGGGCCGGCCCGAAGGTCCCCTTTGCCCTACTGACTCAGCTCGTCGGCCGACCGGCCCCAAGGTCCCCTCCTGGGCCCTCGCCCACCGCCCTCCGTCAGGCCGTCCTCAGCGGGGAGGTGGGAGCACTGGCCTGTCCGCTACGTGTCCGTGGCTGAAACTGTGCTCTCAGGGCGCATTGCACTTCATTGTCAAAGACGCCTTGGGGCGCCTGGGGGGCTCAGTCGGTTAAGCGACCGGCTTCGGCTCAGGTCATGATCTCGCGGTTCGTGGGTTCAGTCCCGCGTCGGGCTCTGTGCTGACAGCTCAGGGCCTGGAGCTGCCTCGGATTCTGTGTCTCCCTCTCTCCCTGACCCTCCCCTGCTCACGCTGTCTCTGTCTCTGTCTCTCTCTCTCTCCTAGAAATTAAAAAAAAAAAAATGACGCCAGACGGACATCTCTCTGCTGAATTAGATACGTGCTGTGTGGGGATTTTCTTTTCTTTTTTTTTTTTAAATGTTGATTTATTTTTCAGAGAGAAAGAGAGACAGCGCCAGCACGTGAGCAGGGCAGGGGTAGAGAGAGGGAGACACAGAGGCTGCAGGATCCGAGCTGTCCGCGCAGAGCCCGACGCGGGGCTAGAACCCACGAACAGGGAGATCACGACCTGAGCCGGAGTCGGACACGCAACCGACTGAGCCCCCCGGGCGCCCCTCGTGTGGGCTTTTCTTTAACAAAGAACGTTGTTCAGAATCCTGAATAACACACAGGTCATGGGCTTGCAGGCGCAGGGCCCAGGGGTGCCCGTCCCCACCCGCGGACTCTCCACAGGGTGCTCGCGCCACCCGGTCCCGCAAGCCTCTCCCCTTGCTCCCCGTTTGTCCCCGACCACAGCTGCGCTTCTCCACCTTCCCACACCGCCCGCCGGGAACACAGAACTAGAACCGTCGTCTATACTCGCTGCCCGTAGCCTCTCCTCCCCCCGCAACCCAGGCCAGCGCGGTGTCCGCCGCCAACTACGCCGGACAAACTGACCGGTGACCCCACCTCGCCGGCTCTAGTGACCCCGCAGGTCTGGGCCGGACTTGCTCCCCGCAGCACCTGACAACCGGGTCTCCTGCCCTAAGCCCCTCCCCCCCCAGACACCCCACTCCCCGGACTCCCCACAGCCCCTCCCCGCCCCCCTGGAACACCCCACTCCCCGGTCTCCCCACAGCCCCTCCCCGCTCCCCTGGAACACCCCACTCCCCGGTCTCCCCACAGCCCCTCCCCTTCCCCCC
>NW_024081124.1:931684-935444 GCF_003009895.1 Hyaena hyaena
CCCCCCCCGGGACACCCCACTCCCCGGTCTCCCTCCCACCTGGTGGCTCCTCCTTGGGCTCTGCTCCAGTTCCTCTGAAGCCCCAAGCATCCGAGAAGCCCAGGGCTGAGCCCCTTCCCGACCTCCTCACTCGGGGGGCTCCGTGTCGTCTCTGGGACGCGCGTCCACCCCCAGGCCTCCTCCAGGACGGACCTGCATCTCCAGCCGCTACCTGGTGGCCTCCCTGAGTCCCTAACAAGGTGGCACAGAAACTGTCCTGATAGCAGCAGAGCCCCCGGCCCCCAGCACGCGCTGCCCTCTGTTCCCGTCGGGGACGGGGCCCCGCACGCTCTGCCTTCTCAGTGTAGCCCCGACGGCCCCCTGTCCTCACCTCCATGGGGACGACCCCATCCCAGCCCGCAGGCTCCCCGCTCCCCCCCTGCCTCTCCCGTGTGCGTCCCCAGCGCAGCCCCTGCGTAACCCGGGCCACCTCGTCTCTGCTGAAGACCCTCATTAACTCGCCGCCTCGCTCACACGACGTCAACACCTGAAAACGGTCAAGGTGGCATGTGACCTGGCGTCCCGGCACGCCCGTCCCTGCGCCAGCCCGCTCTGCCGCACCCACCGCCTTCCAGCTGCTCCCACCCCAGGGCCTTGGCACATGCCGGTCCTTCATCCTGGAGAGCCTTCCGGGCGCGCGTCCACAGGACTTGCCCGCTGGCTTCCTCCAGGCCTCGGATTCCTCTCGTCTCCACCCGCGTCACAGCGCCTTCCGCGCTTCATCTTCACACCGCTTCCCAGACGCGTGGCTTTACCTTTGACGGGCTCCCGCCCCCAACTGGGACGCGAGCTCATCGGAGCGACAATGTGCGTCCACTGCTGTGTTCACCCTGTTGTGCCCGAATCGCGTCCCCAGAGACCCCCAAGGAGCCGGCACCGATGCAAGATCAAAAGGGTCTTTATTACAGGCTCGAGCAGGGGCTCACCCGTCCCCCGGCGCAGCGGCAGCGGAGTGGAGCCCCGAACAGTGGGGAGCAGGGTCTTCGTGGGGGAAGGGAGGGGGCGTTGCCGTGCACACGGTGTACGTTTTGCATCATTACATAAGCACCAGTCATAATTGTACAGCACCCATAGTAACAGCACAGTAACGGTTTTGACCATTCAGTATCTGCGAGGCGTCCGTTACATTTGGCGGGACCCAGTCATGACCTCTGACCGTCTTTTAAAATGACCGATTATGGGGTGGGCTCAGAGGGTCTACGCGGGGCTCCTGCAAGCGGGGACTGATTGGCAGGTTTGTAGAAAGTAACTACCTGCAGCTCCCAGCCCTGACTGACTCCAGGCCCACAGGAATGTGACACGTTTATTTTTTTTTTAATTTTTAATGTTTTATTTATTTCTAGGAGAGAGAGAGAGACAGCGTGAGCAGGGGAAGGTCAGAGAGAGAGGGAGTCACAGACTCTGAAACAGACTCCAGGCTCAGAGCTGGCAGTCAGCACAGAGCCCGACGCGGGGCTCGAACCGACGAACCGCGAGATCATGACCTAAGCGAAAGCCGGACGCTTAACCGACTGAGCCACCCAGGCGCCCCACGACACATTTATTTTGATGGGCAGATCGGAGGGCGGCTTCACCTGAGGCTTTTCCTGGGACTGGACTACGTGCAGCCTGAGGTTGGTTCTAATGGGGGGCTTCATTTCAGGCTCCTCAACGCCTGCCTCACGCGTAGTAGGTGCTCAACAAGCCCCAGCTGAAGGAGGGAGGCACCCGGCCCTGCCCCCCCCCCGCCGGCACCACACGCCACGGCGCTGCCAGCCACGGCCTCGGGGAGTCACCTCCGTGGGTCTAAATTAGATGACTGGACTTCTATTTTGTTGACTTCCTGCTTCTAGAAACTTCACTGGCTTTCTGCCCAGAAGCCGAGCGTTCGGCCAACACCAGCCCCGCCACGTGGCACTGCCGCGGCCCCGCGCCTTCCCCAGGCCTGGCCCCAACATGCGGGCAGATCAGTCTTCAGATTATTAGGGGAGTGGGATGTGCCCAACAGGCCGAGGAGAGCCCTGTGGGAGACGTGGAAACGGGATGAATCGCCCGGACTTCTGGTTCAGCAGGTGACCCGACCACAGGCCTTCGTTCTGCACGTCCCCCAGACCCGACCGAATGACGGAGGTGACCCCGGGCACCGAAGGAGAGAAGGGAAGACAGGCCGGTTTTGATCCGCGGACGAGGAGGAGATGATGCGTTGGAAACAAACGTGTGTGGGGTGTGGACGAGAGGGTGCTGGGCTCTCCCGGCCGGGCCGGGTGCCTGAGACGCCCCGGGCGACGCCCCAGTCCCTGGGGTGTGCGAGGGAACCCCGAGAGTGCCTTCCCTCCTGGAGCCGCACCTGCAACGCCAGGCAGATGAACCCACACCAGGCCAGACGCGGAGCGTGATGAGGGGCGGTGACGGGTGGGAGGTGGGGTAAGAAACGTCAGGACAAGGCGACAATCCCCTGTGGGGGGGCCAGGGGGCGAGGGGGACCTGGGGGGCCTGGGGGGTGGGGAGGCCTGGGGGGGCGGCCTGGGGGGTGGGGAGTGGGGTGGTCGGGGGAGTGGGGTGGCCGGGGGAGCCTGGGGGCCTGGGGGTTGGGGTGGCCGGGGGGGACCCTGCTGAGCCGATTAAAGGACCTGTCTGTGCACACCCCGGGAATAGGAGGCTTCCAGGCGCGACGAAGGACCTGCCTCACGCGGAGGCCCCCAACGGCAGGAGGCCACGCGCCGGGCTGGCGCCAGGGCTGGGGTGGCCACGTGGCCTGGGCGAGGCGGACAACCCGGGCGGGACGTGGGGAGGGCGGCCCTCGGGCGCTGCTGGGGTCACCACCGGGTATTTACCCGAAGAAAACGAAAACACCAATGCAACAAGGTACACGCGATGCCCCCTCGGGTGCCTCGGAGCCTTGTGTGTAAGATACGGACGCCGCCCACGTGTGGGTCGACAGCTGACTGCATGAAGAAGACGCCATATGCATACACAACGGGACCCTGCCGTTTGCAACCACAGGACGCGCAAAGGGAAGCGAGTCGGTGACCAGAAGACACCCGGCAGGTGTGGGACCTGACAACAAACTGACGGTCGCCATCGGGGGCAGAAGGGCTGGGAAAACATGGGGGGGGGGGCTCCGTATCTGGACGGAAGGAGTCGTGGGGGATGGGAGGCTGCGCACGGGGATTGCAGCCGGCGCATCACAGCAGCCGTGGCGCGGCGGGGGCGCACTGGCGGGGGCACACTGGCCGGGGGACACTGGAGGGGGGACACTGGCGGGGGCACACTGGCGGGGGGACACTGGCGGGGGGACACTGGCGGGGGCACACTGGCGGGGGCACACTGGCGGGGGGACACTGACGGGGAGGCGCACTGGCGGGGGGACAGCTGTCATTGCTGTGTTGTACACCTGACCCGAGGCAGTACTGTGTGTCAGCTCTACTGCAGCAAAAACACGCAAAAGTAATAGGTAAATAAATAAATTACTAATATAAAAAAGGGAAGAGAAAACAACACCTGCGGAGACATCAAGATAGAAGCGGGGGGGGGGTTCCCCTTTCCAATACAGCCAAGTGATCCGTGGGACTGACACGCTTATAGGCAATAATTACAAATTCTGGGAAAAGCAAAAAATAACAATTTTTTAAAACCCTTGCTGGAGACACTGGGGGAAAACCACCCCCAGGCCCCAGGGGAAGCCGGACACGGGTGAGCACCCGGGAAAGACGACCTGCCGGGGGGGGGGGGGGGGGGGGGG